>NC_057811.1:386635246-386952989 GCF_018294505.1 Triticum aestivum | reverse complement strand
GGAGGCGATGGGAGCCGGAGCGCGGGCGAGTAGAGGCGGACGGGGCGTGCGCGGCGGCAGTGGAGGCGGGGCACCGACGAACTACAACTACGATGTAGACGGCGTCTACGGGGCGAGCACGAGGTAGAAGAGAGGGGAGAGGAAGATATGCTCATAGTGCGCCTGCAGATGAGCAAAGTGAGTGCGAGGACGGGTTGTCAGAGTCGAATTCAAGGATGAAGTCGTCGGCGTCCGAGGAGGAAGAAGCCGGCGGAGAGGGTGATGCAGAGGCGGTGAGCTTGAGGCCGGGGTCGGGGAAGGCAGAGCAGAGCACATAGGAGCTCGTGGGCATGCTCCTAGGCGATGGTGAGGCCGTGGGGCGCGCGGGTGACGGCGCCCATGGCGACGGCGTCGATGGGGCGACGAGGCCTGGGGAGGCCGGCGGGGATGAGGCGAGGCGACGGGGCGGCGCAGGTGGGGGTCCGCGAGTGCCTGGCAACGGCGGAGCGCCGGGGAAGGCAGAGGGCGCCGGGCGCTGAGGTGGTTGCCCCGATCCAGAAGGGGATCGGGGAGTGGGGAGGGAGCGAGGGGAGGGGAGAATCGGGGAGGGAGAAGTGGGAGGGGTTAGGGTTTCGGTCGGGTGGACCGGGGCTAAGTAGTGGGGGTTGTGGGCCGGCCCGTTCGGGCGGAACACAGGCCAGCTGGGCCATGAGGCCCAGCGGGGGGGGGTCTGTTGTTCCTTTTTTTATTCTTTTCTGCTTTATTTTAGTTACATTTTATTTTAGTTTTAGTAGAAATTATCACTAACACCTAACTTGGTACCTTTAATTAAACTACTGCCACATTAATTCTCATCCCAATTAAAATAGTTTAATATTTTATAAAATTCAAAAGGCATTTATTTTATTATTTCACCCACAGTTTTAATTATTTTGAACACTTAAACATTTTATTAAATTTAGGTTTCTCCACCACAATTACCCACGCATTTTCTGGCACCTTTAGAACATAAAAGTTTTATGTTTGAAAACTTTTACTATTTGACTTAAATTCAAAGTTGAATTTGGATCGGTTCTGAACTAACTGTAGATTAACAACAGTAATCGAGATGACGTGGCATCGTTAACGTGGGATTACTGTAGCTTAATTATCCGGGCGTCACAACGCACATTTCCAAAAAAATTGTCAAGAAAAGATGGACAATGCATGCCAAGCCAGCGTTCCCTTCTTCGAGGACTGCGAATACTCATGTATAGTCTGATCACATGAATAAGTATCATCAACTACGCAACATGGCTAGTGACGCTTTATTCATAGCCGCAGCTAGCGATTCACAGTCAGAACAGGTGATGGAGCTCCTCCGGAGTATATTGGTTGATGGAGAAAAAACTGATTTGGATGAAGGCCATAAATCGTTTGTTCCTTTGCCGGCATACTTCTCTGCTGCTCGCGAATGCTGCACTGATGACGTGGAAAATCCAATCAAAATAGTTCCAAAAGGGAGACCAACTACCGAAGAATCGAACAAGAGGATTAAATCCAGGCGCGAGCGGATGAGAGGGAAAAAAAGCAACGAAGTTAGTGCACATGTTTATCTCATTGTTCATTTCCATACATGCTTACAATGTTAATATGTTCTCTCTTTTCTTCAATTTACTCAGGAACAAATCGGGGAAATCAAAGGTCACAAGGAGGAAGAAGCGAAAAGAGAAAGACTCAGAGACAGAAGAAGACACAGATTCAGATACAGAAGAAGAGGAAGATTCAAAAAAAGCAACGAAGTTAGTGCACATGTTAATCTCATTGTTCATTTCCATACATGCTTACAGTGTTAATATGTTCTCCCGGAGAGTGTTCACATGTTTTTCTTCAATTTACACAGGAAAAAAATCAGGGAAATCAAATAGCACAAGGAGGAAGAAGCAAAAAGAAGAGACAGGGTCAGATACAGAAGAAGAGACAGAGGCAGATACAGAAGAAGAGACAGAGGCCGATACAGAAGAAGAGGAAGATTCAGGTACAGAAGAAGAGGAATATTCAGATGCAGAAGAAGAGGGAGATTCAGATGCAGAAGAAGAGGGAGATTCAGATGCGAAAGAAGAGGAAGATTCAGATGCAGAAGATGGTGGGCTGAGGAGGGCTAGGAAGAGACCATTGGAGGTTGCAGAAGAGGATTACGCAAAACCAAACAAGTGGGCATTAGCACAATTGTTCATACTTAAACATGTTTTCAAATGCTGGCTGCAGATTCATCTATTTCATTTTTTGCAGGATACACAAGGGCGCTCCAAATGTCAATGCTGGGAGGAAGAAAAAGAACGATGACAAGGGTGCGCGAGGAAAACCAGTGAAGTTAGTGTCTGTACTTACATGTTCACTCTAGAAGTCGGGTATTCGCTAGTACTGTGTTGACGTTTGTTAACTTTTCCAGGAAAGACTCTAGGAAGGGCGGTAAAGAACAGGCCAAAGGGGTGATGAAGACAAAAAGGCCTGCTAAGAATGTACCACAGGCTGAGCGAATAAGAGCTGTCAAGTTAGCTTCTGTAGCTATGACGAGAAAATCAGTGAAGTTAGTGTCTTTTCTGTTATAGTGTACTGTACATGCTCAAATCTTCTTTGCTATCCTATTAACAAACGTTGTTTCATGCAGGAAAGCTAAAGTGAAGTAGAGACAGGATGTTTAGATGCACAGGGTCAAGCAGAGAAAACAAAAGGATTTCTGGGGTCGAAAAATTGAGAACAAACTAAAGTAGACAGTTTTCCATGCCGTGATCCACCTTGTTTCTGATGTATTAGACCTATTTGATGGACTGCCACTATTTTTCTGAATTCCTCGTTTGCTTGGTACACCCTCATTTTATTATGGACGGGTCGACATGGTAGGCTAGTTATGATTTATCAACATCGATGAAACAATGCATTTTTAGTGAAGTTGGTTTTCTGTATTTTTTTTCATTTTTCTACATAATATATTGCTGAAATTTGTTCAAGTGTAGTCAAATTTCATACTTGAAATATAAAATAGAAACCGAAAATTTATATATATAAGAAAATAGAACGTTAATAGAAACCTCGTTTTCAAATAACCTTGAAAATCGTTTATTTTCAAATAGAAAATAAGCATACTGATATTTTAAAAATAACATGCTCATTTAAAAAAGCATGTTCAATTGAAAATAAAATAGAATGAATAGGCAGATTTAAAAATAGCATGCTGCTTTGAATATACTATTTTTAAAATACCATGCTATTTTAAAAATAGCATGCTGATTTTAAAAATAGCATGCTGATTTTAAAAATAGCATGCTAATTTTAAAAATATGATTTCAAAAATAGCATGCTACTTTTAAAATTATAATGCTCTTTTCAATATGCTACTTTCAAAATAACATGCTGATTTCAAAAAATCATGCTAATTTTAAAAATAGCATGCTGATTTTAAAAATAGCATGCTGATTTTAAAAATATGATTTCAAAAATAGCATGCTACTTTTAAAATTATAATGCTCTTTTCAATATGCTACTTTCAAAATAACATGCTGATTTCAAAAATATCATGCTAATTTTAAAAATAGCATGCTACTTTTAAAAATATAATGCTCTTTTCAATATGCTACTTTTAAAATAGCATGCTGTTTTCAAAAATATCATGCTGATTTTAAAAATAGCATGCTTATTTTAAAAATAGCATGCTCTTTTCAATATGCTACTTTTAAAATAGCATGCTGATTTCAAAAATAGCTCTGATTAAAAAAATCATGTTTTGAATATGATATTTTTAAAATAGCATGCTGATTTCAAAATAACATCCTCATTCTAAAAAATAACGTTTTTTGAAATATAACGTTGTTTTTAAAAATAGCATGCTGATTTCAAAATAACAGCCTCATTCTAAAAATATAACGCTGTTTTAAAAAATATAACGCTGTTTTTAAAAATAGCATGCTGATTCAAAAATTACATGCTTTTTGAAATATGCTGTTTTGAAAGCAGCGTGCTGATTTTGAAAACAGCATTTTTTTAATTACGCTTTTTAAAAGATAGCATGTTTTTTAGTATACTGTTTTTCAAATAAAAAAACATGCTGGTTTGCTCTGTTTTGAAAATAGCATGCCATGCCATTCGAAAGTAACAGAAACATCATTTTTTGCATTGCATTTTGACCCGCAAGTTTTTGTTTTGCATTGCATTTTTTTGTGCGACACACATACAAACCGCATTTTCAAAATAACTCGTACTAGCCAACACAAAAACCTCGTTCAAAAATGAAAGTAGTGTCCAATCCATTTGAAACCCGGTTAGATTTGATTCTAAAAATACTAGCATCACTGTGGCAAAAAAAAGGAAATATAATTGCAGTCCATAAAGGTAATTATATCAAGGAGGGTACTAGGGTGCGTTATATATATAGACTTGCATAGCAAGTACATTACGCCACATAGGGTACCACCAAGTTACTGCCAAGTTCCACTTACTGGACGATCTTCATACCCAGTCGGACCCAAAAGTTATACCACCAAAGTACCAGTTACTACCAAGTACCAATTACTACTAAGTTGCACTTACTGGACCCAAAAGCTGATACTACCAACTTGCAGTTACTGGCTAGTACATACAGATTATAAAACTAGCGTCAAACTACTGCCATGGGTCAACGAATCCTCATGCCACTAACCATGTTCACCCTAAGCCCACCTCCACTCCTTTCCATGAACCTGAAGATAGCCATTTGATCTTCTTTCATTCTGGCTCCCTCAACGACTTCTCTCCAGTTCTTCGTCATGATCGCACGCCCGTCCTTCTTGCCCATCTTGAACAAGACCTTTTTATTACCTTCAAAATGTTCGTTGGTGACACGCACAACCATGGGCTTTCGCAGATAATCTTTGAGGTAGGCCTGACTGTAATCCTTTGAGAAGCACTGATTGCACAGGGAAATAAATAATGTTACATAAAAAATGAAGTATGATTTGCACACAAAAAAGTAAGTATGATTTGCACAACCACGCCCGTCCTCCTCTCTGTCTCTACATGATGGCATTTTCACTAGTGAAGTATGATTTGCAAAAAGAAAAGTCCAAGTGTTTACCATCTTGCTCTTCCCTCTGATGACTGCCGAGCGAGTGACGGTGCTGACATAGTATGGTATGGGAGGTTGGCACTGCTTTACTATGGATTT
This sequence comes from Triticum aestivum, assembly GCF_018294505.1. Classification (NCBI taxonomy): domain Eukaryota; kingdom Viridiplantae; phylum Streptophyta; class Magnoliopsida; order Poales; family Poaceae; genus Triticum; species Triticum aestivum. The sequence goes on along the minus strand of NC_057811.1, from coordinate 386,947,831 downwards.
GAGACAGTCCCACCGATCCTCGTTTAGCGATACATGGTTGCCGTAGAAGATGCGATCCTCGAAAGTTCCTTTTCTCACAAGGTATCCCGGACCTGTATCAAAAAAAATTAAGATGACAGAGTAGTAAATAATTTCATACGTAAGATCTAGAACATCAGCACTGGGTTAATGATCAATGCCTACTCCAATGATCAAGAAATGAAGGACATAGATAACCCAATCACATCCACCCAGCAATATCTCGTAGAAACATGGGCAAATTGAATATTTGATTTATTTAAACTAACAACTAAACACTGCTCTATGTAAGCTCTAGTTCAGTCAATGTTGATTTGGAAGGTCATCTAGAACCCAAACAGAGTAATGTGTGGTAATCAAGTGTCACTCAAACATCAACTTTCGATATTTCACGGTTCATTTAATATCTGACCAGCCATATAGAACTTTACCCCGTAGTGCCAAGATAGGATCGTGGTCCACATCTCCATCTCCATCAGAACTATCATCAGTGTCATAGTCGCTAGAGGTGTCGTCATCACCGCTATAGCCGTCACTCCCACGTGAAGTGCCATCTGAAGCATCATCTGAGGTGGTCCGGTGATCACTCTCTTCACTGCTGATGAGGATGGTTTCCCTTGCCATTCAAACCTGTTGCATGCATTGCAATGAACAAATGTTAGTTATTGATATATGAAATCAGTCTTCCATTAGGACTTGTTAGCACCATATACAATGTGAATAATCTTTTCGCATACTTCTTGCTAAGTACGTAGTTCATGTATAAACATCTACACGAAAAAGCTAGTCGACAACTATTCGCACGACTAGTCAAGACTAGTGGTTAGACTCATAATCATTGGGCAGACATAACCAATTAGGATATTTCAAGGTTACAATTTTGTGAGCTGGACAAGAAAACTTGGTAACCAACCAATTAGTAGCCATGTAAAAATGAACCATGATTGACTGCTCTCATCGAGCAATACGTGAAACTATAACTGATCTGCCTTTGATCACTGCAAATTTCCTGATGGGCTGTTGTGTGGTACCATCAGGTAATAAATATAAAGTCTTTAAATTGTCCCAACAAAACAAATAATGCATTTGCTGCTGTACATAACATTTTTAGAGGTAGCTGTGGAGGTTAATTTTCCAATTTCCAGTGAGAATAAGGACATGATAGAATCTCTCAAGCAAGATGACAGCATAGTGAAGGCTATGAGAACGAGCAAGGTATGCTGACCAATAGTCACCCTTTTGTATACTTGCTATTTATTTACTCATTACTACCCATACCAACAAGTAAAATCATGATTATGAAGTATAATGGCAGAAAATCCAACAGTGAGGAATTTGTTGCAATGTGAACTACTAGCTCACAGGAAATTTTCATTGACCCCAACAAGCCCATACCATATCTTGGAGATAGGCTGACATAATTCAAGTAAGCAGTAACAACAATCAGCAAAAATATGCACCAACCAAAAATATTACATGTGTGCACATATCATCAAAAACATGCACCAATCAAGAGCAGTCTATACTTGACAAATCCTTCAAAATATGCACTAATCATCATACTACCATCGAGTAATACATGAAACTATAACTGATCCTCATTCCATCATTACAAATTTCCTCATGGACTGCTTCTGTGCTCGCCTTTTTAGTTTTTAATAACTAAGCATCAGCAAATACATATACACAGTCTTCAAACTATCCCAACAAACCAAAACATGTGTATGCTCCTGTGAATATACTTTTTCTATATCTAGCAGTGGGGGGCCATTTTCCAGGGGGAAAAAGTACTTGATAGCATCTGTCAAGCAAGATGATAGCATAGTGAAGGCTATGTCGACGAGCAAGGTATGCTGGCCAACACCCACCTTTTTCTCTTACTTGCACGAAAGTGTTTACCCATTACTACCCATACGAACAAGTAAAACCATGATTACGCAGTACATTGTCAGATTATCTTGCTGTAAAATTACTTGTTGCAATATGACCTACTAGTTGACAGTAAATCTGCGAATACCCGAAACATGCACACAAGCAAGTGTCAGATTTTAACTTGGGCGGTGCTGCTAGATCGCAAAATTAAGGTCAGATCGACATTCGAAGGGCAGGGAAGATCAATCTTACCTGCGAAGTGGTACCAGATGGGGCTGGAGTAGACTTGTTCGAAGCTGGCACCACCGGAGCTTCGGGCGGCGCGACCAGGATTGGGGAGAAGAGGTGCCGTTGTCGGACCTTGCTGTCGACGAAGCAGTGGAGAATCGTGGCCGGAGCAGGGGGGAGTGGGTGGCCTCGCGGATCCGGCCGATTTGACGACGACGGGGGCGGCCAAGGTGACGGCTTGGCAAACCCTAGCCGTCGCCCTCCGCGTCGCCTCTCTGTCTCTGCAAAGAACGAAGTGTGGTGGGATTGGGAATGGGGGTGGGGTTGGGGTTGGGGCCATCGCTCGCTTTTCTCTCTGCCTCCCACTTGTGCAGGCCCACAAAAGGAACAAAGTGTTGGGCCGGATCAGATGCAGATTTGGCAGCTTTACCAATTCTGGCCAAACAGAAAAGATCAGCATGACCACAGGTGTTCTTTTGAAGAAACCCTAAAAATACACTGCTGTTCATATTGCATGTGGATGAGTCTTTCAGTACACCAATTGATCTTGAATAATTTTAAGCACTCCACAGTATATATATATATATATGAAAATAATGGTTAACCAATAAAATGGTAAACTATTAGATGCAAGGTTACAAATATTTGAAAAAATCAATAATTGAATTGTATGCATTTTTATGATTAAATTTAATAAATGTAACATTTTTGCAAAAACTATGATAATTAAAATATTCATTGGTATTTAAAAAAACAACCGCAAATGACTACTTATGCCAACCAGAACTTCTTCAGGGTTTCGTTTATTCATCTATTCTTTGGCATGCTGGTTCTCATAACGCCTTCTTCGGACCTTCTCTTTGTCCGACAAATTCCTGAGATATTGGGCTAGCGCCTTGTGTTTCGCCCTCACACCATGCTTCATTTGGTATCCTTTGGCAACTCCTTCGGCGTGCTCAAGAATACTAACGAAAGCCGGGTCCAGATATTTGCCACAGAACGCGCAACGATACGCCATACGCTTAAGCACGTTGCACTGTCCATTCTGCAATTCTTCAAGGGTTTTCTGAGTGTGTGCATCCATCTCTCCTTCGGAAATGTCCGCATAATCATGAGAATAAGGCTGCAAGTTTAAATTATGTATGATATAAGCTGCACCATTGTTTACAGTACCTAATATTCCCTAAGTTTAATACTGTAGTGCCTATAAATTATTTTTAAAGTAAATATTTATTAACTTTGAAAATTTAAGGAGAAAAAAGCAATATCAAATCCATATGAAAGCATAAATCATATAACGTACTTTAAAAAAATTGTCAATAAACATGCACAACCTTTATGATGTCTGACTTTTGGCATAAAACCAAAACGCACTAAATTGTGGAGTGGATGAACCATTAATTTCTCAAAGATTGATTGAATAAATAATGATCATTACGTACTGATGATCAACATTATATTTAGAGCTAGATTCCATTATGCCAATTCAACAATGTATTGATGGTTTAATGATTAACCTCTAACCTTAAACTTGAAGACAGATCTAGGGTTAAAAAATTAAAATTACCGTAACGGAATTCCAGTCCATGCCGTGCATGTGCTGCTGCTTGTGATCGACGACGGAGTACTGCACCTCGTTGACACGATGCTTCTCTGGGTCGGACACCGAGTAGTCCAAAGCTTTCTCGTGGGGATCCTTATCCATGCGATGGACGACGACATCGGTGGGTAGCCCCGCAAGTCCAAGGTCTATCACGACGCCGTCCATGACAGGCCCCTCACGTCCATGGCCACGATGTGTCACGACGGTCAATCGACCTCCACGAGTGGATTTCATATCCGGCGGCAGGGAAGCGGGCGTGTGACCAGCGGCGATGGTTTTAGAGCGTACCCTAGGGGGAGAGATGCGGGGAGTAATTGGTAGTTACCTACTATAGCGGAAATACTTATGAGAAAAATTTATTGGTCGGCATTGGGCACCTTCAATGCAGCGGTGCCTATTTAGGCGCTTAATTAGGATCCTGGAAAAAAATCACAAGCGTAGGCGCTTGGGGCAGGAGATAGGAACTGGATTTTGTACATCTACGTGATGCAATCCAAAGATCGTGTCCGGGTTGGATGGGTTGGGGATTGAAAATTGTGTACATAAACCCTAATGCTCAAGACTTGTGAAAACATCAGATCAAATTGTCATCAAGTGATCTAGTATTACTTGGATCGAGACTTTGTGATCATCATGTAGCCACGCCACAAACACGATGGTTCTAGTATTACTTGGATCAACACCTTAGGCAGCAAACTAGTGCATTTCCTTTTTGAGTCACCATCTTCCTTCTTGAAAACCACATGTACACACTCATCATGTATACCATAACACATCAGAATCTGTTAACGAGCGCTCACAAGCTTAACTAGCTTCAAACGAACCTAGCCAATCAGGGTTTTATGCTACTTAATCTAAATGAGCCGATGATTAATGAGCACGAGTTTAACAAGCAGAGATGCCAAACCACACACCAATTAACATAGTTCTACCTTAGTTCAACGCTTCCATATATACAAAAGCAAGCACCACTTAGTAGTACTGGTGCACATAGTTCGACCATAAACGTTCACCAACAAAGTATAGCATAGGGTAGTACTTAGCATAGTTAAAACCAAAAGAGCATCAGTTCTAGCTGCGAGGGTGCGCACTTCCCTAAAGCCTCAAAGAAGCCTCATCAAGTAGTCGGCATACGCGGCGTGCTTCACCCTGAAAGCGTAGCCATTCTTGATGCTGCCTTGGGATGTTCCGACTGCATGGTTGATGGTACTCGACAGGTCGCCTTTCATCAGCTTGTTGCAGTAAGGGCATCCGTAGCCCCCCTTCCGATTCTTGGCCTGACACGTTTCTCGAGCACACCACTGTCCAGCTCCCTCACCTTCTGCCTCCTGTAGATCCTCTGGGTTTCTGGGTCGCTGTCGACATCGTCACTTAGGACCTACATGTAGTACAAAATGTTGCGTAAGTATATTTAATATGATAATTCAGCAGGCACATAGTCTATGAAACATAATGTAATTGATGACAGCGTAAAATATCTTCAAATGACGTTGAAAAAATAAATGCATAACTTATTAGTTGCTACATAAGCAACTAAATGGGATAGTACCATATAGTAAAAAAATGAAGGATCAACCATACATGTCGAAGAGAGCACTAGCATTGCCACATTTTGCCACACATTTTTCCCAAGCTTGCCTAAGGTTAGTTCATCAAAATGAGAGCCACAAGTTGGCAAGCCTAAGGGAACCTTGCCACACTTTTTGTGTGTATGCCATGTGGGACCCAAGTGTGGCTTGCCTAAGGTGTGGCTGGAACCAAACACTCACTTAAGTTGGTCAAACTTGCCTAACCTTAGGTATGGCAATCTTTGGCAAAGTTAGTCACAAACCAAACAGCCCTTTAGTGCAACAAAATTCACTTGTTACGTAAAAATGCATGAACTGATGATGTAACATGGCAGAGCAGCATACAGATGTACTAATGCAAAAAAAGACTTATAACTTACATGCATGACTAGATAAAATAGCTCGTGAGCTGTATCTATTTAGGGTTAGAATTTTGTGTGCTTATGATGATGGATATTGAAAGTCCACATGTTATCGTCGTGGAAGTTTCCCCTGTTGATCGATACCCCACCCATCAATGTTCCTGAACCATTCAACGTTCTAGGTAAAGTAGTTAATTATTATGAATTCTGACAATAAGTGATCCCAAATGTTGTACTTACAAAAAAGGGTTTTTATCATTTATGCCACCAGTTGTGTCCCACAACTAAGTATCACCACTAGGAATTTCTACTGCTAAAAAAGCCATCGCTTCGTTAGACACATGCTCAAAAATGCCACTGCACATCATTATTGTGATATCAAATCTATCTTGACATGCTATAATGGCATCAATACCTATGGACCAACATGCCAGCTCTCCCTCTATCTCACTACAATAAAGTGTGGGCCCACTTGATCCCAACAGCGTTCTTATTTTCCTGTAAAATTATTCGCTTACTTACTCCTCACAAGTGGGGCCACACTTATCATTGTGAGATAGAGAGAACTGAAATGTGGGCCTGGGCTTTTTTTGTCATATTGGATGGTCAACAAGTTTTACATGAAAATAACAATGTCTAATGGCATTATTGAGCAAACATCTAACGGAACGATGGCATTTTTGATACATCTAATGACATTTTTGATACATCTAATGGCATTTTTGAGTAAGCATCTCATGAACCGATGGCATTTTTGAGCGACTGTAACTTCTAAGGGAAAAACTGAGTAGTGGGATACAACTGGTGGCATAAATGATAAAAACCCTACAAAAGAACTAATTAAAACAACTCAAGTAAAACATTGATGATATCCAATTTCTTTCTAAAATAGCCATTGCTTAGAGATAATCAATGTTTAAAATCATTGCCACAGCCACTTATGGAACATTTAAACCAAAGATCGATCAAGTGCAACCAAACATGTACTCAACATTTTAATACCTTATTTGCCTTGTACTGACCAGAGAAAACCTAGGATATTACAAAATAAATAAATAAATAAAGGGGATAGATGACTAACCTCTTCTTCGTTCTCGTCGGCGACGACCACAGGTGGGGGCAGGGGAGGCAACAACCGCGGCAGACGAACACCCGGCTGAGGCTGAGGAGCCACCACCTGCTCCGGCAGAGAAGCCAGAGGAGCTACCTGTTCCGGATTATTAGCAGAATAATTTATATAGGTCAAAAACTGACATATACATGCCTCAATAAATGTAATCTAGCTACACAGCTGCGGATCCAGGATTTCATACTTGGGTGTTCAAAAATTTATATTGCAAACTAAAACCACAACAATATTTTTCAAATGGAGGGAGTAATATCTAAAATTTTCATGTGAAAAGATTCTTAGTCCATCGTAATGACAGTACTGACATGAATGACAGAAAATGAAGATTATTTACTTCATGACCATAGAATATGACATTTTCATAAACAAGGCATGGTGTTGTTATCCTTAAGTTGCAGAAAATATTTTCACAATCACCTACGTAGGCAATTCAATTCCAAGGTCAAGCTACGTATTTGTATTAGCACAGTCACCAAACCTAGGTGGATTTATTAGCAGAATAATTTATCTAGATCAAAATATTGCCTATACAGGGCTCAACACATGTAACCTAGCTAGTTACCTAACACATCTACAGAATATTGATATGGAGTCCATCGATCAAAGATAAAAAGAAACCCTGGCCTTCCCCAAAAATAGACAAAAGGACTGACCAGAGCACACCTAGGATTTTACAAAAAATTAAAGGAGATAGATGACTAACGTCTTCTTTGTTGACATCGCCGACGACCACAGGCTCGGGCACAGGAGGCGTCGCCCGCGGCAGAGGAGACACCTGCTCCGTCTGAGGAACCAGAGCAGCTACCTGGTCCCACATAAATAGCAGAATATTTTATATAGATCAAAAAATGTCATATACATGCCTAAACTAATGCAACCTAGCAACACAGCTTCGGACCCAGGATTTCAAAGTTGGGTGTTCAAAAATTTATATTGCAAACCAAAACCACAACAATATTTTTCAAACGGCTGAGATCAAGTTGGCTTTTGAGTCCAGAAGGCATTCTTCTGCCTCTGCTTCTGTTACTCAAGAAATTAAAGAGTTAGGAGTAATATCTAAAATGTTCATGTGAAAATATTATTTTTCCATCATACTGACAGTACAGACATGAATGACAGAAAATGAAGATTATTTACTATGACATTTTCGTAAACAAGGCATGGTGTTGTTATCCTTTACTTGCAGAAAATATTATGCTGAAAATAAGCAACCAAATAATATATTTCAAGTAGGGATGATAACAAGTCTAAAATATTACAGCCTATGGTAATTGGACTCCAGGAATCAAGCAATTGGTGTTGAGCAAATTGAACGACAAAAAATGTGTCTGCTGGATTAAGCGTGAGAGGCTAGTTTTATACAAATTGACATGAAGTTTAGTGCACAAACTACACCACTTTTAGTCCATTTAGCAATAAAAGAACCATATATAAGAAATTTCGGGCAAAAATTCGGGTGGTTGGTAGATCTATCTTAAAATTTGGCATCAACACATTTTGGATGCACGAGAGCCATGGATCGGAGTGGTTGGTAGATCTTAAAAACAAGATAACCTATACAATGAGGAGCCGACCCCCACACCCATGCACCCATGTGGATCCGCCCTTGAAACCTACCGGATCTAACGAATCTAGGTACGGATTTCATAGATGGAAGAAAAGCAGAAACCCTAGCCATGCCCAAAAATAGATAAGGGACTGAACAAGGAAACCTAGGATATTTCCTAAAATAGGACTGACCTCTTCTTCGTCGTCGTCACCGTCGACGTTGACCACGGGCTGCGGCAGAGGAGGCAGATGGCGTGGCAGAGGAGTCACCTGCTCCGGCGAAGGAGCCACCTGCTCCGGCGTAGGTGACACCTGCACCGGAGCCTGGACGTGGTCGACGACGTCAAGGCCGCCCTGCTGCCGGCTGGACCCCTCGCCGGCGGGGAGGGGTTTCTCCATGTGCAGCTTCGCCCGGCGCTTGGATGCTTCGTGCGCCATGGCATCGGCCCGGCGTCGGCCCTCCCTCCCATGGTGCGCTTGGGCATCTCGACAGCGGAGGTGCAGCGTCGGGAAGGGAGCAGCGGCGGGATGGGCAGGCGAGTGGTGAGGCGTGGGAGGAGAAAACCCTCGTATTTGTGGATGGAGAAGAGGACGGGAAGAGGGGGGCGGCGATGAGATAAATGCTAATGGGGAAGCGGAGCGTGCTATGGGGAAGCGGAGCCGCCGATTTAGTCCTGGGCAGTCAAAAGGAGTTGTTGCCACGTTCACACCTCCCCGTGCGTTGTTCACACCACCACGTCTTGCCACGTCAAAACGTAACTTCTCACTTCTCACTAAAATGAATAGCCCGATCGTGCACAGCCATGATTTAGGAGTAATGCAACTTCCCTTCAAAAAATTGTGTAATGCAACTGCTCCCTCATTACACAGAACAAAGTCATACAGTGGGACAACTGAATTTGTAGGCTTGTTTCATCTGCACGTGTCATGTTTTATATTTGTCCTAAAATATGTTGTAAAACTTTACAAACAATGGAATGGCAAATGGATGTGACAAAACTTCGTCAGCAACCGCGCGGATTCGTCTGCCATATATCCGATGTCCGGTACCGAGGAGGGGAATGTTGATCCACGCGATGCCATGTGTTTCGTCTGGACCCATATCATGCACCCCGAGCCAACCGGGCCAAAACATGCGCCGCTAGCCTTCTCGATCCAAACAACGAGCTAGTGTCCACCATGCGCAGAGATGCTCATGTGGACAGGTTTGCTAGCACTAGTGAATGACGTCGGATCTCGGTGTGCAATATGTGTAGCCGCGTGTCTCTTTGGCGTGCCTGGCATACCGAAGGGACTCGTCGAAGGTCCAACGAACCGCGGTGGGGTCAATGCTGGATGTATGGTGTGGGTCAACCTGGCTAACGGTGCATGGTTTGAGTTTAGGTGGCTAGGTTTGCATGGCTGGGGGGCTAGATGGCTAATGAGTGCGCATGCGTCATCTGTACATTGTCAAGGTTGAATGGTGGTTGTCTACGTGGCCATGCGTGCATGCATGGTGTGGGTCCAGTTTGCGTTCGGCGCACGGGATGTGCCTTGGTGGGTAGGGCCCACAACTTGCGGCACAGAGTTCTGAAGCAGATGAAGGGGCGGGCCCCGGTCTTCGTCCACAAGCAGGACTTGTTCCCTCTCGATGGCTAGCTCCGGGATGCGTTTTGGTCTCGTTTACACACAACCTATGTGAAGGCTTATGCGTGCCGCTCTCGATGTTCGACCACACCCACACCGCGAAAGGTCCCAAGAAATTTGGATCCCTCATGAATTTGCACGGATTATAGCGGCGGCAGACGAGACCCGGCATTTTTTGCCCTTAACAATGGCTCTGAGGCGGCCCTGCCCATTGGTCGCACATGGCACATATATGGACCAGAGCTTAGCATGGAACTGTCACCCCCAATCCCTGCTGTGATTTCATGTGGCCGCGGTATAGATCCTGAATTTCCGAGGATACTGCCCTAGAAATGCGGCAAATGTCCCGAATATGGCAAGCGCGGGCTCCGAGAAAGGCCGGGACCTTGCATGCGCTTTTGGATTGTTCTCCGTTGACCCGAGAGAGAGCATCGACGAAAATGGAGGAACGGGCCCGCATTCATTGCGCAAACCGGACACGTTACCTCAAGGTAGCTAGATCCAAACCATGCACCCCCGCCGTCTAGACCCACGTGGTGCACCACTTAGACACTAGACCCACATCACTTACGCCGGCCCCCAAGCCAACCATTCCCCATGTAGACTCATATGCCGCACCCCGCAAAATAGCTTAGCACAAGACTTCCACCCCGATTTCCACAACATGCACCACTACACGTAAGTGTCCAAAAAATGGACTATCGCATTATCAACATTTTTTTGCCAAAACAAGTAAGTTGTTTTTAAATTGCTTGAAAATAGCAAGGTTTCTGTTAAATTATAATTTCATTAATTACACATTATAACGTGCATTTTTTGTCCCTCAAAAAGGGGTGCATTCCTTTTTGTAAACCCACAAAATTACTTCCTTTCCCTCGAAAAAACGAATCCTTCTTCACCCTCTCACGATCACGTTCACGGTGGCCTCGCCCTATAATCTAGGAGTGGTCGATCCAATCTCCCCACGGGGGACAACTTCCACGCACTATCTATCTTGGTTGGTTGCAACCATCTCGCCATCACGGTTTTTTATGGGAAAATCACATTCTTTTGTTTTTCCTTCCAAAGATATGTGGCGAAAAAACATGGAACAAAAATTGTAGAAGGCATGGTGGGATACGTGCACATGTTGTCTTTTTGTACTACAAGTGCACTTGTTGGCAAGTTGCATGTGCACGTGTCATGTTTCATTTTTTATTGAAAATTATGTTGTACACCTTTACATAGACGCTTGAATTATTGTTTTCGTATGTTAATAATTCCTAAATATTGAAATTCAGCATGCACATAACACATGGCTTCCAAGCTTCGTCAGCGACCGCTTGGATTCGTCTGGTATATGCCCGTTGTCTGGTATTGGGCAGGGGAATGTGGATCCATGCGATGCCATGCGTTTCATCTGGACCCATGTCATGCACCCCCAGCCAATCGGGCCGACATCATGTGCCGCTAGGCTTCTCGATCCTAACCATGCGCTAGTGTCCACCATGGGTAGAGATGCTCAGGTGCACAGGTTTGCTGGCACTAGTGAATGACGTCGTATCTCGGTGTGCAATATGTGTAGTCGCGTGTTGCTTTGACATACCTGGCATGCCGAGGGAAGGGACTCGTGTCGGAGGTCCAACGAACCGAGGTGGGGTCAATAATGGATGGATGGTGTGGGTGAACCTGGCAAACGGTGCACGGTTTGAGTGAAGCTGGCTAGGTGTGCATGGCTGGGGGCTAGATGGCTAATGAGTGCGCATGCGTCTTGTGTACATTGTCAAGGTTGACCGGTGAGTGTCTACTTGGCCACGCGTGCATGCATGGTGTGGGTCCAGTTGGCGTGCGGCGCACGGGACGAGCCTTGGTTGCTAGGGTCCACATCTTGCGGCACAGAGTTCTGAAGCAGATGAAGGGGCAGGCCCCGCACACCGTTCATAGGCCAGACTCGTTTCCTCTCAATGGACAATGGCTCCGAGGCGGCCCTTCTCTTTGGTGGCACATGGCCCATATATATGGACCAAAGAGCTTAGCATGTGATTGTTACCCCATTCCCTGCTATGATTTCATGTGGCCGCGGTATAGATCATGAATTCCCGATGAAACTACCCTAGAAATGCGGCAACTGTCCCGAATATGGCACGCGGGACCCAAGAAAGGCCGGGACCTAGCATGCGCGTTTGGATTGTTCTCCGTTGACCCGAGAGAAAGCACCGATGAAAACGGAGGAACGGGCCCGCACTCAGTGCGCAAACCGGATGCGTTACCTCAAGGTAGCTAGATCCAAACCATGCACCCCCGCCGTCTAGACTCACGTGGCGCACCACTTACGCAGTAGACCCACACCACTTACACCGGCCCCCAAGCCAAGCATTCCCCCCGGGTAGACTCATATGTCGCACACCACAAAATAGAATTAGCACAAGACTTTCACCCCGATTCACCAGGTTACTACCTTGTGCACCCCTAGCCAGCATGATACACTGCATGCACCTAGAGCCACCTGGGCCCACAGCATGCACCACTACACGTACGTGTCCACAAAACGAACTAACCCATAATCAACTTTTTTTTGCCAAAACAATTTAGTTATTTTTATAATGGCTTGAAAATAGCAAGGTTTCTGTTAAATAATAATTTCCTTAATTACAATAAGGTCCATTTTGTAACCACACAAAATTCCTACCTTCCCTCGAAAAAAAGAATTCTTCTCTCACGATCACGATGGCCTCACCCTATAATCTAGGAGTCGATCCAATCTCCCCACGGGGGCCAAGTTGCACGCAGTAGATATTTTTGGTTGGTTGCAAATTTCTCTCCAAAACGGTTTATTATGAGAAAATCACCTTATATTTTTTTACTTCCAAAGACATGTGGCGACAAAAGCATGGAACAAAATCGTAGGAGGCACGGTTGGATACGTGCACATGCTGTCTTTTTCTACTACAACTGGACTTGTTGGCAAATTGCATGTGCACGTGTCATGTTTCAATTTATCTTGAAAATTATGTTGTACACATTTACATAGGCGATCGAATTGTTGTTTTCATATGTTAATAATCCCTAAATATTGACCACGTGACACATGTGGTAAGCAATCCAAACAATTCAAAAAAATCCCTAAATATTGAATTTAAGCATGCACCTAGAAATTATCAGTCATAGAACCAACATCTCTTTCGTAGAGATTAAGGTACTTCCACATTAAATCTAATATAATAAATTCAAAGGATCAACTTAATACATTAACAGCACATAGGGATGTAGCCCAGGAATCCAACGAGTAGAGAGAAAAGGAGGAACAAAAGCTGGAAGAAGAAGGATCAGCCAGCAGCATCGCCATCAGCCTCCTAGCCTCACAACTCCAGGTCTCCAGCCTTGTGAACTCCAGTTTTTTTCCTGCGAAACACGAATGGCAAAGTTGCTGTTACAGGTTAGGACTTAGTGAAAATTACAGTTATGCTGAAACAGTTATAATGACAAACAGTGTTGACATGATGGTTACAACAAGCAAACAAAACCAAGCTCACAAGTGCAACTTACTTTTAACATCAAACAATTATATTAACATGGCCACTTTAGAGCAAGATTTTACCATGCAACATAAACTTGTCATAGCAACAAAAGGCATGGCATGAAAGTATCGACAACATAATGCAAATAATTTTTAGGAAGCATGGCCATAGGAGTTATATTTTTAGTGGCAACCTTCAAGCAAAGTTGCATAGTTTTATAACAGAAAGGGCTGCTGTTATTGGTAGAGGCACACTGAGGTTGGCTAGCCATCGAGGATGACCAGTGGGCCAGGGGCCACATGACTGGGAGCATTTGTGTGTGCGTGACTGCCGTGGGACCCGGATGTCAGTGGCTTACTTTGAAAACAAAAGGGGGGTTTATAGTTTAGTGGGAACCATCAAGCAAATTCGCAAAGTTTTATAGCTGACAGATTTATACTTGCTGAGATGCACAGAGTAAAATGATGGCATGTTGGAGGCAATAAATAAATATGCTACATGGCTTGTCATGGCATCTAATTGCACAGAATGCTAGTACAAATCATGGAGAACAAGACATACAACATGAGCATCTCCATAAGAGCTGGTAGCTCTACCAAAAAGCAATCAACAACTCAAAAAAAGGTTCAAATATAGTATCAAGCACTTAATAATAGAAAGACACATAACAAATTTTTGGAGTAGAAGTGCAGGTGAACATCAAATACTACCACTACAACAGTACAAATTTAGCCTAGGGTTCATATACATCATAATCCAGCCCCCAAAAGCATGTACTCAATCACTACCACCACAACTGTAAGCACGAGCAGTAGGAAGATTAGGAGTGGGGAAGCTTACTCTAAACAACGGTACCGCCGCCGTTCAGACGAGGGGAGCGGCGAGGGAAGCGTGGAGAACGGCGGGGAAGCGATGTCGCGACCACTGTCCTCCTCCTCTTGCGCTTCGGAGTCATCTCCGACTCGGTTGGAGGCTCCACAATCTGCAACGGCACCTCGTGCACCGTGGGTTCCTGATCCAGTGGATGCTCTACCCTGGATCTGAACGCCCACCACCTGCGCCTGTCCCACGGGCTGGACGAATTGGCCTGCTCCATCGCCCACAGGAGGATCTCGATGTCGTGCCTCGGTTGTGCGGGCGGGGGAAAAGCTTTTTCTTCTCCCTGGATGTCATTTCCCTCAAAGTGGCCATTGCCGTCCAGTTCAACTGCCTTATGTTGTTAAACCAAGAACGGATCTCCATCAACCTGGCCATCTTGACCTGGTCGCCGCCGGCGATCTCCACGAAGTCGGCGTTCTCGCCGCCGGCGATCTGCTCCTCCATCGAGGTTCTTGCGTGGATGGAAGAAGGGGGTGGGATGTGGAAGAGGAGACGAGCAAAGTTGCGGCCGCGAGAAGGAGGAGAAGGAGAGGGAGGAGATGTCGCGGTTGTAATGGCGATGGGTGAGGGGAAGGACGATGGCGGCGGCGGTTCTGCATTGGATGAGAGGGGCGGCGCGTGATTGTTTTCTTCCTATGACTTTTTTTGAGACAATTTTTTCCTATGACTAAAATGCCAGAGATTAAAACGGTTCCAAAAAAGCCCAACCACTGTAAAACTTTGTATAATAAATATAGATAATTCGGGCCAACCAAAGCCCACAACATGAATTAATAGTACGCTTACAACTTAAATAACACCAAGACAAATATAGACAGATAGATTTTTTAGCTAAAAAGATAGATAGATTGATAGATGGCCGCCGCTTCTCCACCAGGCTCCTCCTTGCTCCTCCTCCGGGCGCCCTTCACTGCTCCTCCGCGGTGTTGTTGATGGGGTACGGCAGAGTGTGCATGCGCTCGTCGGTGGGGAAGACGTTGTCGTAGTCCGTGAAGATGTTATGGGTGGTGAAAGCTATGAACTCGCAGCCACACCAGAACACGCGGCCGAGGAGGTAGAACGCGTCGAAGGGGTTGGTGAAGTGGGCAAGGATAGCAACCACAACCCCGTTGTGGATGACCTCCTCGACTCGGTACATCCTTGGAGATCCCCGAGGGAGGTGCCCGTAGCCGGCCCCAAGGAAGAAGTCGGTGAACCCCCTTGCGCCCCTCCACCTTGACATCGCCCACACACGAAGGGTGCTCTCGACGTACACCCCGGCGGGGTAGAGCATCTCCGGCACGGTGGGGGGGAAGCGGTAGGTTGGCCCGGTGTACTGCATGGCTGCGGCGGGCTGGTTCTTGGGGCTGTTTGTGGTGAAGAAGAAGAAGGGCAGGCGCAAAATGCAGGTGGGAGAGTATGGGAGATGGATGAAGGGTGTGAGAGGAAGAGGAACATGATAGGTGGCTTAAATAGCCACCGTGGCAGTAATGGGGTCAAATGTGAACAAATTTTCCACCCACCGCGGCATCGGGAGTGTACACGCGTGGGAAACTGTAGTGTGAATCAAAATGCGAAGTTTAAGTGCTGCCCTATGTGCCGTCGGTCGGGTCAACCGGGGACGGCTCTGCGGCGCGTGCTCCTTCGCGTATGTGCACGCATGCAACGTAGGCTGAAGCGGACGCATGCATGCAACCGCATGCAACGTAGGCTCGCTCGGGCGCATGCAACGGCGGCGGACATCGCTCGGTCCAACGGGTGGGCTTCTTTACACAGCCCAACGACCCAGGATGCATGGCAGCCCACCCTCGAGCGCAGAAAAAAAACAGGCGCAGAAAAAAACGTAAGTATTATATGATTTATCGACGCGAAAGCCCTAGATAATCCTTACAACGTCAAAAAGCTACGAAACTTGGCAATGATGCTAGTCATGTTGGTACAAGGTTGTTGGTCCACTTCAAGGATGTCGACAAAAACATGCTTCGAGACGGACCCTTCCCGTCCCGAAAGGCCTCCCATGAAGCAGGTTCAGAATGACACCGAATTTTGCCAGGATGTAAGTCCAATGAGATCAACACTTGTTCATGTTGGCTAATGTGGCACTGACCGTCGAAGGAGATAAAGATTGATACTTGTCATGTGGGCCCATATTTTTTTACATTTGGTGTCGATAGAACACAAAAAACAAACATGACTATATGCTTTTAGGTCTTCACCCTCCCCAATTTGTTGGCCAACTCAGCAGGTTTTGCCTTAAGATGCCACCTCTTTCTGTAAGCTGCAATTGCTGTGGTTTTGGAATGCTGGTTCTCTTTCCTGCAGAACGGGCATTTATAGCGACCGTTACGCCGGTACACAATCTTTGCAGCCATGAGCCACTTGAAGATTTTCTTTCTGAAAGCTTCCCTCAGCTGTAGGTAGTTCTCCCATTCTTCCAAATCTGCAATCTGGTATTAGAAGAAAAACAATCTCATGCCAGCGAATTGTACATTATATCAAAGGCAGGCATAAATGGATTGTTTTTTCTTTGTATTGGTTTCCTAAAACTTTGGTTATATGAAAGACAGGCATAAAATGGAATACAAATGATCCATTCATCTAAATTTGCAAACCCTAGGACTGATAACCGTACGATTAATAAAAAAAGGCGAACAGTACGATTGTCTATACGAATAGCGAGGAATAACAAGAGAGCAATTTCTGGGGTTAACCTCGAGAAGGCAAATTCTAGGGTTAATATCTGCAGACACTAACCGATTCGTCGTCGTTGGTGCTGTGTTGGACCAGCTGCGGCTGCGAATCGGCGGCGACGACGTCCTTGTCGACCAGTTCCTTCATGGGGTCCACATCCGCCGCACGGAGCGCACCAGCCACGCCCCCTCCCCCGGCAGGTAGGATCATCCTCGCCGGCAAGAATGTGGGCTTTTTGGCGGCGGCGAGTAGTGGGCGGCGACGAAGACGTGGGTGGATAGGCAGAGGCGATCGAACGCTGGAGGCGGGAGCGAGATTTGGGGAGTGAAAATTCAATTTGTTTGGGAGAGAGAGGTCAAGGCCGCGCACAATTCGTCACTTTTGAAATTTAGGTAGAAACATGCACGTATACGGCATCGTGCACATCCAGAGATTTGCCCGAACCAACCAATCAACCAACCAAGCAAAAGAAAAAGTGCACAATGTCGGTCCACAAACGTGGCAACATAAACCGAACACCAAAATAGTGTGTTAAAAAACAGCAAAATAGGAGGGACATTTTTTTTGTTTTGCGCAGTACTACTAAATACTAGAAGGGAGAACTACTGAAAAAAATACTACTAGAAGGGACAGTTGGCACATTTAATTTCACATGGCATCTAGCTTTTTTGTTCATCGCTAGCTATGTTGTACCGATTAGGTAAAATGAATGGATAATTATAAACCCTAGCTATTGTCAAGGTTTATCGGTGTGTGTCTACGTGGCCAAGTGTGCTTGCACGGTGTGGGTCCAGGTGAGTGTGATGCACGGGACGGGCCTTTGTGGTTAGGGCCCACATGAAGCGGCACCGAATTTTGAGGAAAGTGAAGGAACGAGCCCCACACACCGTCCGCATGCCGGACTTGTTCCCTCCCATTGGCTAGATCCAACATGTGATATGGCCTCGTTTACACTTACCCCGCGTGAGGGTTTATGCATGCCCCTCTCGGTGTTTGACCATACCCTTCATGGGTCATATGATGAGACCACGCCAGGCCCCGTGATGCACCGCCTAGGCACAAACCGGACGCGTTACCTCTCGGTAGCTAGATCCAAACCATGCACCCCCGCTGTTTAGACCCAAGTGGAGTAGCACCTAGACACATGACCCGCGACACTTGTGCCAGCCCCCGAACCATGCATCCCCGCCGTGTAGACTCATATGTGGCCATGTGTGCATGCATGTTGTGGTTCCAGCTGAGTGCGATGCACGGGACGGACCTTGGTTACTAGGTCTAACATCACGCGGCAACGAGATTTGAGGCAAATGAAGGAACGGGCCCCGCACTCCCTTCACAGGACGGACGCATTCCCACTCTGTGGCTTGATCCAGCATGGGATATGGCCCCAGTTGCCCACAGCCTACGTGAGGGCCTACGCATGCCGCTCTCGATGTTTTACCACACCCTCTAGGGGTCGTATGATTACACTTGCGCTAGGTCCCGTGAATTTTCGGCCCCTCGATAATTTGCATGGATTATAACGGCAGCTGATGAGCATCATAGCCTAGAGAACGGCGTCGAGGCCACCCCTCCCTTTGGTAGCATATGGTGCATATATGGACCAAAGAGCTTAACATGGGGCTTTCATCCCAATCCTTGCTATGATTTCATGTGGCCGCCGTAGATCTTGAACTTTCGATGTTACAACCCTAGAAATGCGGTAAATGTCCCGAATATGGGAGGGAGGGGGGGGAGAAAGGCCACGCAATAAACTATCCCCATAATTTTATGTTTGTTTTATCTGGCAAGACAAACAAGTTTTTTAAAATAAGGATTTTAAGCATGTTTTAATAAGGATTTTATAATTTCACATTATAAGGTGCTTATTTTTTCCTAAAACAAAGGTGTTGTAAACGCACAAAGCTCCACATTGAGCCTCTCACCATCACGTTCACGTTGAACTCACCCTAAAATGAAGGAGAGGTAGATCGAATCTCCCCACGGGGGGCAACCTCCACCTAGTAGCTAAATATGGTTAGTTGAGAATTTCTCCCCAAGTCGTTTTTTGAGGCAAAATCACATTCTTTTTTTCCTCCAATATTGTGGCGAAATACATGGAAGAAAAATCGTGGGAGGCACGGTGGAACGAGTGCACCTGTTTTTCCCCTCCAAAAGTGCACTAGTTGCCATATTGCATGTGAACGTGTCACCTGTACAAACAATTGAATTGTCGTTTTTATTTTGTTAACAATTCCTAAATATTGAATTTCAGCATGCACCTACCCCATGTCAGTTAGGTCAAATTTGTTTTATCCAAGCTCCGCCAGCGACCGTGCAGATTCTTGTACCATGCACGTGCTGCTCCGGGCCTCTGGCGTCCGGTACCGGACAGGGGAATCTAGATGTGATGCAATACAATTCATGTTGACCCATATCATGCACCCTTAGCCAACCAGGCCGACAACATGCACCGCTAGCCACCTCGATCTAGACCATGCGGTAGTGTCCACGATGGGCAAAGATGCTCAGTTGGACATGTTTGCTGGCACTAGTGCATGATGCCCAATCTCGGTGTGCAAGACGGGTAGCCGTGTGTCGCTTTGACATGCTTGGCTTACGGAGGGAGGGACTCGTTGGAGAACTAACGAACCGAGGTGGGGTCAAGGGTGGATGGATGGTGTGGGTCAACTTGGCTAAAGGGGAACGGTTTGAGGCCATTTGAACAATGTATGCCATGGGTATGGTCATGAGCTACCTCACTTGCCTTACCACGAAATTTTTCATAAGGGGACAGTGTAAACCTAAAAAATTTGAGTTTTTTTTGGATATCCTGTTTGTTACATTTATGGCACCGTGTACAACAAATTTGGGGTTATTTTGGAGATGGTCAAAAAAATCACTTCATTACAGACGGACCGTTTGGTCTCACTTAAGCGAGTTTTTCTAACAAGGTGGTTTTTTCGACCACTTTTGTACACATGATCTTTTCATTAACATAGACAGAATTTGAAAGTTTTCCATTTTTTTAGAATTTTATATAATTTATAGTGGCTCAGTGAAACTCAGGTACATACCTCTGACTTTACCTTAAGGGCACAGTGTAAACTTCATTATTGCTGAATTTTCTTTTATAATCATGTTTATTACATGGATGTGACTGTGTAAAAAAATTGGGTGATTTGGAAAAGAAAAAGCCCACCTTCTAACAGGAGATATCAAACCCCACGGCCTGCATACGACTAGAAACCCAACCATATGGGCCAGGATGCAGGCCCGTGGGATGTTGATTTCTCCTGCTAGTAGGCCCCACAGGGCATACACAGAAGTGGATAGGGAACGTGCTGTTTCAGTGAGAGAGGCTCATGCAAGTGGTCTCTCAGCCGCGTATATAAGTAGGTGCGTGCGCGTCTCGCTTGGCGAGGTGGGACTAAACTCCCACCACCCGTCAGTTGCGCCCGGTGCGTCTCAGCGTTGGGCCAAATTTTGTTGGGCTGTCCCAGGCGAACCTCACCCGCGTGCTGGACCACGCGTCCCTGTAGATGGTTGGGCTGGCCCATCATGTATGCATATCCTTTTTCTTTTTTGTTTTTCACATATTCTCTTTCATTTGTTATTATACAGTTGTAAAACAAAGGTTGTTGTAAACGCACAAAACTCCTTCTTCAGCCTCTCACCATCACGTTCACGTTGAACTCACCCTAAAATCAAGGAGAGGTAGATCGAATCTCCCCACGGGGGACAACCTCCACGGAGTAGCTAAATATGGTTACTTCAGATTTTCTTCCCAAGTCGTTTTTTGAGGGGAAAATACATTTTTCTTTTTTCCTCCAATATTTGTGGCGAAATACATGGAACAAAAATCGTGGGAGGCACGGGGCTACCTGTTTTCCCCCTCCGAAAGTGCACTTGTTGCCAAAATGCATGTGAACGTGTCATATTCCACATTATCCTTAAAACATGTTGTACACCTGTACAAACAATTGAATTGTCGTTTTTATTTTGTTATCAATTTCTAAATCTTGAATTTCAGCATGCACCTATCCCATGGCGTCTCATCCAAGCTCCCACATCAACCGCACAGATTCTTCTACCATGCGCGTGTGCTGCTCCGGCGTCGGGTACAAGAGAGGGGAATCTTGATCCGATGCGATGCGATTCATGTCTACCCATAGCATGCACCGCTAGGCAACCGGGCCGACAACATGCACCGCTAGCCGCCTCGATCCAGACCATGGGCAAAGATGCTCAGCTGGACATGTTTGTTGGCACTAGTGCATGATGCGCCAATCTCGATGTGCAAGACGTGTAGCCGTGTGTCGTTTTAACATGCTTGGCATACCGAGGGAAGGGACTCGTCGGAGATCCAACGAACCGAGGTGGGGTCAAGGGTGGATGGATGGTGTGGGTCAACTTGGCTAAAGGTTTACGGTGGGTGTCTACGTGGCCAAGTGTGCATGCATGGTGTGAATCCAGCTGTGTGTGATGCACTGGACGGGCCTTTTTGGATAGGGCCCACATGAAGCGGCACCAAATTTTGAGGAAAATGAAGGAACGGGCCCCGCACTCCGTCCGCATGCCGAACTCGTTCCCTCCATTGGCTAGATCCAGCATGCGATATGGCATCGTTTCCACATAGCCCGCGTTAGGCCTTATGCGTGCCGCTCTCGGTGTTTGACCACACCCTTCATGGGTCATACTATGAGACCACGCCAGGCCCCGTGAACCACCGCCTAGGCACAAACCGGACGCGTTACCCATTGGTAGCTAGATCCAAACCATATGCACCCCCGCCGTCTAGACCCACGTGTGGAGCATCACGTAGACGTTTAGAGACTCATACGTGGACATGCATCCTCTTGGTAGACGTTTAGACTCATGTGTTACCTCTTGGTAGCTAGATCCAAACTGGACTCACACCACTTACGCCAGTCCCCGAACCATGCATCCCCGCCGTTCAGACTCATACGTGGACATGTGTGCATGCATGTTGTGGGTCCAGTTGAGTGCGATGCACGAGACATGCCTTGGTTACTAGGTCTAACATCACGTGGCATCGAGATTTGAGGCAAATGAAGGAACGTGCCCCACACTCCTTTCACAGGCCGGACACATTCTCTCTCGATGGCTTGATCAGACATGCGATATGGCCCCGTTTGCACACAGCCTATGTGAGGGCCGATGCATGCCACTCTCGATGTTTTACCACACCCTCTAGGGGTTGTATGATGACACCACGCCAGGTCCCGTGAATTTTTAGCCCCTCACGAATTTGCATTGATTATGATGGCAGCAGCCGGGCATCATAGCCCTAGATTGCATGCGTCGAGGCCACGCCTCCCGTTGGTAACATATGGCACATATATGGACCAAAGAGCTTAACATGGGGCACTCATCCCATTCCCTGCTATGATTTCATGTGGCCGCGTAAGATCTTGAACTTTCGAGGTTACAACCATAGAAATGCGGTAAATGGCCCGAATATGCGAGGGAGGGAGGGGGTGGGGGCGAGAAAGGCCACTCAATTACCTACCCACATTATTGAAGTTTGTTTTATCTGGAAAGAAACAATTTTTTTATAAATAAGGAATTTTTAGCACTTATTAATAACGATTTTATAATTTGACATTGTAAGGTGCATTTTTTCTCTAAAACAAAGGTGTTGTAAACGCACAAAACTCCTCCTTGAGCCTCTCACCATCACGTTCACGTTGAACTCACCCAAAAAGGATTTCCCTATTTTTTACGATTTTCCTTTGTTTTTGTTTTTTAGACAAAAGGATTTTCCTTTGTGTTTTTTATTAGTAACATAGGGTTTTACTTTGTGACAGGTAAGCGGCCTGTGGGCCTGTTTGGTTGTTTCTTTACGAACTGGACCCACGGGCCGTTATTTTCTGTGCTTGACACGGATAGGGTCCGTGTCATCACCCCCATCGCCCACACACCCCCGCCCCCTCATCCCCACCCTCCCCACAAACCACCCCGCCGCGACCCCGCCGCCGCTCTCGACGGTTGGAGCAGAAGAGCGCGGAGTGAGATTGGGAGGCCGCCAGCAAGCACCTAGCGACTACCGGCGACTAGGTGAAGTGAGAAACCCTAACTTGTAATCTTCGACTTCTTTGTTCCTTGTTGTGTTGCCGTTTCGGGAGTTGGATATGGTTTTCAAAGTTGGAGATTAAATAGTTAGGATTTTCAATCGGAGGTTAGATGGAAGGCGATGCAGAGATTGAAGGAAGTTTTCTACATCGGTAGCTTGCTCGGTATTTTTTTCCTAGGGTTTCGGTATTCCAGGGTTTTCATAACAATGAGCAAGTGCAGATGCGTAGCACAATAGCAGCAAATATCAGCAAACAGTTCTTTAAAAACTTAGAAATTTTTTGGCATTGTGCAGTGGCGAATCCAGGAAGAAACCGGAGGGTGGGCCCAAAACTTATAAGCTGGGCTAGTGGATTAAATTCCTTTTTAGGCCGAAATTAGGTTGGGTTTAGTAAGGCAGCCATTAACTTGTAGTCCTAGATTGCAAGTCAACTAAACACTACCTCAGTTGTGCTGCAGAGGAGGAGGGGCCAATGCCGCGCGTCGACGCTCGGGGTGAGCCCATGCTGCCGGTCGAGGATCAAGAGAAGGACATGTCTGAACAAGCTGTGGTGCGGCGGGCACGCGCTGCGTTGCGGGGTTATGAGGAGTGGAGGGCGAGCCACCCGCGCAGTTCAAGTGTATGATTGTTGATTACTGATGCAGTACCTTTGTTGATTATACTGTATGATTGTTGCCTAGTGTGTTTACATGCATAAGCCCATTTCTTAAATTCTCATCCTTTGCTTTTCTTCATTTTATTTTGTTTACACAGGTGGTGTGCATAACCTGTCGACAGGACTGCAACAGGCCCGATGCTGATGGGTTGACATTTACCATCAGGCTAGATGGGGACACTTCAGCTGTGGTATAAATAACCATGTCAATTTTTACTTGTATTGTGTTTGTTCCCCTCTACTTTGAAGATTAACAAAATGTAGGAAATAAATAGCAATTTAATTCTACATCTACAGATCGTGCCATGCTACGCATGGCACCAGTTCAGCGCCATCCCAGACAGTTCATTGCTTTTTCAAGCGAGAGGGAGCCGCACGTATGATTTTGGCGTGTACAAAGGGAATTCAAGGGCGATCATCGGTGGTGAAAACTGGTGCAGGTTTGTTGAAGACTTCGACCTGCGAGAAGGCGACCTTGTCTCCTTCGATTTGACTGAAGACATTCCTATGGTGTACTGCTGCAACCTGCCAAGGACATGCGATCAAAACAAAGAGCATAATCCTCTAGAATCAGCTGTCATAACAAAGGGAATTAATCTGACGAAGCAAGAGGAGCGTAACCTACATGACCTTTTGGCGATGAAGAAAGGTTATATAGGTGTATTCTTTGTCCACCGCTTCACCAAGTCGAACATAGCAGGAAAGACGATGGTATGTTTTTGGTGTACTAGTATTTTTTATTTTGTATGCAATTTTCTTTGTTTTTCATGGAGAGAAAGATTAATGATATGCTATTGTAGCTGAAACCAGTGAATACACTGATGTGTGTTTTTGCATATCCTTTGTTTCCCATAACTGAAGATCCTTATGTAATATATGTAGATGTAGCTGAAGATCCTTTTGTTTACTGCTCCTTCACATATTTGATAATTTTTCTTCCTATGATGGTGCATACAGAGATTACCGGCGAAAGTTGTCGACGCCCTGAAGACCCCAGGAGATGGGGAGATACTAGGAGATGGGCTTGCTGGCATTCGGCTGTGCAAGGACAGTTTCATGCCGGTCAAGTACCACAAGTGTGATGATGGCCGCATCATCTTCGGCAAGGGATGGAGTGATTTTGTTGACAGTGAAGAGCTCAAGGTTCATAAAGCCGTTCTTTTCGGTTTCAAGACCACCACCCGTGAAGATCTTCAGATCGAGGTGGTTATGAACATGCTGACCGAGGAGCCACAAAAGTAGCACGACAACGCAAGAGTGTCCTTTACACTAGGTATGGTGCGAAAACTATGTTGATAGCAGTTATGCATCTATGGGGTTACGTCTTCATTCTGTCTTGGGTGATGATGACTATGAGAGGAGGACATGTTGCAGTTAGAGTAAATGCTAGGATTGGGTCCTATTCAGGACTCAAAATAGGGCTTACACAGGTGGTTGCTTTATTGGCTGCTGTTTCCCTGGCTATAATCATGAACGATGGTAATGCAAATGGAATCTTTAAGGGGGTTTTATTAATAATTTAAATCATAGAGTTAAGATGGTAGAACTACCTATGAGTGTTTGCGTTGGACATGCGGGAAGGGCATCATTTGTGTTCTTCACTCTTTGGTAATGCAGGAATAATGTGAGATTACAAAATAAATGGTATAGTGATCTTATGATTCTTGTTTAGCTAATTTGCTTGTTGATCATGGGATGGTCTATATTGCAGATGAAGGTGATAAACAAAGAGGTGTTGCGCAGGCTAGAGCATGTAGCAGGTGAATTGTACAGTTCATCGCAAGTGTGGAGTCACAGGGTACTGCGGTGTCGCCTGCGCATCTCTCAGCTATATTTTCTGTCCTTTGCCGTAGTCTTATTTTTTGGACCTTGATGTTAAGTCTGGCTGGGTTTGCTACCATGTATGATTTGTGCTGCTAGTTGATTACTTTAGTTTCTAGCTGTAGTTTGTATCAGGGGCTTCAAAGACCATGTGGTTTCTGTTAATGGAAAATCAGGGGGGCGACCCTTCTTTTGATTAAAAAATATGAACTTTCTCTATGCAATTAAAAAATAAATTTTCTCTATTCAAACCCAGTTGAGAACAGTATTCATTATAAATCTGAAATAATCTTTTGGTAAAAATGGCTATCGCATTCTGTATCATAGCTAGCGAAACCGAAACAAAATAAACGTCTTAAGTATAATATCTCTTGAACGCGGATCAAATTAGGCAAGACAGCTAGAATAAAGGATGATTCAACTTGCAGGAAATTTGAACTTACGACTTACTAGCAGTATAATAAAGTTTACAGACTATCAGCTAGATAAATAGAAGAAACATTTTAGTTTGATTCATTCTTCCTTCCGGACTTCCTTGACCGCCTAGATGGTTTGGCGAGATGCTGGCGCAGACTCTCGAACCCCATTTGGAAGTTCACCAGTCGCCTGTATACATCATAGGTGGCATACGCGTCCCTGGAAGCATAATAGATGTTCTTCAAGGGCAAGGGCGCTTCTGCCCATATATGGTGGTCATCTTCTGTGATAGCATCCTTCATCTTGTTGTAGCTGTGGTGGATGATGGAACCAGCGTAGTCAGCCAAGCCATACTTTGGCTTAATCGTCACTGGATCAGGAACTCTCCACATATTCTGGATATCCACAAAGTTTCGTACCACCAGACCAACACGCTTGAGTTTTTTCTCGTCATTGTTGATGTCCACCCCAACAAAGGTGTACTCCTCGTCGAGCAGGAAGGCGGCAAGCAGGCCGCAGTGCTCATCAGCAACGCTTATGTGGTACACGAGGACGTAGATGCCAACGCATAACTGGACCACGGCAGCCTTCTGTGTCGGACCACGAGGCCAGGTGAACTCCACATCCAGTGCAACTATCTTCTGGTCGTGGTTCTGCAGCCAGTATTTGAATCTGCCAATGCAGTACTCAACACAGCTAGCCATGTTCGTGTACTTCACAAAAATTTCGGTATTTCCATCTGCCCTAGCAGCATAATCTTTCTCGAACGCCATGCCGAAGGACTGTAATTGATGAAACCAGTATAAGACATGAAGCATGACAATAACATGATAACAATAAGCCGAGATGAAAGATAGTATAGTAATTCTGGCACTATTGAAAGTTTATGTAAACAAGTGCATGAACAATTTAAACTAAACATGTACTCCCTCTATAAAGAAATCACTAAAGTAGTGAGCCAAAAGTTGTTATATTTCCTTGCACAGGGAGTATATGCGAGTTAACAATCAAAATTTACGCTCTTGAAATATTTATCTAAACAACTGCATCAACAATCAAGAATAAACATGTATCTATGAATTGTTCATCGCCCATGTAGATGAATCTGTGTGTACAAACTAAAGAAGCAGGAGAAAAACAATAAATTGACAAGACAACGGACTAAATGTTGCATGCAGATGAATCTGTGTGCGAAATTCTCATAAGGCAATGGACTACATGTTGAAGGCAGTTGAATCTGTGCGCACAAAATAAAGAAGCAGGAGAACAAGAAATTGACAAGAAGAAGGCCATCGTATGTGCTGCTACTTGAGAACTACTAACAAAATTGACAGGAAGGAGAACTCACCGTTCCAGAAGCCAGATTGTTGGGAGAGTGGGCAACGCAGAGGAAGAGGGAATCGAGAGGACGCAGCGGCAGAGGAACCATTTTTGGAGAGTCGTGGCAGTGAGGACGAAGCGCCCTCGCGCATGCTCGTCCTAAATAATTGGGATGGGGCTCGTCGCAGCCGTTGGAGTCCTCGCTTCCTTTCTCATGTTCACATTTCAAATGGGCTCATCCCATCATAATAGGCCCGTATAAGAAGGCACAAGAAGCCCAAACGCTTCACGGTTGAGATTACTAATCTAAACTTGCTAAAAAATTCTCAAAATAAAAAAACTAGCTAAAAAAACTTTACGTGATCTAAAACTACCTCTTCGTGAGATCCCAAATTCCCAATATTTCCTTGTGGTGGGTTGTTAGAGAATCCCCTATAAATAAACATTACGTGATCTAAAACTACCTCTTCCTGAGATCCCAAATTCCCAATATTTCCTTGTGATCGGTTATTAGAGAATCCCCTATAAATAGGAAGCTTTTCACGGCATAGATCGTATACTTCCACCCCACGCCTCCCACCCCACACCTCCCATACCTAGCCTTCCATGACTACACCGAATTACCACCCCACGCTGCCCAAAGTAGCTCCCAGGTCGGTGAAACCGACGGAGCCGTCATCTTCGAAGCCTGCGTCGGCGAATCATGAGATGAATGAGAACGGCATGTCAGAGAAGCCGACGAAAGAGAAGGGCACATCGGAGAAGCTGGCGAAGCAAAAGATGAAAGCGAACGGCAATGAAGTCGGTCGCCATCGAGAGAATCCTCCGGTAACGATCGAGATCCTTATATTCTGCATACTCCCTCCTTCCCAAGTCTGCATGCAATCCCATAATTTTCCCTATTTTACCGAAGGGAGATGGGTGTGTCTAGAAAGAAAAGAAAAAATGACAAAAAAAGGCTTGCACGAATCTTAGCATAAAATCAATGACATAGGACTTAGATGTGCAATAAAATCAGGGTTATCGTCTCTGTTTATATGCCTTAAAATTTGGAAATTGCTAATTTTTTGGCATAGGCTTTCTAAATGAGTTCTTAATCTCCAGTGATTGAAACTGTTGGTGATTCCCCTTAATTTTGCATGGTCTTTACTAATTGATCTTTTTTAATCTGATTGGAACTAAGGAGTATGTGCTCTTGAATGCTTGCAAATGGAACTGCTACATTCCTTTTTCGAGATTATCTATAAACTATTGATCTTCTGATCATGTATGCAATTATTTTCGTAAGCGTGACGCCTGAAACTTTAGTAGTGTACATAGACCAAAGTCTGCTCTTTCTACTAAAAATCAATACTATTATCAGTCAATTTGCCGACAGAGATAGCTTGTTTTTCTATGTCTGGTGTTCATTATATGGCCCAGAAGCTCTATGATTTCATGCAGTACTGTAGATCACAATTTTGATATTGGCATAGATTAGTCGGTTCTATGCGTGTTTAAATGAATACCATACAGAATCTAATCACACTATTTGTACATTCAGGGAACTCAGGTTGCTTCTTTGCTGCAATACGAGAAGTTCATAAAAGATTTAAACACACAGCAACTGACGTACATCAAGTTGATTGGACTGGGTGAACTTCTCAAGACTCCTGGCATGAGAATGAGACGTCTACTGTGCCAGGCCATCGCTTATTCATATGATACAGAGCAGGATGCCTTTATAATTAATGGGAGACCATGTAGGATCACACTAAAAGATGTGGAGCATATAACAGGCCTGCCCTGCATGGGGAAGAATCACGTCTCTTCAAATCACAATGATACTTTGGAGTTGTGGAAGGAACTGAAAGACCCCAGTGACACAAAAGTAACTTTGAAAGGATTGCTAGCCAAGATGAAAGGCGACAGCACACCTAATTTTGTCAGGCCATTTGTCTTGTACACCATAGGCAAATATGTATGCCCGACAACACAGCAGTATGTGGACAACAGATACCTTGGGATTGTTAGAAACGTTGAGACAATAAAGAGCACCAATTTTGGACAGCTTACGCTTGACCATCTTATGGCTAGCGTCAGGAAATTTGTAAATGGTGGAGCAAATCTGGAGGGCAACCTACCACTGCTGCAGGTAATACAATCATTATTAACATACCATACATTTAATTTTATGGAAAATTGTCTAAGTTGTTTTTGTTGTAATGCAGACGTGGTACTACGAGAAGTGGAGGGTGCACCAATTGGACTCTACCATCTCGTATGCATCAAGGTTAAGGCCGCTGATCCAAAACTGGAGTGACGAGAAGGCACAGAAGGTTGACAACATAATCAACAAAAATTATATAGGGGTTGGAGAGGTAAAGTGTTAGTACTGTGTGCCTGGATTATGTACCATATGTTTTGAATGATACTAACGACACTAACATGCAGTATGTTGATGACCTGCTGCGGCATTTCAATCCGCCACCAGTTGGGACGCCGGTCAAACCAAAGAATGACGGCCAGGTAAATGAAGAACATCACGCACAAATATATATTGTAACTTTGCAAGTACAATCAAAGTCATATGCTCCTAACTGCTTGTAATTTGCAGGATAAGGCACTCATGGGCCGTGTATTGGCTGATTTGAAAGAAGTTGTCTCCATTGTGTGGGAGGCCAGTGCACAACAATTTGATAGGATGTGCACCCTTGAAAAAAAATGGACGAGTGCCTTAGGCGTACCCTTGCGAACGGCAGACGCACGGACGACGTCATCACAGAATTCAATGTAAGTATACCATTGTGAGTTTCTATAAATAATTTTACTGTCAATACTCTCCACACTAACACATTTTTCTTAAAGAACCACCGCTATGGAATATTTGATGCTGATCGCCCAGGAGTCGAGGACATACAGCTATCTGTCCTGGGAGTACCTGCGGACCCAATGGAGGTCCCATGAGAGAATACTACTCGCCAGCAAAAACAAAAAGATGACACGGAGGTCATTTCCAAAGGCATTTCTGCTAAGGGAATACAAAAGGATTACATGGATGCCCCCAAGAAGAACGTATCTGAAGATTTGCAGCCTGCTCCTAGTTTGCAATCGCGAAAGCATTCAAAAGCCAAGATTAGCCTTGAAGCTTTCATGGTGATACACATTTTACATCTAACTGATTTTGTTTTAAGTTAACGCAGATTCGTAGCTAACATATGATCTTCCACGTTCAGGATGAAGAAGACAGAGTTGTTGCTGCAGCTTGCAAGGAGAGTCTCAAGAATGTTTCACAGCTTTATAAAGAGGTGGATGCATCGCAGGGTGCTCCGAGTTTGGATTCGCATTCCAAAGCCACCACAAGCCTTGAAGCTTTCCTGGTGATGCATATTTTACAGTTAACTGGTTTTGTTTTTTTATTTCACGCAGATTGCAAGCTAACAAGTGCTTCATTTCGAATCACAGGATCCTCTGAATTTGAGGCACAATGAGAATGTGCGAAAGACTGAAGAAAGAAGAAATCAATATGATGAAGATGTCAGTATTGAGGTGGGTGCAGAGGCAGGTACCAAAAGCAACCACCGGTCTGCCAAGGCTAAGGGGATAAGGGAGAAGGAAGAGCCCCATGTCTTCCCAGTTGATGAGGACAACTATGATGATTCTTTAGAAAAGCAGCGACAAGATAGTGGGGTTGATTCCATGCTACCAACCCGTGCGAGCAGCCGGAAAATAGTGGCATCTTCATTATTGTGCAATGAAGATTTTGTTCTGTATGATAGTGATAAGAAGAGAAAGAAAAACAGGACTCCATCGGAGTCTACCAACGATTCCAAGGACACAAAGAATACAAAGAGGAAAAACCGTGCAAGCAATTTAAAAGATACAGACATAGGTGCTTCGACGCTGGAGACCAACCTTGACAAGTTTCGATAGAGTTATGTGGCCGAAATTATCAACACCTCAGATCTTTATAAACAGTTGGTGGTAATTGATGGCATTGCTCTGCAATAGAAGCATTTGCAATGCCTCACCATGACAGATGTAGGCAAAGATGACAAATGGTTGGGTGACGAAGTAAGATATTTGCCCAAATTAGTTTATCAATTTTCTTTTGCACAGTACAATTAACTTGAATTTTTTTAATGCCACAATTAACTTGAATTTAGTTTTAGTTGGTTGATGCTGTGATTCAAATCATGTGCCATGATCATCCTAATGACATAAGGGATGGGCAGCTGGTTTACATTGAGAGGGTGGCCGGCGTCGCTATGCTCGAAAGAGATGGTAAGGTAGAGAACTGCCACGAGGCCACTTTGGCGGGCAGTCATGGAACAACAAAAGGAGACAACTACCTCAGACATGATCTGGTACCATCTCACCATGACATAAACACATTTATTTTTCTAATTATTATGCATGTTGATGTAATCATCTTTGCTGTCCAGGTTTTTCTGCCTACGAACATGGCGAACGCTCACTGGTTCCTTGTGGTCGTAAACCCCAGAAGGAGGGAGATTCATGTAACATCCCAAATTTTCAATTTGGAATGTTATACATAGATCATCATTGCATATCATGTTTTATTGCATTTTGACAAATCCTCGATAAATCCTAAGCAACTCAAGGACCCTCGGAGAGAGTTGGGGATTTTCTCGTATTTTCATATTTGACTTTCATCAAATTATAAAACGAGGATTTTTGGTTTTAATTATTTTTCTCTCCGGAAAAATATTTCATTTTTAAAAATAAACGAGAGGAGAAAATATGGCTTCTCCCAAACAATTGAAATACTGGAGGAAAAATGTTAAAATCATTATTTGGAATTTATTTGGATTTTATATGCAATTTTTATTGCATTAAAAATATTGCATGTTTTCAAAGTATTTATTTTGTGTTAAAAAAATCTTCACCCTATTCTAGATTTTTTAACTAGACGGGGAAAATTTATTTCATATTTTTCTGATTTTTATTTATTTTTCTACGATTTATTTTCCGCGGAACTTATTTTTAAAAAAAACCTGCGCGACGCCCGACCGGGCCGAAGCCCAGCCGAGCGCCGGCCCGCCCGCGCCTCTCTCCTTCTCCCGCACGGCGCCGAGCCGCCGCCGGAGTCCGCCATGGCCACGGCACCGAGCCGCCCCGGCCGCCCCCTTCCCCAAGGCACCGCCACCCCCTCCTCCTCCTATATATAGCCCCCCCCCTCTCTTCCTCACCTCGAGCCGCCGCCGCCGCCTTGCCCGCCTCGCCGAGCCGCCGCCACCGCACTTGCCCGCCGCCGCCGCCGCCGGGAGCCGCCGCCCCTCACCTCGCCCACACCCCCCCCCCCCCGAGCCCCGCACCCCGCCGCCAAGCCCCGCCCTCGCCGAAGCCCGTCCCCGAGGTACTGCCGCCGCCCGTTGACTTTGCCGGTTTTCGTTTAAAAAAAACTCTTCGTTTAAAAAAACCCTAGATCAGTTTTTTTTCGGTTTTATTATTTTGCGAGCGTTCACCGAACCGTTCGTTTTAACGAACGCGTTCGTCGGTTTTTCTCTGTTAACGAACGTCCGTTCTTTAACCGTTCGTCCGTTTTTCTTTTTCGTCGGATTTTTCTGCGATTATCTCAGATTCGATTTCTGATCGAATTTTCGATTCTGTTTAACTTCTCGCTCGTTTATCGGAATCAGGCGATTCAAGCGCCTAGAGTTTCGTCTCGAAATTCTCTTTCCGTTTAACCTACTCAAACAAGTTTTTGCTACAGTAAAATTTGACCTAGATCCAGATTAGTAAACGAAGTTTCTTTCTTTCGCCGTTTGACTTTCGTTGCTTCTTTCGAGTTGATTCTTTTTGCAAACCGGAGTTCTTAAGTTGAACTTTCTGGTTGGATATTTCATTCGAGTTTTACCTGTGCATTAGATGAGTACTGATTGTATGCTTGTTTGTTTGCGATAGAGTACCCGGAGTGTGCTGCTTGTTACTTCGAATCGCTAGGTTTTCCGGATCATCAGCAAGGCAAGTAACACTTTGATCATATACCTTCCATACCCAGTTTTATTGCATTAGATCTGTTTTCCTCAAACACTTGCATGATTAGGATCTAATTAAATTGTGGGTATTGGGAAGTAGTTGTGGTAGAACCTATTACCTGTTTTCTATTCAAACCCTTGGGAGTTACTTCTACGTTGCTATTATTATTGCCATGCTATGCTCGTAGACGTGGTTTGGGTTTGAGTGAAATTCATGACAGATGTGAGATTGTTAATAATGGTTTACTTAAGGTGGCAACTTAAACTCACATCTGGGTGGATTGAGGTACCTGGGTATTCCAGGATTGCCTGTTTTTCTTTTGGACCGCCACCCAGGTTCAAAGGGATCATGAGATTATTCATGCTAGAAACTTCCGTGTGCAGCCGCAAGCTATTATGGGCTCTAGCATAGTTGATTAAGTTGTGTGAACTCTTACAGTGGTAGACTAGCAGATGTAGGGGAAAGTAGGTGTAACTGTCTACCCATACGTAAGGTGCAAACACTTCTGAAAGACTGTGTCTTGGTCATCCGTTACTCAAACACCATGTAGTGCGAGTAATCCAACGGAGGAGATCAAGTTTTGTGGGAAAAGTGCACAAACCTCTGCAGAGTGTACAAACTAATCATGGTTAGCCGTGTCCCCGGTTATGGACAACTTGAGTATCTAGTACTTGGATTATCATGTGAATCTCATCACTATGTTACTTCTAATTAATTTTGTTGGGTTATTGATGACATTTAATTGGGATTGAGATGCTGTCAACCATCTCAATGTTTCACAACCACCATGATAGTTAAATAAAATTTATTCCTTTGAAGTAGGATAAAATTGGCTTTTCGCAAAACTGTAACCATAGAGCTTTCCACCAGCCATATCTGCATGTAGTATAGCATTGTTATTGTTCATTATTCTCTATGTGTTACATTGCTAGCATATTCTATGTGCTGACCCGTTTTCGGGCTGCAACGTTTCATGTTGCAGACTTTTCAGACAACGAGTAAGGTGCTTTAGGTCGTGGTCTTATACTCAGTGATGCCGCTGGAGTTGATGGACTCACTTATCTTCCAAGTCTTCCGCTGTTATCGTTTTAGATGGCCTTAAGCCATGTTTATCATACTTAATCTCTTCGGAGATATTCGATGTAATAAGTGTGTGATTGCTACTCTGTTATAAATCCTCCATTTGTACTGTGCGTGTCAGCATTACTGATCCAGGGATGACACTGGTGCACAGCAGCACAGACCATTTGAGGTCTGGTCGCTACAATTCAGATTCTTGATTCACTTCTCGGCTACCTAGAACGCACACAAGTGGTTCACGTGGTGAGATTTTAAACGTCTTTCAATATAACACAGGATTTAGCAACATACCTAGCCATGAACCGTGAGCAACTTCTCATACCATGGACTTTGGCAGATACGTGGGGTGGAAGCACATCTGAGAGCATCGCTGCGAATCAATGGACCACAAAGCCATGCATGGCAAGACATTAACGTGACCCAGTGGACAGTAAAGCATGTGCCTGTGCCAAGACAAGATGACAAGTCAGTCAACAGTATTAGCTTCTAATTATGTTTTTCATTGTTAATACGTGAAATGCTGCTAACAGAATTAATTGTTGTAGTTCTTCTTGTGCACTCTACATGCTGAAGAACATCGAATTCTTTACGGGAGAAGATCTTAGACTGCATTATGACCAAGTACGCAGAGTAACACCTAAAATTCTCTCAATTTTGTAAACATATGGAATGATACTAACATATCCTCCCATGCAGGCATACATCGACAATTATAGAAGAGAGCTGCATGTTGTCCTTCTTAATTCGCCCTACAACAAATTGAAGTCCATGAAAAGGCTGAAGACGTACAATGCTAGCCTATCGGATGTAGCTGCGATTGAAGATCATGAAGATGCAAGCATTTAGTCCAGAAATGGTCCATTCTTAGATATGGAGTGTACATTTGGTTATGAAGCGGTAGAGTAGGGTGTGGTTTGGTTTTAGTCCCGAAGAAGGTTTCCTAGCCATGTTCTTAGTCCAGTGCGGATTAATCAAGTTGTAATACTTCACAGTACTGGTTGCAAATACTATTCTTGAAATAAGTTTGGTCTGCATGGCAGACGCTGAAACATATATTTGCTTTTGACAAGAATTTGAAGCTTAGGAAGGTTAACTGAATTCTTAACGTCGGAGTCTGGACAAGATTCAGAACAATTACGTCGCTAGTTAGAAGTTTCAGAATTTTTTTAACATCGCTAGTTAGAAGTTCTAGAAAAATTTCAGCGAGTGCTGAAATATTTTGGCCGAAATTCAGTGAGGCTGAAATATTTTGGCCGAAAGACACATATTGCAGTGAGTGCTGAAATGAATGAAAGTCAGTTATTTCATCGAAATCTCACCGAAGCGAAAACCATGGTGTCGTGCCATCTTGAGCAGCACCAGACATGATTCAGTATTATCAACAAAATTTGGTCTCACATATACGAGGAAAAAAGGTATGAGCACGGATGGGCAATAAAATAGCTTCACAAGAGAGAGGAAAATACTTCGCGTGTGAACAGTCAATCCTAGTTGACTTTAGAACCAGTTTTCATCCTAAAAGAGGTCCAGTGATTTACTTATAACCAATAATAAAAGCGGTCCAGTTCTTTTGGCTGTTTTTCAAAGAATCGGGAACTATATCTTTTTGACGATCGTGATTCTCAGGAAACCTAAGTGTTGTTACGCAACTTACCTTAGTTTTTTACACCATAACTTACCTTTGCTAAACTCTCCATTGCCCCCTAATATTCACCCAGGTGGGTCCCCTCCCTTGATTTCCTCCAACCGAAGAAATCTATACGTGGATATATGCCCGGGTTGTTACGATCCCTATAATTAGGGATCCTTTGAAACCTCATAGATCATAGTTCGTCCTTCTGCGCCGCCCAAAGCAGCAAGACCGAAGGACGGAGCAACCCAAGAATCCAGCAAGACCGAACGACGGAGCCAAACATGAATCCTCAGGTAACTCCCCACGATCTCCTGCTGCAGCCGCTGCTATTTTTCGTGCCACGATCTTAATCCCATGATCTCTTGCTGCAACCCCACTCGTTGTTTGCATATTCATGTAACTCAGCATGTTTTTAAACAAATTAAGTTGGGAGCGTTAGGGGAGGGCGCTAGGATTTGTTTTCTACCAGATTGGCAGTTCATTGATTAATTCCAGGCTAAATCTTAGGTTCTGGTCTTGTCGATGCCAATTAGGGCAGCGGGCGCTTGCCTTCTTTTTTCCTTCCGCACGAGTTATGGAAGGCATCGATGGCCCATGTTTTAATTTCATAATACTGACCATGATTAGCGCCTAGAATTGAGGAGACCACGGTTGGATAGTTTTTTATTTTCGAATCTTGATTTTATTTCATATCAGCGCCTTGCAATGGAGATTACCTTACATGACCGTTCAAACGTAACCAAGCTGAATCTAATGC
The DNA here is from genome assembly GCF_018294505.1 of Triticum aestivum. Classification (NCBI taxonomy): domain Eukaryota; kingdom Viridiplantae; phylum Streptophyta; class Magnoliopsida; order Poales; family Poaceae; genus Triticum; species Triticum aestivum. Next base: position 386,911,090 of record NC_057811.1, on the reverse strand, counting down.
TAGTATTTGCACATTCATGGAACTCAGCTTGCTTGTAAACAAATTACCACATGAAGTAGCGTAGAGCACAATTTTTATGTTGGTATATATAAGCTGTATTCGTCTATATGAGTGTTTAAATTGTATACCATGCTGAATCTAATCACACTTGCACATCCATTGAACCCAAGATGCTTCTTTGCCGCCATATGAGGAGTTCATAAAGGGATTAAACACGCAGCAAAGGATGTACATCTAGTTGATAGGACTGGGTGGACTTCTCAAGACACCTAGCATCAAAATCAGACGTGTACTATGCATGGCCATCGCTAATTCATATGATGCAGAGCAGGATGCCTTTATCATCAATGGGAGACCATGTAGGATCACACTAGAAGATGTAGCGCATATAACAGGCATGCCCTGCCATGGGAAGAAGCACGTCCCTTCAAATCTTGATGATAATATGGAGTTGTGGAAGAAACTGAAAGACCATAATGACACCAAAATAACTTTCAAAGGATTGCTAGCCAAGATGAAAGGCGACAGCACACCAAATTTTGTCAGGCCATTTGTCTTGTACACCATAGGCAAATATGTATGCCGAACAAAAGAGGAGTATGTGGATAACAAATATATTGGGATTGTTAGAAACGTTGAGACGATAAAGGGCACAAATCTTGGACAGCTAACGCTTGACTATCTTATGGATAGCGTGAAGAATTTTGTAAATGGTGAGGCAATTCTGGAGGGGAATCTACCACTGCTGCAGGTAACTCGTAGTAGTACAATTATCACTTACCTAACATACATTACATAATGTACGAGAATATTTGTAAACTGCTTTTGTTGTCATGCAGACATGATACTACGAGAAGTTCAGAGTGCACCAATTGGACTCTAGCATCTCGTATGAATCAAGGTTAAGGCCGTTGATCCAGAACTGGAGCGAGGAGAAGGCAAAAAAGGTTGACAATATAATCCAGAATAATTATCTGGGAGTTGGAGAGGTAAAATGTCAGCACATTGCCTGGATTATGTAACATGTATATTTTCTAAATCATACTAACGACACTAAACTGCAGTATGTTGAGGACCTGATGAGGCCTTTCATTCCAGCACGAGATGGTACGCTGGCCAAACCGAAGACTGACGCTCAAGTAAATGAGTTACATCAGGCACCCAATATATATTGTAACATTGCAACTAGTATGAAGTTATATGATTCTAACTGTTTCAAAGTCTCAGATTAAGGTACTTGTCGGATGTGTATTAACTGATTTGCAAGAAGTTGCCTCCCTCGTGCGGGAGGCTGGTGCACAACAAGTTGATAGGATGTGCACCCTTGAAAAGAAAATGGATGAGTGCCTTAGGCGTACCCATACAAATGGCAAGCTCACAGAGGACCTCATCAAAGAATTGAACGTAAGCCTAGAATTATGAGATTAGTATATATAATTGGAAATTTACGTGTACAAGGTTTTTTCTAAATAAGTTTACTATGAAAACACCCCAGACTAACATGTATTTTTTAAAGACAAAACGCGACGGAATATTTCCAGGACTGGAGGACATACATCTTTCTGACCTCGAGGCACCTTCACACCCAATGGAGGCCTCTGTTGAGAATGCTGAGCAGGCTTCTGACCAGGGGAAACAAAATGATGTCACGGAGGTCGCTGCTAAGCACCATTGTAAGCAGGGAATAAAAAATGATGACATGGAGCCCCCAATGAAGAACCTTGATGAAGAGTTTGACGTACGCATGTTAACTTAATTATGAAACAATCATTGTCGTTTCATAAATAACATGTGATCTTCCACGTACAGGATGAAGCATTAGAAAGAGCTGAAAGAAAACTCAAACAGGATGTCAGTGGTATTCATAAGCTTTTGAAAGAGGTGGATGATATCCAGGGTGCTCCTAGTTTGGATAAGCAAATGCATTCCAAAGCCACCACAAGCCTTGAAGAATTTCAGGTGATGCACATTTTACCTATAATTGAGCAAGAATCTGCTAAAGGCTAACATGCGGTTTATTTCGTATGACAGATTCCGTTCAACAGATGGAGTAAGCAGCACTCTGTGAAGGCTACGGGATCGCGAGAGCCCGAAGAGCCCCGTGCCTTCGCAGATGATGACAGCCATGATGAATCCTTTCGAAAGCAGCAAGAAGTAAGTGTGGTTGAATCGACCCCACCAAATCATGGGGGCGAAAAGAAAAATGTGGTATTGCAATTATTTAAGAATGTCGAGTATGCTTCTTACGATACTGAGAAGAAAAAAAGGAAAAACAAGACTCCATCAGAGTCTACAAATGATTCCGAGGACACGAACAATAAAAAGAGGAAAATCGGCTCTAGCAACTTAAAAAAGAGGTCAGAAGTTACTGAAACCCAGAGGGACCAGCTAGATGTGGTTCGACAGGATTTCGTGGCATCACTGATCAACAGTACGAATCATGAAAAAAAATGGTCTTAGTTGATGACATTGTCGTGCTATCGAAGCATTTACAAAGCCTCACCCAAAAAGATGGATCTGAAGAAGCCGTATGGTTGGGTGACGAAGTAAGATATTTCACAAATTAGTTTATGAAGTTTCATTTTTGTACAATACAATTAACTTGATTATTGTTGTAGGTGGTTGATGCTGCGATACAGCTCATGCGTCATGATAACCCAATTGACACAAGGGACGGCCAACTGGTTTACATTAAGAGGGTGGACGGCGTCGCTAAGCTCGAAAGAGATGGTAGGATAGAGGAGTGCTACGAGGACGCTTTGGCAGGAGTTCCTGGAACAACACAAGGCACCAGCTACCTGAAACATGATATGGTATTTTAACCTGACTTTGAACAGATTTTTTTATTACTATACACGTTGATCTAATTATCTGTGCAACCCAGGTTTTCCTACCTACGAACAGCCAAAACGTCCACTGGTTACTTGTGGTCGTAAACCCCAGAAGGAAGGAGATTTAGGTTCTTGATTCACTTTTCCACTGTATGGTACCCAAAGAAGTACATAACGTGGTGAGAATTTCAACATATTTAATTATAACAAAGGATTTGACATCGTATGTAAGTATTAGTCGTAGGAAACTTCTCATCCCATTGGGCTTGCAGGTACGTGGGATGGAAGCACATCTGAGAGCAGCGAGGCGAGTCAATGGGATAGAAAGCAATGCATGGGAAGACATTAACGTGACGCAATGGCCAGTACGGAACATTAATGTGCCAAAATCCGTTGAAACGTCAATCAAAAATATTAGCTTTTGTTTTTATTTTAGATTGTTAATATCTGAAATGCTAATCTAACAACATAAAATGTTGCAGTTCTTGTTGTGCACTGTACATGCTGAAGAACATCGAATTATTTACGGGACTAAAACTGAGTAAGCAATATGACGAAGTACGTAGAGTAACACCTAAATTATGTCATTTTCTGAAGGTAAAGGAACGATACTAACATATCCTTGCATGCAGGCCTACATCGAGAAATTCAAAAAGAGCTACCTGTTGTGCTTGTCGATTCACCCTACAACAAAATGAAATACAGGAATAGGTTCAAGCATGCTAGGCTATCGGATGCAGCTGCGGTTGAAGACGACGAAGAAGCAAAGCAGTTAGTCCAGCAGTGTGGAGTGTTCACTTGGCCATAAAGCGATAGAGTAGGGCGTGGTTGGGTTTTAGTCCCGAAGAAGGTTTCCTAGCCGTGTTCTTAGTCCATTGCACATGAGTCAAGTTGTAAAACTTCAATAATATTGGTTACTATATTTTGCTTGAAATAAATTTGGTCTCTACGGGATCTCGTAGAAATCTATATTTGCTTTTTACTACCATGTGACAGTAATGGTTCCTGGGGCAACCCTAGAATAATAATGGATTATGATATGTCTATTATCATACGAGAGAAAAAGGTACGAGCATGAGCATAGCCTCACAACAGAAGTCAAAAAAATAGAGCATAGGATAACAAGAGTAAAGCTGAATTGAAGTGATCACCTTCAGGAGCACAGTGGTGTGGCCATGGTAAATCAATCCGGCCTCAGGGAATCACATAGCATGTTCTGTCATAGCCCTGCAAAACAGAGGAAAATTTACTACTTGTACTAACCTTGTCAAGTGTGTGCATGTAACAAATGTTGGACATAACTAAACACGGAAGAATGAAATGCAACATATGGAAGAATCAAATGTTCATTCCTCTCTCTCTGCTTTTTGCGAGGACCATTACTCTCCCTTTAACAAGGCTAAAACATCATAATAAGAATTAACAACAATCTTGAAAAGGTGGATATCCCATGTGAATCTAATTTTTCATATAAAGCACATGCCAAGTCTGTTGATCCCAGTCCAGCAATTGCACAAGAAGAAGCGAGCATCATAAATATTGAGCAACATAAGCTATGAATTGTTTATAGTACATTCTAAAATTAATAGCTTATCATCTCTATTGATCTCCAAATCTCACCTATCAGCCAAATTGAAAGAATACATGTTGAATGCAACGATTGAACGTTCGTAGATCATGCAGTCGGGGCTGGCCGAGGGGGCTGGCCGTCGAGGCCGGTGGCCGGCTTCATCTAGTCCCGCGGAACATGATCCATACCCAACCACCTTGCCATCGAACGAGATGCATGGCCAGATCAAAGCTGTAGCCATGGCTGGGAAATGATATGTAGAGGACGCAAACAACCACCCGCATGGAGGACTGGGAGGTGGGATGGCGCCGACTCTTCGCCGGCGGCTGCCGTGGGGAGGGCAGTGGGCCTTCTCTAGTGTTCGTTGAAAAGGTGGTGCGAGATCGCGAGGGAATTGGGGTGGAGGAAGGGAGGGGCCGCGACGCGCGGCTAGGTCCTACCGGCGACGAGGGAGGGAGGGGCCGCGACGCGCGGCTAGATCCTGCCGGCGACGAGGGAGGGGCCGCGACGCGCGGCTAGATCCTGCCGGCGACGAGGGAGGGAGGGGCCACGACGAGCGGCTAGATCCTGCCGGCGAGGATTAAAACCCTAGCGGCGGCGAAGAATAAACCATAGCGAACGGGATAAAAATCGAACCGAAAATAGCCCTGAAATTCGTATCGAGAATACCCTCGAAATATTTGGGAGGGAAAATCAGATCAGTTCGAAATATTTTTTCTCCCGAAAATGCCCCTCGGGGTCTGATATAATACACGTGACATCAACGTATTGCATCGGATCTGGACCGTCGAATTCGCTCCGATGAACGGTCCATATTGTCCGGATGCACTGTAAAATGACTCTTAATTAAAGGTTGATTAGTCCATAATCCAGGTACATGTTAAGCAGCCAGTTCGCAACAATAGTGTTGACACAGAGAATGGCTGCGAGATTGTCGTAGCACGAAGAAACGCCAGTAAAGCTCCACGTAGCCCTAATTTTGAATAACTAATGCACGGGATGTAACGCCTGCGGTCCTCACATGCTAGACGTGCTGGGTGATGATAAGCCACAGACTTATAATAATGTAAGCAACGATTAAGTATCATAAACTCAACACTCAAACTAATGTACATGCATGGTTGTGGCTTTGCATGCGACACCCTCAAATCATGCAGAAGGGCAAAGGCCATCAAGTCACGCTATGTTAAATTACATAAACGATACATTGTACTTAGCTGAGACAAAGAAAAACCGTTAACAATATATACGCCAAGATCATCCTTCCAAGATTGTGGTTGCTAAGGATTGTCTTTCGGTGGTGAATAATATCCATTCGAATAATATATGGGACAATGGAGTGATCATCAAGGAGTTAAATGGATGTCAACTTGCTTGGCAGGAAGTCATTTTTATTTGGGATAAGTATATTTTTCGTCCTCGAACTCTGGCGATAGTATAGAAATCGTCCCTCAACTCCGAAACCACTAAAACTCAATCCCTCAACCATCTAAACCGGATACTTTTCGTCCCTCACAATGCTTAAAGTGGTTTTGGTATGACGTGGGCCCAGTTTTGACTAAAATCGTTCACGTGGCCTAGTTTTGACCGTCATGTAATCTGACTTATGTTATTTATGAAAGATTGGGTTTGCTCAGAGCATCTCAGTCGCATGTTTGTCTAGTTTAGTAACAACAAATTGTATGCTAACTAGATGGTTTCAGTTTCAGACCATTGTATAAAATGAATGGGATCCATAGCAGATTGTTCACATGATTTTAGACCATTGTGTAAACTGAATGCATAGCAGATTGTTCACTTGTTCATAGATGATTGGACAGAGTACTGAACTGAACAGATTGCGTGACAAACATAGTCTGACATAACCACAAACATAGTACTGATTAGTCTTGCAAGCAAACCACAAGGGAATTCTCAAAGTCTGGCAAAGTAAATGAGAAATAGTACTGATTAGTCTAACAAGCAACCACAAACTTGAATTCTGACATAACCACAAGGGATAACCACAAACATGAGTACAAGTACACTAGTCCAGTAGTTTTGTTGGGACTTTCTTTGCTCTTTTATTTCCTCCAACTTGAGAACTTGCAGCACCAGATGTAACATTGACGGTGAATGATGAACTAGACTGCACATTTACTGTCACATTTGAACTTGAAGCAGACATCCACTGCACATTTACTGTAAATGATGAACTAGATTGCACATTTACTATCACATTTTCAGTCAAAACCGGGCCACGTGAACGGTTTTAGTCAAAATCGGGTCCACGTCATACCAAAACCACTTTAAGCGTCGCGAGGGACGAAAAGTATCCGGTTTGAATAGTTGAGGGACTGAGTTTTAGTGGTTTCGGAGTTGAGGGACGATTTCTATACTATTGCCAGAGTTCGAGGACGAAAAATATACTTATCCCTTTTTATTCATGGGAGGTGAGAACTTGACTTTCAAGCCCACAAGAGAGGTAAGGGGCAAATGTAAGCCTTGGGTTTGGTCGTCGTGTCTAGTTATCACCTGCCATATACTCACTCTATTCAAAATTATCTTGTGTATAAGGCCTCTTTAGGGCAAATATTTGATCAACAATTATAATATTAGTATATAACATTTGTCATACACAATCAAAATTATAAACATATACTTCAGAATACGAATCTAATGACATCAACTTTATGTTACATAACATAAATACATACTAATACGTAATAGTCAAAAACTCATCCTAGTGAAACCTAATATGCAGCGTATTTTGAAGTAGTGGAAATGTTGACCTTGTCCTGAAACTACTACTTTAGGATTATAAAGCCACTGACATTTTCCCTCAAAAAAGGGTTTATCCATTTGAATGTTCTAAAAAAGTTTGAGAAAAGAAAACTCTTTACTTTGGTATTTGCGCCAACTATGTGCAAAGCTGTGCCATTATACAAAGTTTGTCAAACTAGGAAATAGACTAACAAGTGAGCTCACAAGACGAAAACACACCATTGCATCCAAGCTACGATTTTGTGACACTGATACTAACCTAAGATGGGACATCATTGACGTCATGATGATTGGTTTCTCCATTGGCATTCTCACCTTCTCGAACTCAAAGATGGAACACCACACATACATGGACGGTGCCGATCAACCTGTGAAAGTTGGATCAAGGTTGCTCACCCTAGACAAACAACATAAGTTCCTTATTGCAAATCCAACAAGTGAGCCATGTCACCAGACTAACCCCTCTGCTAACTGAGCTTTTTTTTGCGGAAATTTTTGATTTATTCATCTTCAATCATGGCAGTATAACGAATACCAGAAATAAAAAAAATTGCATCCAAATCCACAGGCCGCCTAGTGACGATTACAAGCATTGAAGCGAGCCGAAGGTGCACCGCCTCATCACCCCTCCCTTGCTGGAACCAAAAAAACTTGTTGTAATAGGCAATCGGGAAGTTATCGTGTTAAGGCCTATAGGACCAGCGCACCAGAACAAAATTCGTCGCCGATGAAGAGAAGCGTAGATCAAAAGGACCCAACCTGAAGACACACGAACATAGACGAACGAAGACTGGGTCCGAGCAGTTCCACGAAAGACAATCACCGACCGAATCTTGCGAGAACCACAGGAGATAAACCACCACACGCCCTCTGAAGATGGCGCACCACCGAAATGGGGGCCAGGTAGGGAGGACCTTATTCCATCTCCAGAGAGCTGCCACCATTTCGGCTTCAGGAGGGCAACCCTAACAAAACTCAAAGAAATATCTAAAAATGGAGCCCTCCCGCCGGCAAGGGCTGGGATCCACCACGCCCCATGACCCTAAGGCTATAGGAGACGAGGGAGATCGGGGACGTCGCTGACGAGAGGTAGGAACCCTAGCTGCCTTTTCCCTTGGGAGGAGAGATACGTGTGCCATGTGCTGCAATATTAGATTAATGATTTACTGGAATGCTTTAGTACATGTCATTGTTCTGGTCTAATTCTGATAACTGAGAGTACCTAGCAATATATATTTGGGACTCTAATTTCTATTTGTCCTAACAATATCCCACATATTTGTTGATAACTGTGTGGCTGCCTTATGACTACCGACCAGTTACCAGAATTTCAATTATTTGAAAATATAAATTCCAATTGTGATCAGAAACATTATAGAATAATAGTATGCCATATTCCAATATCCATGTTAACTACTGTAACACCCCGGATGTAACTTTCCATATTTGTAACTCCAACTCTTGCCATTTTCGGCTATGTGTTATGATATTCCCTTCGTGGTCGGGTTTTGTTTTTCGTTTTGCATTTTGTTCATGTCATGCATCTCATATCATGTCATCATGTGCATCTCATTTGCATACGTGTTCGTCTCTTGCATCCGAGCATTTTCCCCGTTGTCCGTTTTGCAATCCGGCACTCCCACCTCCTCCGGTGCACCCCTCTTGTTTTCTTTTCGTGAGCGGGTGTTGAACGTTCTCGGAATGGACCGAGTCTTGCCAAGTGGCATTGGTATACCACCGGTAGACCACCTGTCAAGTTTCGTTCCATTTGGAGGTCGTTTGGTACTCCAACGGTTAACCGGGTAACCGCAAAGTCCTTTTGTGTGTTGCAGCAAAAAAACCCTCCAAACAGCCCAAAACCCACCTAAGTCCCTTCCATGCTCTAGGTCGTACGATCACGATCGTGTGGGCGAAACCCTCACTCCATTTGGAGTCTCCTAACTCCCTCTACCTATAAAAATACCTCCCCCCTCCAAAATCTCGGGCAAAAACCACCCCTAACCCTAGATCAAATCGCCCCGCCGCCACCGGACGCGTCCACCGCCGCCGGACACTGCACCCGCCGCCGCGCCGGGCCTCTCCCAGCCTGCCATGTGGCAGCGCCACCGCCCGCCGAGGCCCGCAGCCGGCCCCCGCGGCCCGAGCCGCCGACGCCCGCCTCCACCGCGCGCGCCTCCTCCCCCGCGGCGCCCCGCCCGCACCCGCCGTCGGCCGCCGCCGCACCGAAGCTTCCGCCGCCCGCCACCACCGGCGAGCTCCGGCGTAGCCCGTGCCCGCGCCCTGCTCCGGCCGTGCCCGCATCGCCGCCCGCGTCGTCTCCGGCCGCCGCCATCGCCCTCCTCTTCCCCGAGCTCCGGCCGCCCCATCCTCCGTCTCCAGCAGCAGCTCTGGCGAGCCCCGAGCCAGATCCCGATTCAGAAAAACTAGGGTTGACTTTTTCCCCCTTCTCGAATTTCTCCAAGTCCCAATTATTTTACATTCTGTTGCATACTTTGACGCATCATAACTCTCTGCATATAGCTCCGTTTCGTGCGTGTAATATATCGAAATGTTCGTCTCAAGATTCTCTTCATTTTGTTCCATTATTCCATTCTCATTTGAGTCCATCTTGATGCCCAAATCTCTGGTGCAAGAGGGCTATATGCTGTTACCTGCTGTTACTTCTCAGAACTTGAGGATTTGTTATTTTTGTTGCATTTGATGTGTGCATCTTATGGGCATGAGATCTACATGTATTTTGATGTATGCCATGCTATCTTTAAATAGATGTATCCCATGTATTTTTGTGATCTCGGTGGTGACTAGCACAAGCATGCAAACTAGGCTTCGTGATGTTTCTGTTTCCAGAGACGGTAATTTTGCCAAGTCTGTGACTGCTGTTATTTTGTTGTTATGTATCCTTATGGCTACATAGAGATCCATGCTTCTTTTGGTGATGTTCAGTAAGGATGTTTTGTAGATATAGTTGTGATCTATCCATTCATTCCCTTGTTTACAATTATGGAGTGCAATAGCATGACTCAATCTTGCTCTACATTTGCTATAAAATATTTCTGGCAGATTGTTAACATGATATTCAATTTTGCCAAGGTTGTTGTAGTTGATCCATTCATGCTATGTACTTGCTCTTGCCATGGATAGCTTCATAAACATGCGATCTTGCTGTAGGTATGCTTGTTTTGTCATGAATTTCTTTGTGGTGAGTGCATCAAGCTTACAAAGATGCCCTCATAATGTCTGTTCCTGCCATGCTCTGTTTTCTGCTAAGTCTGAAACCTGTTAACGAAACTTGCTAAGTTTACATGGTTGCCATCATATCTTCTCGTTCTTTTTGCCTTATGGTCAGTAAGGGACTTTTGTTATATGCATTTAGTAGATTCATGTAATGCCTTGTTTTTCTATGTTAAGTTCCCGTAGCATGTGTTTTTGTTGCTCTGAACATTGTTACCTGATGCTGTTTCAGCCATGTCCAGTAATTTCACCAAGTCTGTGAACCTGTTATCTTTTGCACTTTTGCCATGCTTGTTTGAACCTGTTATGATGTGATCTAGCCGTAGCTCAGTGTTCATCTTTTGTCAAACATCTCCTGCAGATTACTTCCATATGCTTTGTTGCTATGTTGGAGTGTTGTAGCATAGTTTCTTGATGTATTCTAAGTGCTATCATGCTGTTAATCGCAGATTCGTGTCATTCTTGTTTTGCTTGCCATTTGCAAACCGTGCATCCGTTTCCGGTGATCTTTATATCAATTTCGACCGAAATCATCTCATCTTTCCAGTGGCATGCTTGGTTTGCCAAGTTACTGCCTTGTTCATCCTTTTTCTTCCGGAGCACGCATATGCATCGCATATCATATCTCGCATATCATGCATGTTTTGCATCATGTTGCTTGTGCATTTCCCGTGATTGATTGTGGTTCCATTGCTTGTGTTCTTGCTGTGGGTAGAGCCGAGAGACGAGTTCGTGAACGAGGAATCTGTTGAGTACGCTTACGAGGATCAAGCTTTCGACAACTCTGAGAACCTTGCAGGCAAGATGACCATACCCTCGAAATCACTTCTATCTTTGCTTTGCTAGTTGTTCGTTCTTTCGCCATGCTGCGCTACCTACCACTTGCTATATCATGCCTCTTATATTGCCATGTCAAGCCTCTAACCATCCCTTCCTAGCAAACCGTTGTTTGGCTATGTTACCGCTTTTGCTCAGCCCTTCTTATAGCGTTGCTAGTTGCAGGTGAAGTTGAAGTTGGTTCCATGTTGGAACATGGATTTTTTGGAATATCACAATATCTCTTATTTAATTAATGGATCTATATATTTGGTAAAGGGTGGAAGGCTCGGCCTTATGCCTGGTGTTTTGTTCCACTCTTGCCGCCCTAGTTTCCGTCATACCGGTATTATGTTCCTTGAGTTTGCGTTCCTTACGCGGTTGGGTGATTTATGGGACCCCCTTGACAGTTCGCCTTGAATAAAACTCCTCCAGCAAGGCCCAACCTTGGTTTTACCATTTGCCACCTAAGCCTTTTTCCCTTGGGTTTTCGTGAGCCCGAGGGTCATCTTTATTTTAACCCCCGGGCCAGTGCTCCTCCGAGTGTTGGTCCAAACTAGAGCACCGTGCGGGACCGTCCCTTGGCAACTTGGGTTACGTTGGTACCTGTACGCTTAGCTTATCCGGTGTGCCCTGAGAACGAGATATGTGCAGCTCCTATCGGGATTTGTCGGCACAGCGGGTGGTCTTGCTGGTCTTGTTTTACCATTGTCGAAATGTCTTGTAAACCGGGATTCCGAGACTGATCGGGGCTTCCTGAGAGAAGGTTTATCCTTCGTTGACCGTGAGAGCTTATAATGGACTAAGTTGGGACACCCCTGCAGGGTATTATCTTTCAAAAGCCGTGCCCGTGGTTATGAGGCAGATGGGAATTTGTTAATGTCCGGTTGTAGAGAACTTGTCACTTGACTTAATTAAAATACATCAACCGTGTGTGTAGCCGTGATGGTCTCTTCTCGGCGGAGTCCGGGAAGTGAACACGGTTTGAGTTATGCATGAACGTAAGTAGTTTCAGGATCACTTCTTGATCATTTCTAGCTTCGCGACCGTTGCGTTGCTTCTCTTCTCGCTCGCATTTGCGTATGTTAGCCACCATATATGCTTAGTGCCTGCTGCAGCTCCACCTCATTACACCATCCTTTTTCTATAAACTTAAATAGTCTTGATCTCGCGGGTGTGAGATTGCTGAGTCCTCGTGACTCACAGATTCTACCAAAACAGTTGCAGGTGCCGACGATGCCAGTGCAGATGACGCAACCGAGCTCAAGTGGGAGTTCGACGAGGAACGTGGTCGTTACTATGTTTCTTTTCCTGATGATCAGTAGTGGAGCCCAGTTGGGACGATCGGGGATCTAGCATTTGGGATTATCTTATTTTCATTTGGATTTTGACCGTAGTCGGTCTGAGTGTGGTTTTTGGATAATGTATGAATTATATTTATGTATCGTGTGAAGTGGCGATTGTAAGCCGACTCTCGTTATCCCATTCTTGTTCATTACATGGGATTGTGTGAAGATGACCCTTCTTGCGACAAAACCACAATGCGGTTATGTCTCTAAGTCGTGCCTCGACACGTGGGAGATATAGCCGCATCGTGGGCATTACAACTACAAACCCCAGCCTCGGGCCATTTGGTAACCAAAGTCTAGGTCACGCTTTATCAGGGCAACATATACGCTTGCCTTATTTTATTTTATTTTGACGGAAAAGAGTGGGGATTTTTCCTACTATGTGTATCTTTATTTTTTAGGAGTATTTGTACAAAAATTATGTGCCGTAGTTATTGCACATGTAAGTGAATCAATTAAGCAAAGGAAAAGAAAAAGGGAAAAAAATACCACACGAATCTCCGCATAAGACCAATGACAAGGACTTATATGTGCAATACTTATGACATATCTAAATGTGTGCTTTAGCAAAACTGAATATAAAAAGTTTGATTCCACATATTTTAGAATGCTACTTCTTTCCTAGTGAATACAATAAGTCTTAAATCATTTGTGTTGCAACAAATGGAGAATAATTATTCTCTAGAATTAGTTTTTACTTCACTATATGTATTTGGAATTTGCAAGTGATAACATTTGTGAATCTGAGAGGCACCCTCGAAGCCGGTGCAACGGTTATCTGAGGGTGTTCCAGAGATTGGGATACGTCATCTAACATTGCTTAGGCGGGCAGGAGGAGGACAATGTTGATATACCCAGGAACCATGTTTTTATTTTCTAGTTTTAAGATGGTAATGTAAAGTTATAGAATTTCATATTTATTGTTTTGGCCTTCTCATAATTTTTAAAACATGTATGCATGTACATTCTCTTTTGAAGTAACTGTAATTGCATTTAAAGGATGTCGATTAAAGTATGGGTTCTGCACTGACAAACTTGCAGGATGGCTAACAAATCACTAATTAATCGCAATCTCAAGAAGTTCGGATTTGATCAGTTTTGTTTTGATTCACGGGTAGATAAACTGATATGACTGTTTTTTCCAGTTAATCAGAAACGTTATTACTAGCGGATACCACTGCTACAACGGCAGCAATACCAATTATCACAATTTCAGGCCGTATTAGAAGGGCTGACAATAATTATAGTAAATCGGTACGTTGGGAAACTGTAGCTCAATGCCTCCCTTGCTTCTGCTTGCGCATGCACTATATATAGTGCAGATCTTCAGCTAAGACTTTCGACAGCAGACAATAGTGTTCAACTCGGATTACTGCGCATAGTCACAGAAGCCGTAGCTGCACTTGTTGTTGCATTGGTTAGAGCAGGTGCCACAGTTCTTCTTGTCAGAGAGCAGATCCACACAGTGCCCGCCACAACACGTCCGGCCATGCTTGCAGTCCTTGTTGCAGCCGCCGCAGTGCTGGGCGCTGGCGGCGGTGTCCACGCACTGGCCGCTGCAGCACGTCGTCCCCGTCGCAAGGCATGCTTCAGCCGACTTCTTCGAGCACTCGTACGCTGACAGAGGCAGGTGGGCAGCGCCGCCAACGAGCAGAAAACGGCTCCTCCTTGCCGGCGGCCCGGGGCTCACGCTGGCGCCTGCCGTGGCTGAGACAATGCCGCTGGTCGTGGCCAGCACCGTGATGAGGAGAAGCAGGGTGGCGTTCGCCATTGTGGAGACGAGAAGTAATGCAGATGCAGACGGTTTGCTTATTGGCTCGTTGCTCTTGATTAGCAGGTAGCTGAAGGATGCGCTTGTTGTGTGGAGGGAATGTCTCTCAAGGGTCACGCTTTATATAGAAGAGATCATGGGCAGAAAGTCAGCGGGGTGGCTATGCTCTCTTGAGGTTGACTTTTGATGAAAAATTTGACTTCAAGATGACGCCAAGAAGCCATTTTTATCCGGAACTAAAAATGATTGAAAATAACGATAGGTTTTAGGTACAATGTTCATATGGAGTGTAGAGGTTTCAGAAGATTAATTATAAGTTGATGAATCCATAATCCGGGTGCATGCTAAGCAACCAGTACGCAAGAAGAGTGTTGAGAACAGAGAATGGCTGCAGAGATTGTCGTAGTACGAAGTGTAACTAAAGTAAACCCACAGTAAAGCTCCACGGAGCACTAATCCTGCACAAGTAACACAAGGGATACAGTGAACCAGAATGCCGTCCTTCCTCACATGCTGGACGTGATGCACGATCATAAGCTGAGTACTTAAAATAAGGTAAGCAACGATTAAGGACGATATAACCCTCAAATTAATGCATAGGGCGGTGGCTTGGCGCTACACCCTCTGATCGTGGACAAGGGAAAGACCATTATCAAGGCATCACCCGTGGATCAAACGGTACTTAGCTGGGATAACGGAAAACCGCTAAGATACATATAAACACCGATGAATAATGTTTGGAGAACCATGCAACCGTGAATACACTCCTATTTTTAGTCAGATGTCACCTCGATGGATGTGACATGCACTGGTATTTAGGCATTGTTTACTGACCTGTCTAATATTTTCGATAAAGGGTGGATTTTATTGACTCAAAATGGAGCATCAAAAAGATACAAACACAATGAGCACACACCCGGTCTCTGCATAGCTAGGATGCACACAGCCAACACCAACGCACGCACACGAAAACACGCCGACAGATAGCAAAGTCATACAAGACCAAAGCTATGCGTAGGCGAGGAAAAAAGAAAAAGGCCCCAAAGTGATCACATCACGATCGGCAAACTATAACAATGACCATATCTGCACCGACAATCTCATGACACCACGCGGACGACGAGGTTCTTCAACAGCAACGCCTTAAGGAAGGGAGTGACATTCAAGTGTTACCGTCACCGGATCCAGCCACCGAAGGTTGGAATCTAAGTTTTCACTCTGAAGAATCAGTCCGAACATTCCAAACAATGCTTTCAACAAGATAACGACATCAAAACATCGCCATTGTCAGGTATACCCAACTCGGGCCAGACCAAGGCTTTCACCTCGGAGCTCAAGACCAGGTGCTCAAGTAGCACCACCATCAAGGTCATGCATGTGTTGTCGCCGCCACTTTTCCACGATCCTAGCAGCTACAAGCGATATGACCGCCGCCACTGCACAACGATCCCTCTACATCAAGACATGGTCCATAGTTTGCATCTCGCCGTCGAAGTGAACCACCATATCTGCAGAGATGAAACTCTCACAGAATCTTTTGATGGCGACAACAATCCGCGGTGAGGCCGCCGCCGTCCTGGATCCAATCCCCAATGACGTAGTCAACTAGGTGGACGCCAATACCATGGGTTGCAGCCGCCGATCATCTGCATACATGTCCACGCATGTGCATTTGTGTATATGCATTCATGCACCAGACCCACGTGCTTCTCCTGATCAAACTCCCAGCCATGGACCAGATCGGAGCCGGAAAGGTAGCTGCGAGATCCGGAGGCACCATGTATGGACATATCGGGAAGCTCACGACATGAGACGACAGCGGCCAGAACAGATCGGGAAGCCAGCAATGACGGCGGCGGCCAGATCGGAAGGCGACCACCAGAGGGAAGAACAGAAGAAACCGGCCAGAGACCTGTCTAATATAGGAATCTTTCTAACCTTCCGAACAAGTTAATCATCCTGTAAATGTAAAAGAGAAAAGTATACTTTTCATCCCTCAACTCTTGATAGAGTTTAGATTTAGTCCTTCAACTTCAAAATCGGATAACTTGCACCCTTAGCTACTCAAACCAGACAAGGTTCGTCCCTAGACTCACTTTTTGACCGGTTTTGGTGCTGATTCAAAATCGGATAATTTGCATAATTATTTCAAATCTGTGAACATGTTTGAAATTCGGTACTTTTTGAAATCCTCTTACTTTTTCCCAGTTCACGTAATTTTTCAAAATCCACGTACCTTTTCGAAATCTATGATATTAAAAAAACTCATGTACTTTTTTCCAAATCCGCATACTTTTTCCAAGTTCGCGTAATATTTTCTAATTCCCATACTTTGTTCAAATTCGTGGACTTTTTAAAATTTCACGTACTTCTTCCATGTTGGTGTATTTTTTTTCAAATTAATGTACTTTTTTAGTATTCACATACATTATTTGGAAAAAGGTTCCTGAATTTGAAAAAGACCGCGAACTTGGAAAAGGTAGACAGTTTCAAAAAAAAGTACGCGGATCTGAAAAATGTACGTAAATTTGAGAAAAGTGTGTGGGAGAAAAATTACACGAACTTGAGAAAAGTACTCGAACTTGAAAAAATTACGTGAACCAGAAAAAACTGCAAGAATTTCAATAAGAGCTGATGGATTGAAAAAGTACGCGAAATTTGAAACAAAATTATTCAAACATTGAAACAGTACATGGATTTGAAAAACACGTGAATTTATAAAAAGTTCACGAATTTGAAAAAAGTACGCGACCTTGAAGAAAGTATGCTGATTTGAAATAAGTACGTGAATTTAAAAAATTCACGGATTTGAAACGAGTACGTGAATTTGAGTTAGCACCTGTCAAAACCGGGGTGAGTCTGCACTAAAACCGGTCATAACCGAGAACAGGGACGAACCTTGTCCGGTTTTAGAGTTGAGAGACCAAATCTAGACTTCGACAAAAGTTAAGGGATGAAAAATATACTTTTCTCAATGTAAAACATGCATTATATCTCTAGGCCGTTTCTTTTAAACTGGATGGCATCGTCGCTCCATTGTTCTGAAACAAAGCATTCAAATGCCGAGACCATTCTGCAGCGCCGAGGTTGTTTTATCTTGTTGGTTCCGTAGTGGTCCATGACGGTTTTACTAATCCAGCAACTAGTATAGTTAGTAGAAATTAACATGTGCGTCAAGATGCCGAGTTATCTTTTGCTCTTTTAGGGGATGGCAGATACAAAAATGTGTAGCAAACTTTCTCAGGCCAATTGGTCAAGTGATAGTTGCAGAAAGAATAATTACATGCCTGAAACATGTGATGGTTACACAATGAAAAATAAAACTGTGCAAGGTAAAATAACTGTACTGCATTCTCACAGAACATCACTGGCACTGAGATGATTACATGCTTACAGGTAACACAAGCTTAAACATTGCTTGGTGACGTTTGATTCATCTTACAGTTTGAAGTGCTCAAGTAGAGCCTTGCTAGCAAGGTCTCGTTTGAAGAAGGCCCCCAAAAACTCAGACATCGCGAAACGCCTGTACTTTGGTGGGTTTTCTGTAGAAACCAGCTCTCGCAACGGCCCATACAAAACTGATTCCCCTCGCTTTCCAGGATTGAAGAAGACGGCAATTGAAACTCTAGCTTCTTCGCGTGAATTCATCACCACCCTGTGTTCGACGCTCTTGTACTTATCATTCGACATTATCTGATGAAAGAACGGGGTAATAACTAATAAACGAGGTAATATCACTGGTGGTGTCGAAACTTGCCACGGATGTTCAGTTTGGTGCCTCAACTTGTAAAATACATGTAATGCGTGCTAAAACTTGGCACTTTGGTTCAAATACGGTGCCAAACACGTTTGTCTACAGCTGCGCTGCTGACTCAGCTTGACAGCGTGGCGTGGGACCCCCTGTCAGCCACTCGAGAGGCTGTGCCCGCGCCGCCGCTGGCCTTTTTTCACAAAACCCTTTGGATTATTTTTTTTCTCTCTCAGAAAAATCCCTGGCTCGGCGGGACAAGGCACATAACGATTCGCTCCCAAATCCCGGTCGACCAAATCCCTAACCCTCGTTCCCCATTCACTGCAGCGGCAGGGCGAGGCAATATTGCTCACGGTCGGCGGCGAGGCCGTATCCTTGCACCACGGCGGCAAGCCTCTGGAGCTCAGGTGAGCTGACGCCGCATCCTCTTCTTTCCCCCTATCCAATCCCTATCTTACACACTCTCCCACCCGTGTCTCACTGTTTAGATGGGAGGATCTGGCATTCCGCGGATGGTCGACCGCGGGGTGAAGATGGAGGACGACGGGGAGCCATGGGCAAAGATTACGTCTGTCGTCTATTGGCGCAAAAAGTCAGGTACTGAATCCATCTCCCCTCTCTGATTCTGTAGTTCATC
This sequence comes from Triticum aestivum, assembly GCF_018294505.1. Classification (NCBI taxonomy): domain Eukaryota; kingdom Viridiplantae; phylum Streptophyta; class Magnoliopsida; order Poales; family Poaceae; genus Triticum; species Triticum aestivum. The sequence goes on along the minus strand of NC_057811.1, from coordinate 386,892,371 downwards.
AAAGATTGGTATTTTAGATGATTTGCACGATTCAAACACAGGACCATGAGATGCCAGATGTGGTGGGTGCATGCCGCGGCACGAGGTAGATCACACCTTGCTTGCAAGAAAGAGGTCCTGGAGCAGAGTCTAAAGGAGAAAGAGGTCCTGGAGCAGAGTCTTTGGTTTAGTTGCAATCATGTTTGCAATGGCTGGGAGGTCCTGATGCATGAATGAGCAATGTTGAAGCTCTTCTTTTGGTGAACTCAGTGTGCTGTAGTAGCTACTTTGTATGTGTACTGAATGAAAATGGCAATACAATGAAGCTTCTGAATTTTACATGTTTTATCTAACATTTCCTGTATTGCAATGATTGAAAGTGAGCCTGCATTATGATGAATTCGGTACAGTAGATGCACTTTCAGAAATGTACTAGCTTTTGTGAACTGGACTAGTACAGAATCTTATAGGACTGCATTAACACAAGCTAACCAAACGGACAGGGGTACTACTCATCATCGGAAGAAATATCCATCGTCTCGAGGTCGGCCAATGCCTGCTGCTTGCGGCCCTCCGAACGGCTCTAGCAGCGGCCTCCTGCTGAGCTGCGTGGCGTACCTCTTCGGCCTGAGCAGCCATGATGCTCACGTCGTACCCCGGCATCACTTACTGTTGATAGACTGAACTTTGACAACATCAGAAACTTTACAGTCAATTTGACAGCAAAATTGCAATTCGACGGCAGATTTAGATAACACTTGAATAATTAATTTTACAGCAGATTCACATAACTCTTGAATAATAAATTTTGAAAGCAGGTTCACAAAACACTTGAACAATGAAAGATACTGCCAATGTGCTTCATGTCAACATACTTAAGTGCATTACATGTTTACATGAAAAGAGGCCTCTAAATAGACAAATGAAGTTCATTGGTGAACTTAGTTGCATTCCATAAAGTTCAGTCATGAACTTCTGCATCAGTTTGTATATCTACATGTGGACGAAGTCATCATCCCACTCATCCCCTTGTGGTGCATTTTGTGTGATTGGCTCTTCCTCTGCTGCGACATGTGACTTATCTGAATCAGGTGCAAACATCAAGTTCCAAAATCCAGCCCCTGGTCCAGTCCTTCCTCCATTGTCATATAGAGTTCCTCTTCCACCATTTCCTCTTCCAGTTCCTCCTCTTGCACCTTCTCCTCTTGTCCTTCCACTTCCTGCAAGCGTGCCAATTTGGAAAATGAAAATTGATAACAAATGACAATAATTTCATGCACGCTGACATGTAGATTTCAACAAAAATCACACCTCTTGTAGCATTTCCCCTACCACCTCGCGAAGCGTTTCCCGTACCACTTCCTGTAGCATTTCCTCTACCACCTCCTTTAGCCTGCCTCTTCCTGCCTCTTGCATTATCACTTGTTTGGTGGCTGGATTGAGGCACATCCTCTGGAATATCTTCAGTAACACCCCTCCTCCTAACTCTTCCAGTAGCCATAGCAGTTGTCACTCTTGGTGGAGGAATGCTAGCTCTAGCTTGTGCGACAAATGAAGATTCAGGAAGAGGACCATGGTCCATGACTGGTTGATATGACATCCTCTCCTGTATATTGCAAACAATGTTTGAGAGTAGAGTTAAATATAAAGAGGCCTGAAATATAAAAATAACCGGTTCTAAAGTTTACCATTTGCTGCATGAGGTAAACCATTGATCCTGGTGTTTGAGTTGGATCCATAGATGGATGAATTGTGTGTGGCATGATGTTCTGCAAATATAACAAATCGCAGTTGCATAATTGATAAACTTCTGTCACAATGTGAAGCAGGACATATTTAACTTACTGAAATTATGGATGGATCATCAAACTCCTCTTCTGAATCATCATCTGTAGCTACTGGTGCCTCTCTATTTGTTTCTGCCCACTTCTGATGACCTTTCTTGTTGTGATTTGCTGCTCCACAAACAGAACAGTGCATGCTTACACCATGTTTAGTCAGTTTCTTGCCCCCTTCCTTGTCAAGCTTCTCTTCTGGATCTTTCTTTCTATTTCTCCTTGGTCTACCCATCACCTTGGTGTACACAGGTGGGTACACATCCACTCCTTCCATCCTTGTCCAATGCTCTTGGTCCCTCATCGGCTTGATATTGAAACTATAAGCTTTTTTGTAAGTAGCTACAGAGTAGCATTCATGCACCAGGCTCTCAGGATCTATCCTCTCCTCTCTAGCACAAGCTATGGCATGATGACATGGAATCCCAGACAGCTCCCATCTTTTGCAGTCACAACTCTCACAGTTCAAATCAACAATATATGAATGGTTCATTGACAACACCTTGAAAACCTTCTGACCAGCCCCTTGAACCATGCAAAAAGCAGCCCATGCAGTGATGATATTATGAAACTGGTCCAGATCCATTATTAATGTGATCCTGAAAGCAATAATCCATTGACTATTCCCGCTTACTATCTACCCCTAATACGACATCATATCCAACTCAAGTGAAATGTTGAGTTGAATTGCGTTGACCTGTAAAGTATTTCATCCGCCCCATATTAATTGACGCTCAAACGGATGTATCTAGCACTGAAATATGTCTAGATACATATGTTTCAACATCAAAGGACAGAGGAAGTATCAAAATTCAAGCAATTGGTTCAAATTACCATCCTCGCGCCAACATAAATTGTCATGAAAAACGTTCGATTTACCAAGCCTAAAATTACAACGTCAGATTTCTAGCATTTCTGAAATTCAAACCATTGCCTTTCCAGTTTTCATAAGAGACGCGCACTACCAAGAATTTCCCCTCCTGTTTCTAAATCATCTGGATTGAGCTGAATTGGTAGCATGCGTGCTTTAGATAATTCAAATATAACTTGAGCAAAGTTGTTGCGGACTGTACTATTTAGAACTGAATCCAGTTACGAGCATTTGGACGCTGACAGAGTGCGTTATACCTGTAAAAGGTCCCCGACATTGATCACAAGCGCGCCCGGCTCAGGCTTCACGTCCACCCAGAAGCTCTCCCCGTCCCCATTGGTGTGCTTCACCTGCAAACCACCAATGCCATCCTGCTCAAGGACGGTGAGCACGCCGGGGTCCGTGTGCGGGACTAAGCCCATGGTGCGCTCAGGCTCGGGGCACACCGGGTAGTAATGGCAGACCATGAGCTTCCCCTCCAGGCACGAGGTCTCCTCCAGCGCCGCACCCCCGAGCCCGAGCCCCTCGGAGAGCAGAGCCATCACGGCGCGGGCCACCGCGGCGGCGTGCGCTTCCCACTCGATGACTTCAGAGCGGCACACCGACGGTATGCGTTCGGCGTTGGGCGGCGTAGGCCCGAACATCACCTGGACGGTGTCGCGCCAGCTCGCCGCGGGGGACCGGAACAGGTCGACGTTCGAGGAGTAGCTGACCCCGCCGGCCAAGGCCCGGCCGTAGTGCGCGGCGCGCTCGGGGGCGGGGAGCTCGTTGAAGGGGCGCACCGCGGCGAGGGCCCTCGCGGGGTGGCCTGAGGGGACGAGGGCCTCGTGGTTAACGAGGTGGAAGAAGCCCCAGTCGCGGGCGGCCGCCGCGGTGGCGGCGGCTACGAGGTGCGCGGGGAGGGAAAGGTCAACGACGGGGATGGAGACGCCCGGGGGAGCAAGCGGGGCGGAGGCATAGGGGTCGGGGTGGACGAAGAGGTCGGGGACGGTGGAGACGCCGGACTCGACGAGGCCGCGGACGCCGGTGCGGGCCTCGTCGAAGGCCTTGAGGAGGGCCGCGCGGTCGGACTTCGGGGAGGACGCGGCCATGGTCGTCGCGTTGCGTGCGTCCCGTTGAGTTTGACGAGCGGAGATGATGTACTAGGCGAGAAGCGGGCTCAAGCTCCTTTGACGTGCCTTGAAGCTGACGTGCCCCTAGAGTTTGACCAGCGACACGAATTGGGCCAGACCAAATTATGGCAGCCAGCTGGGCCAGAGATCAAACAGAGACTATCCATTTACGGCCTTCTTTGTCTGAAAAAACAAATTACGGCCTTCTTTTCTCACAAAAACAAGTTTAAAAAATTCTGCGGCCTTCTGATGCAACTGCAAACAAAGCAATGCAAAGAACCCCTAAATAACTTCATCAACTAACGAAGAGAATCAGAAATGGTAAAAGTATCCAAATCCAAGGAGACAATGGGTAATTGCAAACTAAACAATGCAAAGAACCCATAAAAAAAACTTCGTCAACTCATGAAGAGGATCGAAAATGGTAAAATTATCCAAAACCAAGTAGACCAATGGATAATTGCAAACTAAAAAAATGCAAAGAACCCCTAAATAACTTCATCAATTGATGAAGAGGATCAAAATTCGGAAATGGTATTCAAATCCAGAGAGACAGATGGATCCCGAGGAAAGAGGGGCTCAAATGAGCAAATTTCATCAAGAGGTCTTGACTTCGGTGGGTCAACCAACTAATGGAACCACGTAAGTGAGAATGGGACACTAATTTACTTCTACTAGAAGGGACGGCACGCTCCGCCGCGCCTTGTCGCCGCCTAATTTGTAAGCGATTTTAGGCAGGCTCGACCCGTGTGAAGAAAGTACCGACCAACCCGATAGGAAGAGTCGGGGCAGTAAATCCAAAAGAAAGTACCAATGAATGACGTGTGAATCGCTCAAAAAACAAATAACAAGTGAAGCAGGAAGAACAGTTCCACAAACAGATGAGGCATAGGTGGAAATGGATCGCCTATAAACAACTTGTGATCAATCCAACCCAATGTACATATCTACCATGAATAGGCCAGGAACAAAATTAGTGAAACATATACCATCAAGCCAATTAGGGACCACCGGCAAAACAGGAATTGTAACAACATTATTCAGGAAGAAGAATCCCTGCAGCACCAAGCACGCAAAAAAACACACGCCAGCACCAATCCCACGCGGTTTTCTAACAGCCGAACGTGGTTTCCCATCTTTTCAGCCATCACAACCCAACAACCATGCCTAAAAACATGAACATCACAGGAAAATGAACTACAAAATAAAGCACAATCAGATGAATAACAATACTCAAAACAGGCGAAGGAACACATGCGAAGACCGAACCCACAAGGCAACAACAACAATCATCCCAATATACGCCATATACACTCAGGTTTGAGTGTCCACGCACCAACTCGCTATAAAAAAGATAGAGTTAGCAAAATCTATCAGAGAGAAGGACTGCCCGCTCCCATAGCAAGCACATTACCATGGCAAAATAAATCAGACAAATCCCCTATCTTAGAATCTCCCCATCAAATACGACCACATGCAAGCAACACACACTGAAGAACAGGAGGCAGCAGAAGAAAGCAGTCGACGACCAACGACGACCATGTCCACCGCCAGCAAACCGCCGTCGCCGCCGACGGCCAATCCCACCACGACAACAACAACCAGACGCACAGGGGCACCGACCAGGCAGCAATCGACCGCCCAGCGTGTCCCAAAGAAGAAAGGAGGTCAGCGGAACATCAGCAAGAACGGGCTAATGGCGACAAACCCTCGTCCCACCGGAGGAGAACGCAGTTGAAGCCCATCCCACGAACAGTCAAAGTCATAACGGCAAACATACCCCAAATAAATGAACCACCGAACGGCGGGCCCATACCGCACCAGTCCCGCTTCAAAGGGGCAAATTTGACAATTTTGACCTCGGGACGAAATCAATTCACAGAATGAACTGCCCGTGAAACTATTTCACTCCCCTGACCTTTTTGTGCAGCGCCCGCCACGCCGGCGCCACACCCAACGGTGCAGCGCCTAGCTCGGGGGCGTTGCACTCCAGTCCACCGTGGCAGCCCTGGGCCCCGGACCCAGCAGTGCAGCGCCTACGAGGTAGGCGCCACACATGTAATGTGCAGCGCCTAGCCCTTAGGCGCTGCACTGTGACTTAGATGCCAGCCGCCCGCTCCCCCTCCCCCCACCCCACCCATTCGTTCCAGGAGTTACAGAACAGCGCCGGCGGCTTCCTCCTCTCCCCCTCTCAATCCCCTCTCCCAAATCCTTCAGATCCGACGATTTGGTCCGTGCATTTCTTCACCAATCCATCCTAGAAGGTACTCTCCTCCGATCCCCTTCTTTCTATCCATACAAAATATGGTATTTCGAAGATTTGGGGAATCCTTGTTTGATTAGATTAGATTTGAATCTTGCATGTATTAGAATTTTGCATGTATTACAACCCTTGTTTGTTTGATTTGTGGAACCCTAGTTTATTTTATTTTATTGAAAAGATATGGTTGGATACATAGATTGACATGTTATTTCTATGGAAAAGTTACTTGTATGAAGTAGGCCTAGTTTAGTTTATTTGTACTGAAATTATACTCGTATTGAGAAAAATGCTTTGGATACATATGCTTTGAATCTTGCATGTAGTAGGCCTACTTTAGTTTTTTTGAATTGAAAAGATAATCGTGTTGACAAGAATGCTTTGTTGAAATTGTTAGGATGGTTTGGCTTCTCGATGATCATTGGGACAAACAACACCGGTCGTACGCTATGTCGGTGGAGCAGCGGGTAATACTGAAAGTGGCCGGTGTTATGAATTCGTATTTTTTTTAAACAAAATGCCCCATATGTAATGTTATGATTTGTTTGTTTGTAGGAGCTTGCACCTCTGAAGCTTCGGTCTCACGGGGTCACCCTTGGATGGATGCGCTATGATGAGCGGTACACACCGTATGTAAGGGAGGCAGGACTTCTCCCTTTCATTCAGTTGGTCCGCCGGTCGACGCCACCCAACAATGCTGCAGCACTCACCGCGCTTATTGATCATTGGAGGCCGGAGACACACACTTTCCATCTTCGGACCGGGGAGATGACCGTGACGCTCCAGGATATTGCTATGATCACCGGTCTTCCTATCGATGGCAATCCTTTATGTATGAACACCGATTCTGATGGGTGGCGCGCGCAGATGCATGCCCTTATCGGTATGGTTCCTCCGGAGCCTCGGGAACCAGAAGCAGAAGATAAGAAGAAGGAAAGAGTCGCAGCCGGGCGCTACTTTCACGTGGATATCATCGAACTTCAGTACTTGCCCTGAGGATGCTAATGAGGACATGGTGAAGACATATGCTCGTGTCTACATGTGGTACGTGATATCCAGGACTATGTTTGCTGATGGCACAGGCAAGAATGCTCCATGGATGTGGCTGAAGGCGTTGACCGTCTTCGATAGCAAATGGAGTTGGGGTTCGGCGACACTGGCTTACTTGTATCGACAGGTATGAAGTTGTTTCCTTTTCACTTCATTGATACATTATCAATGCGCTCTTGCGGCAAATTTGACCATGTTCTCTTTTATGTGCAGTTGGACGAAGCCTGTTGTAGGCACACTGGAGGTATTGGTGGTTGTCTGCTCGCACTTTCCATATGGAGCTGGGAGCGTTTGCCGGTTGGACGACCGAAGACCGTGAAGTACGAGGATTGGGACGACAAAGACGACCCACTACGGCTCCCCACTTGGGCTTACAAGTGGGATGTGTTAAATGAGACGACGGATGATCCCTCGGTAATGTACAAGTTGTACAAGAGCGAGCTGGACGCGATCACGCCTGAGCAGGTGAACCGACATTGCATAAGTGATTATCATGCTTGTATCGTAACTCGATATCAATTTTGCATTCAATCCCATTTTGCAGGTGGAATGGGAGCCGTATGGAAAAGGAGAGAGTTTTGGTAACCCTATGGAGTTCAGGCTGAATCCGATGTGCACTAGGGATAGGGATTCTGGCATATGTGGTGCCCACTGATATGCAACTGGGCGGTTGAGCTTCACCTGCCACATCGGGTGTTCCGCCAGTTTGGTTTGTTCCAGCCACACCCGCCGGAGTGGGAGGACACGGACAAGTTGCTACACGCGTACGATATAATTAACCTTGAGCACTTAGCAGCTTCTCAACGGTTTCGATGATGCTAATATCATGTTTCTAACTTGCAGGTTGGATAGGAAAAAGCAGCGGAAGATCAAGGATTGGGCCAAGCATCACAGCAAGTATGTCGTGCAGTTCGCTCTTAGTGTGGAGCAAGCAAGGGCTGGAAAACGAGCCCAGCTTCGTGAGCACTGCCCGATCGCGTTCAACAACTATCTCACATGGTTTCTTGCAAGTACCCGCATGGAGGTATGCAAGCCGGCGTATGGTTTCTCACATAGTAGTTCACAACCAAATCGAAGAGCAGACATAGTAGTTCACAACCAAATCGAAGAGGATGACATAGCTCTATTGCGTAGAGCAAGGCCCCTTTCCCTTCTTCTTCTTCCTCTCTTCTTCCTCTTCCTCCTCCCTTTTTCTTATGAGGTGAGCCTCCTTAACCACCCTCTCCATGAATATCTGATTGTCCCTCTCTTCTTTTTCAGCTGCAATTGCCCAAAGCTTCATGGTTCTTTCTTCAAAATCCTGTTGACGCTTCTTCTGTGCCTCCTCACATTTCCTCATCAACGTTTGCTCCCTAGCGCGCATCGCATTTGCCGCTCTCTGTTTTTGCTTCCTCTCCTTCTCAAGCTCCTCTTCCTTCTTCTTCTTTAGCTTGGCTGCATCCTCCTCTCTAAGCTTCTTCGCAGCCTTCTCCCACCATCCCGCCATCTCATCTTCGCCATCCTCCTTCATCGTTGGTTTGTTGGGTTGGGAAGCTGCCATACCTACAATGAGTGAAACATAATGGTTAGTAAGGACAATAAGAACAAATGGAAGCACATATGAAAAAGAAGAACATATGGAAAAACAAGAACATATGATACATTATAGTTAGTGAGGAACATACGGAAACAGTCCATCTAGGTATCCAAACATTCCTCTATAAAGAACTTGCCCTTGTCCATCACCACGGCCAAGTCCACCACCAAGGCCAAGACCATCACCAAGGCCGAGACCATCACCATGGCCATTACCACCACGACGAGCTCTACCACCACCACGGCCTAGACCACCACCACGAGCTCTACCACCACCACGGCCTAGACCACCACCACCACGGCCTCTTGTAAGTCCAAGTTGCCGACCTCTTTGTTGCCTAGATCCTCTTTGGCTAACACTTGGTTGGCTAGGCACTTGTTGGCTACCACTTGGTTGCCTTGGCACTTGTTGGCTACCACTAGGTTGGCTACCACTTGGTTGGCTTGGCACTTGTTGGCTACCACTAGGTTGGCTACCACTAAGTTGGCTACCACTAGGTTGGCTACCACTAAGTTGGCTACCACTAGGTTGGCTACCACTTGGTTGGCTCCCTAGCGTAGCTCCTTGTTGGCTTGTGCTTGCATCATTTTTCTTGGACCTTTTCCTTGGTTTTGTACATTTTCTTTTGTTGTGGCCATGACCTTTGCACTCCCCACAACGGGAGCTCTCACGAGGCTCTTGGAATTGGTCGTTGCCCGCTTCGTGGCGGCCACCATGGCCCCATCCGTCCATGTCGCCTCTAAGACGCTTTGTCTTACGTCTACCCCGTTTAACAACCTTCAACTCCGGATCCGGCCATAGTTGAACTCCATGATACTCCGGCCATTGTGATTGGTCAAAGTATGGGTGAAAGCGGGGAGCCCATGTTTTCTTGACCGTCATGATTGAGAACTCCGACTCCCTCACGGTGCGTGGGTGATTGATGTCCACATTCCTAACGCGACCGGCGGTATACAAGTGTGAGCATGGGAGATGAAGCAACAATGGCCTCCCGCAAGTGCAATCACATTGTGTTAACGACACCTTGAAAGCCCGACCTCCATGTTGCCGGCCATCGTTTGTGGTTCCTCCTGGCTCTTTCACTTCGTACTTCCACTCTTCGTTGTCATATAATATAGCTTCTTCTGAGTCCGCCTTCCGTGATTGAAATACCAACCATTCATCAACTTTGGGTGGGAACTTGTACTTGTACTTCCGTGGGTTCTCACCCGCTATCTGTGCATCGGTTTCCATCGAGTACTTTACAAAGTACGCATTCATCTTGTCAAATGTGTATTGAACTATTGCCGTCACGGGTAATCCACGTGCACCTTTGAGCACCCTATTGAAGCATTCGGCCATATTGCTTGTCATTTGACCGTATCTCCGGCCATCTTCATCAAAAGCACGTGCCCACTTGTTCCGGTATTGAATGTGCCTATTGAGAAAGTCTTGACCCCCGGGATCAAGTTTTTTGTGTGCGAGCAATTTGTTGTACAAAGTGGCGAAGCGCTTATCGGAGAAAGCGAGACAACAATCTTGAAGATCATCGGCCAACTCCTTAAGGCCACATGCCCTATAGAAGTTCGAACAAAAGTGCCTCATGCACCATCGATGGTGCAACGGAGCATGCCCGGGAATGTCAATCTCCACCGCGTTAAGAATTCCTTGATTCCGATCCGATATGACACAAATTTCCCTTTGAGCGGGTAACACCTTCGTCCTCAAAAGATGCAGAAACCACTCCCAGTTGTCATTGTTTTCCACCTCAACCAAAGCAAATGCCAATGGCAACACCCGGTTATTGGCATCACTTGCTATCGCAACCAACAAGGTGCCCTTGTATTGTCCGGTCAAGAACGTGCCATCAATTGCGATGACCGGCCTACAATGTTCGAAAGCCCTCACACATTGCTCGAACGCCCAAAAAGCACGGCCAAATACTCTGACTTTCCTTCCTTCATGAACCGTTGTTTGGTGCCCATGAGGCTCGACCACATGAACCATGCCCGGGTTTGTCGCGGCCATGGCTAACAACAACCTAGGGATTCGGTTGTATGCTTCCTCCCATGTACCATACAACATCTTAAATGCGGCTTGCTTCGCCTTCCATGCCTTGCCGTATTTCACCTTGTAATGAAAGATGGCTTTCACAAGGTCAATGACATGTTGGACGCTCATTGTTGGAAGTGTGGATATTGAGTTGGAGAGCCTGTAAGCGATGAACTCGGACGTGAGTTGTTTGTGGTCTTGGGACACAATCTTGCCATCCACCCTTTTGCCTTGGCACAAGTGAGTTGGCACACAACTCACTACATGCCAAGTTGGACCTCCTTTCCATGGTCTTGCACGCACAATCCATGGACATATTTCATCTTCACATGCACATGCAACCGTGTAGCGCACATTGACGTCCGAGTTCACCACCTTGTGTGGACGATAATGCGTAACCGAGTAGTTGTCGAGCCACATCTTCAATTCCAACAAGGTGTCGAACTTAGAACCTTTAGCAATCCGGTTCTTGTCGTCTACCAAATCACGGTGAGAGCTTGGCCTAACCCCAAGAGGTACACATTGGCCACCATCTACCACGGCTTCATCCGCGAGACTAACATCCTTGAACAATGTAGTCCGATGATCCCGACCAAATACCTTCTCGAAAGCTTCGGCCTCCTTCACCGTGAACCCCTCCGCATCAACTTGTTCATCGGGACCATCGTCATCCGAGTCCGATGCATATGCACGGGAAAAAGGGATGGAATGGTCCATTGTCTCTTGCAAATGATATTTGTCGAGATCACCCACATTGTTGTCATGGAGATCAACTTCATTGTCATCGTCCGCATACTCATCATTGTCCTCTTGCAAAGCTTCATCTTGGTTGTTTGTAAACGGGCTCAATGTTGGCCTCACTTCTTGGGTCAAAAGAGGTTCAACAATTTCATCTCGCTTCAAGGGTGGGGGGCTACTAGCAACCAAAGGGGAGGGGTTCCGGTTCAAGTCCAAATGCAAACTTGAATCAACCTTCTTCGTTGCAAATAACTCAAGAGCCTTGTCTAGTGATTCGGCCACCGTCTCCTTGTATGCAACCCAACGTTGCTCCGAGTTGACACGCATTGTCTTCCAACGGATGTGCATTCCAAAACCAACATTATGCCTTCCCTCCAACTCAATGATATCACTAGGGTCCATCCAATTCAAATCTTTCCTAACTTGTTGCAAGAGCTCCGCATAGCTAGGACTACTATCAAACACCATGTCAAGCTCATCCGGGTCCGGTTCTATATTGCCTTTCAAAAAGGCGTCTTTGTCCCCATGATGAACAAACACACATGTTCTTCCCATCCCTATAAGCATTCAAAGAACACAAGGTAACATTGCTTCCATGAGTACTAATCCAAGGATTAACACGGAATACAAACCCTAATATATATATCAAACAACAACCCTAACCCTAACCATAACCTAACCCTAACCATAACCATAACCCTAGCCCTAAACCTAACCCTAGCACCAACATAAGAACACCCATAAGAATAACCCTAGCATACTAACAAAGCCTAATCATAGAAATTGGCAAACAAACATCTCACATCTCCATGCAAATCTCTAGATCCAAACAAAACTAGGGTTTCCCCAAACTAGCAAGAAATGAGCAATGGGAGAACTTTACTTGGATCAAAACAAGGGGATCAGAGAATATTACCTTGAGGGAGGGTTTGACTTCGAAATCCACGGACAAATTCTTCAAATTTGCATGATTTGGGAGAGGATTTGAGAGGGGGAGAGAGTGGGAGAGGGGGCAAAACTCGGGGAGAGAGTGAGAGAGTGTGTGGTGTGGGGGGGTGGGGGAGGGGGGCCCAGCCAAGTGGTTGGATAAGTCACAGTGCAGCGCCTAGCCGCTAGGCGCTGCACATTACATGTGTGGCGCCTAGCTCGGAGGCGCTGCACTGCTGGGTGCGGGCCCAGGGGCTGCCACGGTGGACAGGAGTGCAATGCCGCCGCGCTAGGCGCTGCACAGTAGGGTGTGGCGCCGGCGTGGCGGGCGCTACACAAAAAGGTCAGGGGAGTGAAATAGTTTCGCACCCAGTTCATTCTGTGAAATGATTTCGTCCCGAGGTCAAAATTGTCAAATTTGCCCTTCAAAGGGGAGGAACACATCATGGGTACACACATACACAATTGCCACCCAAAAGGGACCCACATGACAGTGGTCACACACCAAAGCGAACCGGCCCACCATCCAAAATAATCAGGAACAATCCATTGCTCACCTCCTCAGTGTGCCCACACCCGTGTGACTGCCATGCAGCCCACCAACGGGCCCACTCGCCATACACCAGCAGTACACATGCATGTAGTCGCCTAAAGTAGAAAATGCAACAAGAGAAAGGTGCACATGGCAGCGTGAGTAAAAACCCTGATGGCCTCAGCGCTCGCCTAGAAAGCGACTTATGAATTTGAAGGTGATTCTTTTGATGTTATAATGCAATATGCAATATCAAGTTGTCGTCCTCAGAGATTGAGGAATGTTTGTCTTGGCATTTTTAGAGGTGAGGTATATTTACGGTCAGGAGTGCATATAGATTGGTAACTAATATGCATAGACAAAATTCTCCCACGGCGTCTCCTTGCTCCAAATGATGTTGATGACCGTAGTATTTGGAAGGCAAAAGTTCCAGGGTGAATTAGAATATTTGGTTGGAGACTGTCACTAGTACATTGGCGACAAAGAAGAACAAATGGAAACGGACCATAGAAATTGATGCTTGATGCTGTTTTTAATGTTTGTGGATGTGATGAAGAGGACGAGTCTTGCGCAAAAAGTATATCACTAAGACATGGAATCAAAATTTCGTGATTGGTCGTGGGAAGATAAATTCCGCAACACGGAAGAAGATTGGCTTAAGATTTATTGGACACATGTAACTCTGAAACTCGATCGTGCATACTTTTGTTGTTGTGGCATTGTTGGTTCTTAAGAGATGATTGTGTTCATAATCTGGGCAAAGAAACAATCAAGAGTTAAGTGGCTTTCCACACAAAGTTTGAGGCAGATTTGCATAATCATGACCATGATGCATGCTTGCTCTCTCGTAAGAGTAGTTGGGTAAATCTCAAGTATAAGGGTGAAGTAACATATCAATAAGTATTTCTTTCAGTAGAGAAACAAGGTTTATCGAACCAGAAAGTGTTCTTCCAGTAAAGTCACGGGTACCTGCACACAAAACACAATACAAAACTTGCCTGCTAACACTTCAAGAAGGTTATCAAGCTTCTTATCCTGCTAATTACAAGATTAAATTGCACGGTATGATGGAAATTGAGTGATAGGTAAAATAAATAAAATGATGCAGCAAAGAATAATATTTTTGGTGATGTTTTTAGTAAAGAAAATAGACCCCCGGGGCCATAGGTTCACTAGTGGCATCTCCCCAAGCATACAAGTGTGGTGTGGTGAACAAATTACAGTTGAGCGGCGAAAGAATGGGTGAAAGGCGATGCGCAGGGGGGCACACAGCCTAGTGGTGTGGGTCCACCCTTGGCCACACCAGCTGGTCATATGGGGCCCCTGGTTGCCCTCCCCCCCTCGCGCAGGTCCCAACACTTCCTGGATTCTTCATGATGTGAATAAAATTATATTGAATCCTCAGGTTTTTTACCTCCATAGATATGGATTTTCTGAAAAGTCAAAAACATGTAGAAAACAGTAACTAGCTCTAGGCAATGAATTAATAGGTTAGTCCATAAAAATAATATAAATTGCTATAAAAAGTATTCAAAAGTGATAATATAATAGCATGAAACAATCAAAAACTATAGATACATTTGAGATGTATCATCATCTCCAAACTTAATCCCTGCTCATTCTTAAAATAAAGTTAATTTTTGATTTGGAATGCTACCTAGCATAATCTTGATCAGATGATAAAGTGTTGTGAACTCAGGATAAAAGTGATTCAAAGAAATAGTCTATAGTTAATAACAAGCAAGTAACATCAAAATGTGCAAATAAAATTACTCTTCCTTTTCATGATTCCAATCAATACTCACATGTATTAAATTCATGGTTCCAATGGCTCAAGTCTTTATCATATCCAAACACCTTACCATAACACAACCTAGAGGATCGGTCAAGTAACTGAATCCATGACTCTCCCTTTTCAACTACTCAGCACTTCGCTCAGTGCCCAAGTCATAAGCTTTGATCTTTGCACTTAAATGGAAAATAGAATTATGATGGAGGTTTAATAGAAGTCAAAAGCTAAGAAAGTTCTACCCCAATGCAGCTGAATGTTCGGCAATGAAGAGGCCTTACCATCAATATTGGTGTGCGGAGTAGGGATTGTCATGTAACGGATGTACTAGAGCTATAAGTGTGTGAAAACTCTTCAAATGAACTAGTGGCGTGTGCGTCCAACTTGCTTGCTCCTGAAAACCTTGAGCATTTTGAGGAAGCTCGCCATTGGAATATGCAAGCCAAGTTCTATAATGTAAAAGATCCCACTAGAATGATTATGAAATATATGAAAGCTCTCTATATAACTTGTCGTACTCACTATTGCTTCCTTTATTTTTTCTAGATGCAGACATTGATTAATTAAGCACGCGCAAAAGAAGCTCCTTTAAGAATAGGTCAGATCATTTAGGTGGGATGCGACCATAGAATTTGACTATCAAGCTATCTATAAATGTAAATAAATTTGTAAAGTAAATATATGAATTTTTGTGATCCCATGTTGGTTTACGCCTGCTTAATCATGTCTTGCGTGGCTATAGGCCTCCTAGTCTATAGGCGCGTGACTGATGTCTCGCCTAGGGTCAGTCCTGACCACTGTCACGCACGCGTCCGATAACCTGGTCCTACCCAAAACCCTTTCCCTCGTCTGTGCCCTTTCCTGTCCGAAACGGTTGTCTCGCATTCATGTCGCTCTAGAGCACCAGCTTTGCATTAATGCCGGCTTAGAGTGGATGTGACCTCTGACTGTTGCCCGACATTGAAGCGGCTCGCCGGAGAGAGCGCTGTTCATGCCCACATCCTGGGTTCCCACGTCTGTTTAATGTCGGAGAGATGTTGTTAGACGAGAGTAGACATATATCTGCCGCATTCAAACGGGCACACCTACCAAGAAACCAACGCTGGCGCCCGCATTGACACACCCCACCACTTGGCCTCATCAGCATCCGCTATTTAAACGAGGTCACTTCGGGAAAAAACGCACCACAACAAGTCCGCTCCACATCCTCCTCCTATGCACCACTTCCGCCATGACCGCGAGCGGTAATTCGTCGTGAGAGAGCATCTCGACATAGCAGAAGCACGAGGCGGCAACCCTTGAGGCCAGCTGGCAGGGCCATAATGCCAGGTGGATAGGCCGACATGCCGGCCAGCTCTCGGAGGTCTCCGACGACGACCCGATAATGGATACGGGCTCTGACGATGACTTAGCGCCGGAGCCCGCACCAGTCCGTTCCGGGTTGACCATGAAGCAGACGCAAGCGCACTTCAAGGACTCCATGGTGGAGGAGCAACCGGCGTCGCCACCGTTGTCGGTGTTTCCGTAGGCGCATGAGGAATATCGAAACAACCTCTCCCTTCTCGAGCACCGACTGGCGAAGGGCCAAATCTACGGTGTGCGTGTTAGCGAGGAGGTCGTGGCAGCCATGGTGGCGAACAATGATACGTCTCCAACGTATCTATAATTTTTTATTGTTCCATGCTATTATAGTATCAATCTTGGATGTATTATATGCATTCATATGCTATTTTAGATCATTTTTGGGACTAACCTATTGTTGGGGAACTTAGTATTTCAAAAAAATCCTACGATCACGCAAGAACTATCTAGGAGAAGCATAGCAACGAGCCGGAATAGTGTGTCCACGTACCCTGGTAGACCAAAAGCGGAAGCGTTTAGTAACGCGGTTGATGTAGTCGGACTTCTTTGCGATCCAACCGATCAACGCACCGAATGTACGGCACCTTCGCGTTCAGCACACGTTCAGCTTGATGATGTCCCTCGATCTATTGATCCAGTTGAGGACGAGGGAGAGTTCCATCAGCACGATGGTGTGGCGACGGTGATGATGAAGTTACCGGCGCAGGGCTTTGCCTAATCACTACGACGATATGACCGAGGTGTGTAACTATGGAGGGGGGCACCGCACACGGCTAAGAGAAGACTTGGTGTGTCTTTGGGGTGCCCCCTCCCATGTATATAAAGGGGTGAGGAGAGGTGGCCGGCCCAAGGGGGGCACGCCATGGGGGGAGTCCTACTTGGATTCCCGGTCCAAGTAGAATTCGCCCCTCCCCCTTTCCCATTCCCACTAGGAGAAGGAGAAGGAGGGAAGGAGGAGGAGGAGAGAAGGAAAGCCCCCCCAGCCCTAGTCCAATTCAGTTTGGGCTTGGGGGGGCGTGCGCCTCCACCTGGCCGCCGCCTCCTCTCTCCACTAGGGCCCATGAAGGCCCATTAACTCCCCGGGGGGGTTCCGGTAACCCCCGGTACTCCGGAAAATGTTCGAACCTTTCCGAAACCATTCCGATGTACAAACACAACCTTCCAATTTATCAATCTTTATGTCTCGACCATTTCGAGACTCCTTGTCATGTCCGTGATGCATCTGGGACTCCGAACAAACTTTGCTACATCAAATCACATAACTCATAATAAAAATCGTCATCGAATGTTAAGCGTGCGGACCCTACGGGTTCGAGAACTATGTAGACATGACCGAGACACATCTCCGGTCAATAACCAATAGCGGAACCTGGATGCTCATATTGGCTCCTACATATTCTACGAAGATCTTTATTCGTCAAACCGCACAACAACATATGTTGTTCCCTTTGTCATCGGTATGTTACTTGCCCGAGATTCGATCGTCGGCATCATCATACCTAGTTCAATCTCGTTGCCGGCAAGTCTCTTTACTCGTTCCGTAATGCATCATCCCGTAACTAACTCATTAGTCACATTGCTTGCAAGGCTTATAGTGATGTGCATTACCGAGAGGGCCCAGAGATACCTCTCCGATACTCGGAGTGACAAATCCTAATCTTGATCTATGCAAACTCAACAAACACCATCGGAGACACCTGTAGAGCATCTTTATAATCACTCAGTTATGTTGTGACGTTTGATAGCACACTAAGTGTTCCTCCGGTATTCGGGAGTTGCATAATCTCATTGTAACATCCCAAAATTCTAAATTTTGGAATGTTATAATAAATAGATAGTTTTGATTGATTGTTTGATTGTGGTGTGATTGATTGACTGAAAGTGAGTGAAATTTGAAACTTTTGAAAGTTAAATGAGAGGGAATAAAAGGACTTTCCCAAACTTTCACCTTTGCTTTCTGATCTCCGTGAATTCAAATTATTTTCAAACACAAAACCCTTGAGTGAAGATGATATGACTTCTTCCATTTAATTAAATGAAAAGGGTGTTTGAAAATATTTGAATTCCATTTGGAAAATATTTCCAATTCAGAAACTTCAAGCAACTCAATGATTTTCATGAGAGAAGATAAAATGACTTCTTCAAAACATATGAAATATGAGTTGGAAGTTTAAAAGGATCAAATTTAAAGTCTTTTTGAAATTATTTTCAATTTGGAGTTATTTGGATTTTATTCAAATTATTTTTCCCCAAAAATAAAAATATATGGAAAATAGGGTAACATGATTCCCTACATAAAAAATTGGAGAGAAATAAATTTGAAATCATTTTGGTATTTTTAAAATGATTTTTATTGGATTTTAGTAGGGAAGTAGCACTCTTTGAATTATTTAAATTTTTCTGGGTTTTATTTGACTCTAGAAAAATGTTCATCTTGTAGAAAATATTTTATTGAAAATTCGGATATATTATATGTCTATATAATATTTTTATTTATTTTGTTTTTATTATTTTTGTCTGATTTAAAAAAAAACCTTTTGACCGACTGGGCCGAGCCCAGCCGGCCCAGCACCACGTCACTGCCCAGCTCGCCGCCGCCGCCTTCCCCGAGTGCGGGAGACCAGCTCCCGCACGTCGTCGGCGTCCGCCTCGCCCACGACTCCGCCGTCGCCTCCGTTTGCCCCTCCTCCACGCCTCCCCTCCCCTCCTTAAAAGCCGCGCCTAGCCCCGCCGCCTCTCCTATTTCTTCCTAAAGCCGCGCCGCCCCGCATCTCGCCGCCTGCGCCGCCGCCGCACTTTGCCCGCGCCGCGCCCCTCCGCCGCCTCGCCGCGCGCTCGCCTCCGCGTCGCGCCGCTCGCCCGCATCGCCGGACGCCGCCGCCGCCCCGACGCCCGCGCCGGAGTTCGTCGCCGGCCGGATCCGCTCCGCCGCCCGTCGAAAACCGCCCATCGGTTTTCCGCCGTAAACCGCCCCGAACCACCCGAGCCGGTATAACCGCTAAAACCCGCCCCGGTTTTCTCTATTTAGTTCGGTTTATTTTTAGATCGGTTTATTAATTAGGTTTTGTTATTTTGCGAGCATTCGTTAGTTAGGGTTCTGTAGTGAACGGTTTTCATTCGTTAGCATTCTGTAGCGAACGTTTGTTCGATAGGATTTTCTTTTTATTTCAGTTTTCTGCTAGGGACTCGTTTGTGAATATTTTATTTACAAATTGGTCCCTATTTTTCAAACTAGCACAACTTTTCGCTTGTTTGTCCAAATCCAACGAAACCAACGCCCACTTCTTCGTTATGATCTCCTCTATCCAAATAATCAACTTGAACATGTTTTGAAAGTTTTGAAATTTGAATTCAAACAGATTTGTATTTAAACTTCGTTTGATCGTAACTTAGGTTTATAACTCCGTTTGAGTTGATTCTTTTTTTGCAAATTAAAGCTCTTGACCTAAACTTTCTGATAAGGCCAAATCTACCCAATTTTGGTACTATTAGAGATTGTTTTATGTTGCAAGAGTTATTTGCTTGGTTTTGATGATTTCTGAATTGTCTTCTTCGTTCTTTCCGATCTTTTGAGTGATTGCTTATGTGTGGTTACTACTGCTTGCTTACGATAGATTGACCGGAGTGTGACGAGTAGAACTATCAAGAGTTTTGAGTGCGAATCATCTTCATCAACAGTACAGGCAAGTTCACACTTTGATCATTCCCCTTTCATACCCAGTTTTATGCATTAGTTTCACCCTCAAACATTGCATGGTTTGGAATTGATAACATGTGGGTATTGGGAAGTAGTTGATGAGGTAGGAACCTATTGCCCTGCATTCAAACCTGCGGAGTTACTATTACGTTATGTTTATATTGCCATGCTATGCTCGTACACGTGGATTGGGTTTGAGTGTATTCCATGACAGATGTGAGATTGTTTACTTAATGGTTCAACTTAGGGTGGCAACTTTAACACACATCTGGGTGGATTTCTTGTTTGGACACCTGGGGAATCCAGTGTTGTCCTAGGAGATCCCGGGGAACCCGTGTGATCATCCTACGGTCCGCCACCCAGGCTCAAAGGGATCATAAGATTATTCATGCTAGAAACTTCCGTGTGCAGCCACAAGCTATTATGGGCTCTAGCATAGTTGAGTATGTTTCATGACCTCTTCCAGTGGTAGGCTAGCAGATGTAGAGGGAGGTAGGTTGGTACTGTTTACCCGGGGTTAGAGTTAATGCTTCTGAAAGACTATGTCTCGGTCATCCGTTTCTCAAACACCATGTAGTGCGAGAAATCCAACGGAGGAGATCAAGTCTTGTGGGGAAAAGTGCACAAACTTCTGCAGAGTGTACAAACTAATCATGATTAGCCGTGTCCCCGGTTATGGACATCTTGAGTATCTGGTTCCTGGATTATCATGTTGATCTCATCACTCTAAATTAATTTTGTTGGGTTACTAATTCCTTTTAATTGGGATTGAGATGGGGATTTACCTTCTCAATATTTTCAACAAACTTTGTAGTTAAATAAAATATATTCCTTTGCAGTAGGGAAAAATTGGCTTTTCGCAAAAACATTACAACCATAGAGCTTTTCCACCAGCCAAATATGCATGTAGTGATAGCCTCTATTCATCATTATCCTATGGTGTGAATTTGCCAGTACATTCAATGTACTGACCCTTTGTGGCTGCAATGTCTCATGTTGCAGGATTCTTACGACGAGTAAGTGATACGTTAGGGTTACGATTTCTACACTCAACTTTGCCGTTGGTGTTGATGGGAATCCACAACCTTGTTGTTATTCCGCTATTTGGATTGAGGTAATAGTATTTACGTTACTTTATACATGTGATTTACCTCTGTTATAAATCCTCGAGTACTCTGTGTGTCAGCATACCGAACCAGGGACGACACTTAAGCACAGAGACTTGACCGTCTGAGGTCGGGTCGCTACACTCATAGTCATAGGAACATGTATAAGTCATGAAGAAAGCAATAATAAACTAAATCATCATAGTGCTAAGCTAACGGATGGGCCTTGTCCATCACATCATTCTCTAATGATGTGGTCCCGTTCATCAAATGACAACACATGTCTATGGCTAGGAAACTTAACCATCTTTGATTAACGAGCTAGTCAAGTAGAGGCATACTAGGGACACTCTGTTTGTCTACGTATTCACACATGTACTAAGTTTCCGGTTAATACAATTCTAGCATGAATAATAAACATTTATCACGATATAAGGAAATATAAATAACAACTTTATTATTGCCTCTAGGGCATATTTCCTTCAGTCTCCCACTTGCACTAGAGTCAATAATCAAGATTACATAGTAATGATTCTAACACCCATAGAGTCCTGCTGCTGATCATGTTTTGCTCGTGAGAGAGGCTTAGTCAACGGGTCGGCAACATTTAGATCCGTATGTATTTTGCAAATCTCTATGTCTCCCTCCTTGACTTGATCACGGATGGAATTGAAGCGTCTCTTGATGTGTTTGGTTCTCTTGTGAAATCTGGATTCCTTCGCCAAGGCTATTGCTCCAGTATTGTCACAAAAGATTTTCATTGGACCCGATGCACTAGGTATGACACCTAGATCGGATATGAATTCCTTGATCCAGGCACCTTCATTTGCCACTTCTGAAGCAGTTATGTACTTCGCTTCACACGTAGATCCCGCCACGACGCTTTGCTTGGAACTGCACCAACTGACAGGTCCACCACTCAATATAAATACGTATCCGATTTGTGACTTACAGTCATCCGGATTAGTGTTAAAACTTGCATCAACGTAACCGTTTACGACGAGCTCTTTGTCAC
Source organism: Triticum aestivum (assembly GCF_018294505.1). Taxonomy (NCBI): domain Eukaryota; kingdom Viridiplantae; phylum Streptophyta; class Magnoliopsida; order Poales; family Poaceae; genus Triticum; species Triticum aestivum. Next base: position 386,870,491 of record NC_057811.1, on the reverse strand, counting down.
CTCCATAAAAGAGAAACATATCCTTAGTCCTTTTTAGGTATTTCATGATGTTCTTGACCGCTGTCCAGTGATCCACTCATGGATTACTTTGGTACCTCCCTGCTAAACTTATAGCAAGGCACACATCAGGTCTGGTACACAGCATTGCATACATGATAGAACCTATGGATGAGGCATAGGGAATGACTTTCATTTTCTCTCTATCTTCTGCAGTGGTCGGGCATTGAGTCTGACTCAATTTCACACCTTGTAACACAGGCAAGAACCCTTTCTTTGCTTGATCCATTTTGAACTTCTTCAAAACTTTATCAAGGTATGTGCTTTGTGAAAGTCCAATTAAGCGTCTTAATCTATCTCTATAGATCTTGATGCCCAATATATGCAGCTTCACCAAGGTCTTTCATTGAAAAATTCTTCAAGTATCCTTTTATGCTATCTAGAAATTCCGTATCATTTTCGATCAACAATATGTCATCCACATATAATATCGGAAATGCTACAGAGCTCCTACTCACTTCCTTGTAAATACAGGCTTCTCCAAAAGTCTGTATAAAACTATATGCTTTGATCACACTATCAAAGTGTATAGTCCAACTCCGAGAGGCTTGCACCAGTCCATAAATGGATCGCTGGAGCTTGCACACTTTGTTAGCACCTTTAGGATCGACAAAACCTTCTGGTTGAATCATATACAACTCTTCTCTCCATTAAGGAATTCAGTTTTAACATCCATTTGCCAAATATCATAATCATAAAATGCGGCAATTGCTAACATGATTCGGACAGACTTAAGCATTGCTACGGGTGAGAAGGTCTCATCGTAGTCAACTCCTTGAACTTGTCGAAAACCTTTCGCAACAAGTCGAGCTTTGTAGACAGTAACATTACCGTCAACGTCAGTCTTCTCTTGAAGATCCATTTATTCTCTATGGCTTGCCGATCATCAGGAAAGTCAACCAAAGTCCACACTTTGTTCTCATACATGGACCCCATCTCAGATTTCATGGCCTCAAGCCATTTTGCGGAATCTGGGCTCATCATCGCTTCCTCATAGTTCGTAGGTTCGTTATGGTCAAGTAACATGACCTCTAGAACAGGATTAACGTACCACTCTAGTGCGGATCTTACTCTGGTTGACCTACGAGGTTCGGTAGTAACTTGATCTGAAGTTTCATGATCATTATCATTAGCTTCCTCACTAATTGGTGTAGGAATCAGTGGAACTAATTTCTGTGGTGAACTACTTTCCAATTGGGGAGCAGGTAAAATTACCTCATCAAGTTCTACTTTCCTCCCACTCACTTCTTTCGAGAGAAACTCCTTCTCTAGAAAGGATCCATTCTTAGCAACAAATATCTTGCCTTCGGATCTGTGATAGAAGGTGTACCCAAAAGTCTCCTCCTTTGGGTATTCTATGAAGACACATTTCTCCAATTTGGGTTCGAGCTTATCAGGTTGAAGCTTTTTCACATAAGCATCGCAGCCCGAAACTTTAAGAAACGACAGCTTAGGTTTCTTGCCAAACCACAGTTCATATCGTGTCGTCTCAACGGATTTAGATGGTGCCCTATTTAATGTGAATGCAGCCGTGTCTAAAGCATAACCCCAAAACGATAGTGGTAAATCGGTAAGAGACATCATAGATAGCACCATATCTAATAAAGTACGGTTACGACGTTCGGACACACCATTATGTTGTGGTGTTCCAGGTGGCGTGAGTTGCGAAACTATTCCACATTGTTTCAAATGAAGACCAAACTCATAACTCAAATATTCACCTCCACGATCAGATCGTAGAAACTTTATTTTCTTGTTACGATGATTTTCCACTTCACTCTGAAATTCTTTGAACTTTTCAAATGTTTCAGACTTATGTTTCGTCAAGAAGATATACCCATATCTGCTCAAATCATCTGTGAAGGTCAGAAAATAACGATACCCGCTGCGAGCCTCAACACTCATTGGACCGCATACATCAGTATGTATTATTTCCAACAAGTTTGTTGCTCGCTCCATTGTTCCGGAGAACGGAGTCTTAGTCATCTTCCCATGAGGCATGGTTTGCAAGCATCAAGTGATTCATAATCAAGTGATTCCAAAAGCCCATCTGCATGGAGTTTCTTCATGCGCTTTACACCAATATGACCTAAACAGCAGAGCCACAAATAAGTTGCACTATCATTATTAAACTTATATCTTTTGGCTTCAATAGTATGAATATGTGTGTCACTACTATCGAGTTCAACAAAAATAGACCACTCATCAAGGGTGCATGACCATAAAAGATATTACTCATATAAATAGAACAACCATTATTCTCTGATTTAAATGAATAACCGTCTCGCATCAAACAAGATCCAGATATAATGTTCATGCTTAACGCTCGCACCAAATAACAATTATTCAGGCCTAAAACTAATCCCGACGGTAGATGTAGAGGTAGCATGCCAATGGCGATCACATCGACTTTGGAACCATTTCCCACGCGCATCGTCACCTCGTCCTTAGCCAATGTTTGTTTAATCCGTAGCCCCTGTTTCGAGTTGCAAATATGAGCAACGGAACCAGTATCAAATACCCAGGCGCTACTACGAGCATTAGTAAGGTACACATCAATAACATGTATATCAAATATACCTTTCACTTTGCCATCCTTCTTATCCGCCAAATACTTGGGGCAGTTCCGCTTCCAGTAACCAGTCCCTTTGCAGTAGAAGCACTCAGTCTCAGGCTTAGGTCCAGACTTGGGCTTCTTCACTTGAGCAGCAACTTGCTTGCCGTTCTTCTTGAATTTACCCTTATTCCCTTTGCCCTTTTTCTTGAAACTAGTGGTCTTGTTAACTATCAACACTTGATGATCGTTCTTAATTTCTACCTCCGCAGCCTTTAGCATCGCTAAGAGCTCGGGAATTGTCTTATCCATCCCTTGCATATTATAGTTCATCACAAAGCTTTTGTAGCTTGGTGGCAGTGATTGAAGAACTCTGTCAATGACACTATCATCAGGAAGATTAACTCCCAGTTGAGTCAAGTGGTTGTGGTACCCAGACATTCTGAGAATATGTTCACTGACAGAACTATTCTCCTCCATCTTGCAGCTATAGAACTTATTGGAGACTTCATATCTCTCAATCCGGGCATTTGCTTGAAATATTAACTTCAACTCCTGGAACATCTCATATGCTCCATGATGTTCAAAACGTCGTTGAAGTCCCGATTCTAAGCCGTAAAAGCATGTCACACTGAACTATCGAGTAGTCATCAGCTTTGCTCTGCCAGACGTTCATAATGTCCGGTGTTGCTCCTGCAGCGGGTCTTGCACCTAGCGGTGCTTCCAGGAAGTAATTCTTCTGTGCAGCAATGAGGATAATCCTAAAGTTACGGACCCAGTCCGTGTAGTTGCTACCATCATCTTTCAACTTAGCTTTCTCTAGGAACGCATTAAAACTCAAAGGAATAGTAGCACGGGCCATTGATAGACATGCAAAATACTATCAGGTACTAAGTTCATGATAAATTAAAGTTCAATTAATCATATTACTTAAGAACCCCCACTTAGAGAGACATCCCTCTAGTCATCTAAATGATCACGTGATCCATGTCAACTAAACCATGTCCGATCATCACGTGAGATGGAGTAGTTTTCAATGGTGAACATCACTATGTTGATCATATCTACTATATGATTCACACTTGACCTTTCGGTTTCAGTGTTCCGAGGCCATATCTGCATATGCTAGGCTCGTCAAGTTTAACCCGAGTATTCTGCGTGTGCAAAACTGGCTTGCACCCGTTGTATGTGAACGTAGAGCTTATCACATCCGATCATCACGTGGTGTCTCGGCACGACGAACTGTAGCAACGGTCCATACTCAGGGAGAACACTTATACCTTGAAATTTAGTGAGGGATCATCTTATAATGCTACCGCCGTACTAAGAAAAATAAGATGCATGAAGGATAAACATCACATGCAATCAAAATATGTGACATGATATGGCCATCATCATTTTGTGCCTTTGATCTCCATCTCCAAAGCACCATCATGATCTCCATCGTCACCGGCTTGACACCTTGATCTCCAACGAAGCATCATTGTCGTCTCGCCAATTATTGCTTCTACGACTATCGCTACCGCTTAGTGATAAAGTAAAGCAATTACATGGCGCTTGCATTTCATACAATAAAGAGACAACCATAAGGCTCCTGCCAGTTGCCGATAACTTTTACAAAACATGATCATCTCATACAACAATTTATATCCCATCGCGTCTTGACCATCTCACATCACAACATGCGTTGCAAAAACAAGTTAGACGTCCTCTACTTTGTTGTTGCAAGTTTTAAGTGGCTGCTACGGGCTAAGCAAGAACCGTTCATACCTACACCTCAAAAACCACAATGATTTTTCGTCAAGTGTGCTGTTTTAACCTTCAACAAGGACCGGGCGTAGCCAAACTCGATTCAACTAAAGTTGGAGAAACAGACAGCCACTAGCCACATGTGTGCGAAGCACGTCGGTAGAACCAGTCTCATGAACGCGGTCATGTAATGTCGATCTGGGCCGCTTCGTGTAACAATACCGCCGAATCAAAGTAAGACGTTGCTGGTAAGCAGTATGACTATTATCGCCCACAACTCTTTGTGTTCTACTCGTGCATATAACATCTACGCATAGACCTGGCTCGGATGCCACTGTTGGGAACGTAGTATTTGAAAATAAATCCTACGATCATGCAAGAACTATCTAGGAGAAGCATAGCAACGAGCGGGGAGAGTGCGTCCATGTACCCTCGTAGACCGAAAGCGGAAACGCTTAGTAACGCGGTTGATGTAGTCGAACGTCTTCGTGATCCAACCGATCTAAGCACCGAACGTATGGCACCTCCGCGTTCAGCACACGTTCAGCTTGATGACGTCCCTCGATCTCTTGATCCAGTTGAGGACGAGGGAGAGTTTCGTCAACAAGACGGTGTGGCGACGATGATGATGAAGTTGCCGGCGCATGATACATCTCCAACGTATCTATAATTTTTTATTGTTCAATGCTATTATATTATCTGTTTTGGATGTTTAATGGGATTTAATATGATCTTTTATATTATTTTTGGGACTAACCTACTAACCGGAGGCCCAGTGCCAGTTGCTGTTTTTTACCTATTTTAGTGTTTCGCAGAAAAGGAATATCAAACGGAACGAAACCTTCGCGAGGATCTTTCTTGGAACAAACGCAATACAGGAGACTTGGAGTGGAAGTCAGAGAAGCAACGAGGCGGACACAAGGCAGGAGGGCACGCCCAGGGTGTAGGCGTGCCCCCCACCCCCGTGGGCCCCTCGTAGCTCCACCGACCTACTTCTTTTGCCTATATATACTCTTATACCCTGAAAACATCCAGGGGAGCCACGAAACCACTTTTACACTGCCGCAACCTTCTGTACCCGTGAGATCCCATCTTGGGGACTTTTTCGGCGATCTACCGGAGGGGGATTCGATCACGAAGGGCTTCTACATCAACACCATAGCCTCTCTGATGATGTGTGAGTAGTTTACCACAGACCTTCGGGTCCATAGTTATTAGCTAGATGGCTTCTTCTCTCTCTTTGGTTCGCAATACGAAGTTCTCCTCGATGTTCTTCGAGATCTATTCGATGTAATACGTTTTGCGGTGTGTTTGTCGAGATCCGATGAATTGTGGGTTTATGATCAAGATTATCTATGAACAATATTTGATTCTTCTCTGAATTTTGATATGCATGATTTGATATATTTGCAAGTCTCTTGGAATTATTGGTTTAGTTTGGCCTACTAGATTGATCTTTCTTGCAATGGGAGAAGTGCTTAGCTTTGGGTTCATGCTCGATCCCAGTGACAGAAAAGGAACCGACACGTATTGTATTGTTGTCATCAAGGATAAAAACATGGGGTTTATATCATATTGCTTGAGTTTATCCCTCTACATCATGTCATCTTGGCTAATGCGTTACTCCGTTCTTATGAACTTAATACTCTAGATGCATGCTGGATAGCGGTCGATGTGTGGAGTAATAGTAGTAGATGCAGAATCGTTTCGGTCTACTTGACACGGATGTGATGCCTATGTTCATGATCATGCCTAGATATTCTCATAACTATGCGCTTTTCTATCAATTGCTCGGCAGTAATTTGTTCACCCACCGTAATATATGCTATCATGAGCGAAGCCACTAGTGAAACCTATGGCCCCCGGTGAGGGAGTCCTGGACTAAGGGGTCCTCGGGCGTCCGGCCAGTTGTCTGTTGGGCCGGATTGATGGGCTATGACGACATGAAGGCCGAAGACTATATCCGTGTCCGGACTGGACTCTACTTGGCGTGGAAGGCAAGCTAGGCGATCGATTATGAAGATTTCCTCCTATGTAACCGACTCCATGCACTACAAAAAAAAGACACATCCGTGACATTTTGGGCCGAACGAAAAAAAATTCTGTCATACATATGACACTTCTATGACGATAATTGTGACAAAACCCGGTATCATCATAGATGTGGTGGGCTCCTACTTCTATGACAAAAAATCATGACAGAAAATGGGCTTTTCGTCCTGGGCGGGCCGGAGACGCAGCTGCATGACATTCTTTGGGCCGTCCATGACGGAAAAAACCGTGGTAGAAGCGAGGGCGAGGAAAATTTCGGGGAGTTCCCGGTTACGGTGGGAGGTCGGGGGCCGAGCGATGCGCGTTTCTCTCGTACACGTACGCGTGTGTGTGCGAGGAGTTGGCTCTAACTGAACCCGAGCGAGGCGTTGGGCTCTAACTGAACCCGAGCGATTGCACTGCAGGCTACGCGTTACTGAACCCGAGCGATCGATCGATGGCTGTTAACTGAACCCGATCGAGCGATTCCTTCGCTACTGCTGCTAACTGAAGCCGATCGATGCTGCCTCTGGATGAACAGTGAGCGTTGTCGGGGGGGTTTGGATGAACAGTTCCTGGTGGGGGTGGATGAACAGGACCCGATGGTGTAGCCTCTGGATGAACAGGACCCCGATCGATCGAGCTGGTTGGGGCTGGATGAACAGGACCCCGTGGAGGGCAGGATGAACAGGACCACCTCGTGGAGGGCAGAATGAACAGTAGACGGTGGAGGGCTGGATGAACAGTAGCCCGTGGAGGGGTGGTTGAACAGGAGCCCGTGGAGAGGGCTGGTTGAACAGTAGCCGGTGGAGTAGCGCGTGGTGGAGGCTGGATGAACAGGAGCCCGTGGATGAACAGTCGCAGGTGGAGGCTGGAGGAGGTCGACGGTGGATGAACAGTAGCCCGTGGAGGCTGGAGGGGGTCGACGGTGGAGGACAACAGTGTCCCGTGGAGTCCCGTTTTGTGGTACGCCACACCCCTCCCGATGAACAGGACCCCCGTTTCGACCGTAGCGCTCCAACACAAGTCCGTTTCCTCCGTTTTGCGGTACGCCACACCCCTCCCGATCAACATGACCCCCGTTTCGACCGTAGGAGGTCCGTTTCCTCCGTTTTGCGGTATGCCAGACCCCTCCCGATGAACAGGATCCCGTTTCAAACATGGCCGGTCGAACACAAGGCCGTTTCCTCCGTTCTGCGGTATGCCAGGCCTCGTTTCCATCGGCTGTTCCGTCCAAGCCCTCCCGATGAACACGACGACGCATTCCGTTCCGACCCAGCCGGTTGGCTCCCCATGAACATGACGACGACGTTATTTCTCCGTTCCGACCCAGCCATGTACACGAGCCCTGGCTGTACGTATGCGCGAGTAGGCGTTCGAGACCCTGCCCGTATGTACGTACGTGGCCGTATTTTCTTTCTTGCACACTGGCCGATGTACGTACGTGTACATGCTACGTGCGCGCCTCTACTACGACACGTGCGCGCCTCTACATCGACCAGTATGTACGTACACGTTCGCGGCCAGAATGACAATGCTACGTATGCTTCGACCAGGTGGGTCCCGACTGTCAGGCACTTCCTTGCATGCGAAGATGTAGCTGGCGGGTCCCCGCAGTCAGGGGGATACGTTTTTTCGTGAAATACGGTGGCCCGTCCGGTGGGTCCCCGCTGTCAGGTGGAGGAATCATTATTTTCCGCGTAATAAGGAGGCACTTCCTTGCTGCGGCCATGGACCCAGCTGTCAGCCTCTCCATGTACAGTCCACGTCCGATGGAAGTCGTTCCTTGACCACGTTGACCACGCCGCGCCGAGAGCACCAGGGCGGTGGACGACGGCGAGGCCTAGGAAGGGGACGACGGGGAGCCGAGGAAGACGCGGCAGTGGAAGCCCGTGCGGAATGGAGTACGAGGGTTCACTGGTTCGGCTGTGGTGTGAGGCTGCCGTCGCCGCAGGGCCTGGCCAGCGGTGGGAATAGTAGGGGGCGGTGAGGCCTCCGCGGCAGCACAGCCGGCCACGGGAGGCAGGAGCATGCGGCACGACCGGCGCTGCTTTGGGCGGCTGGAGCAAGAAGACCAGAGGTTGAAGAAGCACTACGACCGTTGGATGGACATCGTACGGTCACTGGAGCTAGTATCGTTCATATTGACTAAAGTTGACAAAGGCCCCCGTCCCAGTCAACTTAGTAGGCCCACAAGTCAGCCTCCCACCATGGTGGGTCCCAGCTAGCAGGGGGAGTATTCATTTTTTTGTGCGTAATAAGGAGGCACTTCCGGTGGGTCCGAGCAGACAGCGGGGGGGACGTTTTTTTCGTGAAATACGCTGGCTCGTCCGGTGGGTCCCAGCAGTCAGGGGGAAACGTTTTTTCGCGAAATAAGGTGGCCCGTCCGGTGGGTCCCTACTGTCAGGTGGAGGAATAATTATTTTGCGCGTAATAAGGAGGCACTTCCTTACGACCGCCTGGACCCAGCTATCAGCCTCTCCACGTACAGTACTCTTCCGATGGAAGTCGGTCGTTGACCACGTTGACCATGCCATGCCGAGAGCACCAGGGCGGTGGTTTGGACGACGGCGAGGCCTAGGAAGGGGACGACGCAGAGCCGGGGAAGACGCGGCAGTGGAAGCCCGTGCGGAGAGGAGTACGAGGGTTCACTGGTTCGGCTGCGGTGTGAGGCTGCCGTCGCCGCAGAATAACAGGGGGTGTGGGTGAGTAGAGGGATGGCCTGGCCAGCGGTGGGAGTAGTACGGGGCGGTGAGGCCTCCGCGGCATCACAGCCGGCCACGGGAGGCAGGAGCACGCGACACGACCGGGGCTGCTTTGGGCGGCTGGAGCAAGAAGACCAGAGGTTGAAGAAGCACTACGGCCGTTGGATGGACATCGTACGATCACTGCAGCTAGAATCGTTTATGTTGACTAAGTTGACAAAGCCCTTGGTACGCGTCAACTTAGTAGGCCCACAGCTCGGATTTGGCAGAGAACATATAGCCCATTTGCGATTTGTAAGAATGTACAACCCATTTTTTAATTCTAATGGAATTTACTACAGCCCATTTACATTTTGTTAAAAGTACAGCCCAACTTCTAGCTAGGACAACGATTAATAATTTCAAACAACCGCTCAAAATAGAATTCAAAAAAATTCCCACATTTTGATGGGATCCGAAATATTTTTATCCGAAATTTCTAGTCAGGTTAAATATAATTTCAAAATAAAGTTGTATTACATTAAAATCCAACAAAATATTGCGCGCGCAACAAGTAATGAAATTAAAATTTTCAAATTCCAAAAATAATATTTTTCAAACTAATTACGTGTTTGGTGCATAGTAACTGTCGAGTTATTATAATTACATCCCATTTATTATTTCTTAAAGTCCATTTTCTTGTTAAGCCTAATGCATACCTCCTAGGAAAGTTTGCAGCCCAGCGGGGCGGAGAATAACAAGTTGACCCGGATATTGTGTACAACTGTCGGCCCAGTTGCATTGCTGATGTTGAAAAAAAGGCCTGTGTAGTACAGTACAACCTAACATGGTTACTCAGCCCACATTCAGCGACGCCGGAAAGGCCCAAACAAGGCTTCTGTACAACTTTTTGAAGTCACTGAGCTCAATTAATAACTTAAGAAAAAAGTTAGATTACAGTGGAACCTAATTAAAATCTATCACGAGCAAATAAATAATTCAACGGGTCCCACTTGTGCGTGTGCGCGCGCGCACGTGTGTGTGTGTGTGTGTGTGTGAGTGAGAGAGAGAGAGAAAGAGAGAGAGAGACCCATCGGTCGATGCTCGTAAATACATCTTTCAGCCATATGCATTGCTGATGCTCAGTAAAAACTTATATAGTTGACACAATCATATAGAACATCATAGCACACTGAACTTGCATACAAAAATTTCACGCAGGCGGCACAATCAGGATGGAAGCAGTGGATCGCTACGGGAAGGGCTATGTTGAAACCAACGAAGTCGTACATAATGGTTCATCGTCTTTATCAATGACGGGGAAATATCTTGAATGTTGTGCAAAGAAAACACACAGACAACACAATAAGTTCTGCTAGCACATTAAGTTGACGTACAACCCTTTCTAAAAAAAGTTCAGGTACAAAATTAGAACAGGTCACAATCAAATGTACTGGCATATCAGTGCTTCACACCCATAGCTCAGATTTAACTAGTATCTGACAAGATTCAGTTGTTACCTCAAATAAGAGCACATCCAGGAAGCCAGCCCTGCCTCTTCTCCCAAAGAAGCAGTGGCCTCCCCCGCGCGATGGAGTAGGCCCTGTGCCATCCATCGTTCCGAGCAACACGGGGAAAGTCTGACGTTGACTCCTGTAATGGACGTCGTCGGCGAACCCTGGCACCAGCGGCGGCAGCAGGACTTCGATTGATGGATTGACCACTTCTTCGACATGCACGAACACTCGATACAGGTACATCCCTAACATGGTCCACGGCGGCCTTGGTGGCGATGAATAGTACAACCCCGGTTCCTGCACCGGTATCTCAACACCAATCACCTTCGGTATGGTGGACGGCTTCTTCATCCATGCCATAACCGTCAGTGCCCAGCTGTCTGGAGGAACAAACATACTTATGAGCTCACCTCCAAGGTCGTTGATAAGCTCGTCCATGGACTCGCTGTTCCAAGCACGTCGAGGCATGCCGTGGAAGGTAAGCTTTGTTAAAAACTCAAGCTCAGAGGGCACCGAGCCCCATCCTGGGTGCCACCGATCAAAGCTCACCAGCGCGCCATTGCAGAACAAACGCCGGGAAGATTCGAACACACGTCTGCAGTCGAAAGTTGTCCGGAACCTGACGAAGAAATTAGCGGGTGGCGGACAGACTTCGACGAGCAAGTCACTTATTTGGATGCCGTGCGCAATGCCAAGAGCTTTGACAAGGTCGTCCGACGAGACGGGAGGCCCGTCGCTGTTGATGGTTACCATCAGCACTTTGCTGGCAAACTGGTCGTCAAGCGCCGCCTTGCCACTGTTGAGCGACAGCACGCAGTGACCGAAGGCAGGACGGACCTCAGGATCTCCGGCTCGGAGATCCGCATTGACCGGCGACATGATAGTGCGCTTGAGTACAGGGAGTACAGGACGGGGATTTGGGGGAACTGGAGTAGGAATCGAGATTCCAGAGGTGGGGGAGGGGCGGGAGACTGGGGATGAAAAGGTAGCATGAATTTCGAGCACGCGCCAATATGCTCTCGGCGCACAAGTGCACGAAAACACCGGTGGCGCCCACATGTCGGCCTAAGAGTCCTTATTCTTTCTTTTTTGGAGAGCCCGGCCTTTTTTTCAGGATCTTTTGAGAGCCCGGCCTGAGAGTCATAATTGACCTGTTTGGCATTGCGTTACTACTCGGCCCATATTCAACGACACCTCACTGGCCCAAACAAGTGTACATCATCGAAAAGACACTGAGCTCAAATTATATAACTTGAAAAAAGGAGATATACTCTGAACACTGGAGAATGGTGATGCCCTCATTTAGCCCACCAGTAGTTCGAGACAATAAACAGTTCGAAACAACGATATATACAACATTCAAACACTGACTAGTGACTGCTACTGACATAAACAGCAAGACATGATAGTTCATAAGAAGTCTTGCTACACCACCAAAACACACCCATCTGCAGCGCTCAGACTCTCGTGATCCAGACGAGAATGACATTCTAAACAGAAGCAACTATTACATAGTAAGAGTGACATAGACGAGGATGACCAAATGACAAGGAATATGCGTAACAAAAGAAAGAACTACCCATCCAGAACCAGCAGCAAAGACAACGAAGTCATTCGAAGAGATGATCCAACACCATCATAATTTGCAGCCCCACTTCAGCGACCAGTGATCCGGAGACACAAGTACTCCACCCTTTGGATGCATCAGCCCAATTACCTATCAACCTGAAGGCTTGAACCACATCACTGCCTGTCGTAATTGAGACATCCAAGGATCAAAGTTAATCCGGATGCCTTTGTCATTCTCACCTTCTTTTGGCTGCAGGCTGTATTGTTGGCAATCAGGGGAGTTTGCTCCCGAACTCCTAGGGCTCGCCGTGTAGACACAGTTTTCCATAGCAAACAGAGCCTCTCTGCCATCAAGGTCCTTGCCAACGGTGATCTCCTGGTTAATCGGATAATTGAGTCCGAGAAACAGAGAGTGTGAACCAAGGCTGTTTACCCGCCTCCAACTAAAAAATCCTAAAGGCCCCAACAAGCTGGTATCCTGCTCATAGACGTAACAGCCACTGTCCGAATACTCACGTATTACACGGTGCTTGTATACAGTGGGGTTTTTGCAATATAACTTTTCCGGCTCATGTGTCCGAATGATCATCAGTCTTTTGCCGTCGTCTGATCGAGCGAGGAACCAGTTGTGCTTCCCTGTTTTTGGCAAAGGTGGTGTTATTACAAAGGGCAGTAACTGTAGGGACACTGCATCATATCAAAAAGGATAGGCATTGTTAATGTAAGATCAGCATTGTTCAGAGTATGAGTAGGATAATGCAAGAAACAACATTGATATGTCCCTGTTGGAACTGGGAGGAAAATACAGGGAAATGTATACTGGGTTCGAAAATATAGAAGTGCCATGCATGGTTATACTCATGTTATCTCGCAATTGATTCTTCACAGGAAACTACCATGTCATGCATGTTATGTACTCCCTCTGTTCCCAAATATTTGTCTTTCTAGGCATTTCAAATAGACACAACATACAGATGTATGTAGACATATTTTAGAGTGTAGATTCACTCATTTTGCTCCGTATGTAGTCACTTGTTAAAATCTCTAGAAAGACAAATATTTGGGAACGGAGGGAGTAATCATGTTCTGTCCTCACAAACAAATTCTTCAAGGTAACTAACAGACCATGCATTGTTATATACTCGTGTTCTGTGGGCAAACATTTTGTGAGGATATTATTCTAGCCATTGATTGCTGAAGGGCGAATATTAGATGAAACCAACAGTGTGGTGCATGTTTCTACATCATGAAAATGAGGAAACTAACATGGCCATTGATACACACTCATATTTAGTAGTAGTATATAGATTACTGTAAAATAAGGATAATATTCATATATTCCTAACCGTTTGATTATTCAGGGTACAAATTGGTTGTAATGACATGGTCACAATCGCATGAATTAACTCATTCCAAATATAGCTGATTTGCGGCGTCTCTAATACATTGCCATAGTTCTACTCAAATTATGCTCAAACAGGGATATGCCAATCATCACAAAAAGTTCAAACAGTGTCATGGCGTCATCATTAACATGAGACGGAAACAAGTTACACGCGCCGTCCCAGCAATACATGGTGCCATCTGCTTTGTCGATCGCGTAGATGATGCCATTGTGTTCAATAGCATCACAGAAGTGTGTATCAGCTTTGACGATGATCCACTGTGAGCCGAGTTGTCTCCAGCTAAATAAGGCACCGGCGTAAAGATAGGCGAGTCCGCGGTCGAACAAGCCAATTAGCTTGAAGTCTGCGTAATTCGCATGTAGTGTGGGCACTTGGCAGATTACAATCTTCTGCAAAACAAGGTCCGTCCAACAGACGTAGTAATCTAGATGACTTGGACCGCGATGCTAATACTCTATATAATCCAACGGAGGAAGGATAATCTCATGGGAGGTCTGGAAGTTCACGAGCACCAACTTTTTACCGTCTTCTCTAAAGGTAGCCATCCAGTGGGAGTTCATGCCGACCCAGTACATACCTGCCAAGAAGTTTCGGGCGATGGTGATCGGATCGATGTCGAGGGAAATGATGTACGGCGACCCACTACATACCTGCAAAGAAGTTCCGGCTAATGGAGATCAGATTGAAGTCGAGGGGCATCATGCACGCCTCCGTATCATGGTGAGCCAATCTCGCAAGACCAGATAGCAGCAAGCAGGGTGTCTTGAAAAGCTTAGGCCTCGCTTCGACGATGGCCGTGTGCATGTCCCTCGAGCATGCAGCCAGCCACAGGGCGCTCAACATATCCATACACGAACAACAGAGGTCGAGGATGTCACTGGGGAGATTGCTCCAATCGCGGCTCATATGGATGCTACGCGGTTCGCGTTCGTCCATGGTGCAGTTTGGAAGGGGGCTTGATTTACAGGGGAGAAGGATGTCGGTGCTGGAGCGGCTAGCGAGGGAATAGTGGTACTGGGGGAGCGAGTGAGGCGACGGTACACGGGGGCAGAGTGAGATGGAGACGGAGACGGAGACGGAGAAGGAGATGGAGATGGAGTGGTGCTATGGGAGCGGAGAGGGAGACGAGGCGAGGCGCCAATGTGCTGTACAGCGGCGGTGACAGACTGCATAGTGCACAGGGTGAGGCTGACTTTGGTAACCCAAACACGCCGCCTGGACTAGTGTTAGGTGCAGGGTGTTGTCACTTCACTGTGAGGACCGGATGAATAGTATTTTGACCATCAAGTGTACCACAGTTGTACTACTACTACTACTACTAGTAGGAACATGAGTACTCCAGTATTGTATAGCGGAAATAGGTCTCCCGTGCTAGCATGCCTGTTCACTTCATCGTTCAGGTATCATCCATATTGCGAGCAGAACCAAATTCTCGTGCATGCCCAATCAACGCCCTGCCGCGATGCATGCAGTGGTCATTCTGGTGCATCAAGGACGGCATGCAGATCGTTCTACACTTAAGAAGAGGAAAAATGGAAAGGTAGAACGCGGCAACAGAGGAAGAGAATGCTGGCTAACGAGGCTGGGAGGGGATCGAGCAGAAGTTAATGCTCCACGCCTAAAGGTTTTGGGAAAACCTGATTTTCATAAGGTGTCTTATACTCACCTAAACGGAGGGAGTATTCCTTAACCAGAGAATGTTGTGTCTCCCACTCACGCGCTCAAAAAAAAACTACGACACATTTTTTTATCTGTTTGCATAGGTCCCACCTATCAGGAAGGATGGGCACGTACACGAACAGGTACGAGTCATCAGTCTACCCGCATAGCCTTTTCATTTAGTCTACCTAGCCGTCTAATCAACTGCCTGCATGCCACTTCTCCCATTTACTTCTCCATCGGGAACCGATTCTCCTCGGCTTCTTCACCTCCCCTTCGTCTTCATTTGCATCCAAACCCCACTGCGTTCACATTGTTTTAACCTCTTTAAATAATCATCTACTACTTCAGTTAGACTAGCCATCTAATCCTAATTCTCCAAACCATAGCCCTCCGTTACAGCGGTTCCAAATGGCGAAAGAGATCGAGATGCAGGTTTTTAGCGTCCAACATGTCCTCGTCGAAGGCTCGATTCCCATAGTTGCCACTGTCACCGTCCACCCAAGGGTTGTTCGGCAGTGGATCAACAATGTATCCAACTCCCTCGAAAAGGTAGAGACGAGGGTCATCGGTCTCGACGCAGAGTACACGGAGCGTGCCCCTGGGAAGATCCAGCGCGTCGCCGTCCTTCAGCTGTGCCTCGAAGATGATGTTTTGGTGTACCACATCATACACTCGCCCTCCATACCAGGTGAGCTTCACGATTTCTTGTCTCGGGAGGACGTATACTTCTGTGGGGCAGCCATCGAAGGGGACAAACAGAAGCTGGAGCCGTACAACCTTGATTTGAAAAGCATCGCTGACCTACAAACCAGAATCAAAATTCCTGTAGAAGATTGTGATAAACAGACACCGTCCCTATTCGACGTAGCAAATTTTGTGCTCGGTACAAATCTTCAGAAGGGTGACGAGACGGTGGCATTAAGGTCGTCTGGATGGGAGAATTATCCCTTGACGTACGAGCGGATAAAATATGCTGCCCTCGATGCCCGTGTGAGTTTCGAGATAGCTGCAAGGTCCAAAGAGCTTGTTGCGAAGCCGTCTCCCACAGAGAATGAGAACAAGAAGAAGAAGAAGAGGAAGAAGAAGAAGAAGAAGAAGAAGAAGAAGAAAAGGCTGCACCAGCAGGAGGGCATTATGGATGGATGAACTATTTCCTCTCTTGTAAAAAAAATTATTCCCTCTCGGTGTATATTGATATAGATGGACTATTTCAATGCTGTGCATGTCTTTGGAACAGAGTAGTAGCGTGGGTCCGCTTGACTATAAGGAACTATTTATCCGCATATATAGCTTTCTCTGCTACTCCTTCCAGTGATCGGTATGCAGTGCATGTGTCCGTAGACATGACAGCTTGTCCATGGAAGTTCAACTACGGCGACCATCACGTTTCATCTCGCGATTCCCACGACGCCTCTCCAACCCACGGCACCACGCCCCCCGACGTGCGCCTCACCCCTCTCGGCCGCACCGCCCCCTGCCTTTGTGTGCATGACATGTGGGCCACCTAAAATGCGGCGAGCATCAAGTTTCTACCACAGCCACCCGCGATTCCCACGACGCCGCTCGAACCCATGAAACCACACGTCCCCCGACCTGCGGCTCACCCCTCTTGGCCCCACCGCCCCTTTGCCTACGGGAGCATTACATGTGGTCCAGTCACCTATCGGGTCCACATGTTATTGACTCAAAGGTAGGTGTAGTAAGGCGCTGAAGCTCAGTCCCGACGGCCCTGAGAGGGAAATGTAACTCCTGCGCCAGGGCTTGTGGTGCTCCCGCAGCACGAACTCGTGCCAAACTCGAGATTTGTTTCTTTACTATACATGCACGCAACGATTTAATGGACATTGTAATCTCAACATGTGATGGGGAGCTCTAAATTTATATTTGAAACTTATAAAACGAAAAGATTCAAAACAAATAAACTGGGAGAGAGGGAGTATATCGTAGGATGTGTCCCATACAAAATAAGTCCCCTGGTTTGTCACCGCGAAGATGCGGTTAGAAAGGAGCACATCGTCTTCCTACTCGTACGGCAACAAATCGGCCGCAGACAGCATGGTCCGCCTTTGACCGCCATGTGCAAGGTTCGTGCTATCTTATTCAATCTCACCATGGTTCCATCGTACCAATTCATGCGGTGGCCCGTTGCATGGCTGATCCCAATGTTGGACAAAGGTTCTACGGGAACGGTGTCACCATTGTAAATGTTATGCAAATTGATGTTGGTACCCTCCCGTACATATGCAAGCCAATCTCCACTCGCACCAAGCCTAACCTGTGAAACAGTGGGCAGGGGGAGAATTAGGAAATGGACACGGAAGTAGTCTTTAGAATGCATTTACTACGTGATCAAACTCATCTTACCTGGTCATCGGAGGAAATCTGAGTGCCCCTCAACGTCGGCATCTCAATGGGCGTCAACTTGCAATTACGGCCACGCCGCGATGGAGAGACCCCCAAGGAAACATCCTCGTGCGTTCCACGGAACACCAAGATGCATTTGTGTGAGTAGTTTATCTTGTGAGAGAAAAGGATGAACGAGGGAAGGCCTCTAGAGATAGAGATGGACACTACTACTACCAATGTGCTGGCCCGTGCGTTGCAATGGATCCAAAGTAGTAGAATAATACTTGTTCACTTGCTTGAAATATAAGCACTCTAGTTTTGATACATTTGTCAGCAGACATGACAGCTTGTCCATGGAAGTTGAACCACGGCGACCATCACGTTTCTTGTTTCTACCACTGCCACACCCACATGCGATTCCCACGACACCGCTCCAACCCACGGCACGACGTCCCCCGACGTGGACATGGATCCTCTGACGTGGCTATCACTGCCTTGCCCTGCCTTTCCTTCGCTGACAGGTGGGACCCACGCTTATGGGTCCCACATGTCAGTGACAGAATGGTAGGATTGTTCGCGTCAGGGGATCCTCATCCCCCCGACGTGCCCCTCATCCCTCTCGGCCCCACCGCTCCTCTGCCTTTGTGTGCATGACATGCAGGCCAGCTGAACTGCGGCGACCATCAACTTTCTACCACAGACACACCTGATTGGACGTGGTTTGCCTGCTCCGCTGCTGTGCTCCGATCCGTACTCCCGCACCATCGAATTTTCATCCAGCGGCTGTGACACATTTCGTCCCGGTCATCAATCCTCAGCTGGAGTACTTATGTACTACAGGTAGTACCCGCCGATGTGGCCATCTACGCCTCGTAACGCCCCGATGCCTAGCTGTGGCACCCTCGCCACGGCCACGCCACCACCGGCCGGTTCATCTCGAACGAGTGAGTCGCGAACCACGCCACCACCATGAGAATGACATGTGGGCCAGCCGCATTTAAGGTCTGCATGTCATTGACTCATAGGCCGGGCACTAAGCCACTTAAGTTCGGTCCCGTGGGCCCCGAGAGGGAAATGTAACTCCTGCGGCAGGCCTTGTGGTTCTCCCGCAGTACGAGCTCGTGCCAAAACTGGAATTTGTTTCTTACTACTACCAACTAGTACTAGTAAGGTACACGTGCATTGCACGCATGAGATTCTGGTAGTTTGTGCATTATGCTTCTACATGTGGAGCTTTCTGGATTCTAACATGTGGCAAAATATGGTGGAATGTAAGGTTAGGCAAGTTTGATTAACTTAGGTGAGTGTTTGGTTCAAGCCACACCTTAGGCAAGCCGCACTAAGGCCCCACATGAGATACACACAAAAAATGTGGCAAGATTCCCTTAGGCTTGCCAACTTGTGGCTCTCATTTTGAAGAACTAATAACTTTGCCTAAGCTTAGTTGTGGCAAAGTTAGTCATGAATTAAGTTCAACCATGGAGTCTTCTAGATTATGCATGTGGCAGAATCTGGTGGATGATATCCAACGGCCAGTAGTGCTCGGATTTTCCATCTTTGTACCGTCGGATGGGCTTCATCCAATGACCAACTTTCAAAGTTTTTCACACACTATATAGGGGGTATAGATATAGATGTGCCGGTCCGTTGCAATGGATCCAAAGTATATCTATTTAGTGGAGTGCACTCTAAACACATTATCTATTTATTTTTCTCTAACCTTCCGTAGCCATGCAACCAAGCCACATAAGCTTCATGGGTGCCCGCCACATCATATTATTCATACTACGTTGATTGAAAAAAAGATAAATCACCCAAAACAAGATCTTCCCGTTTTTTGTTCCTACAATGTTGTGCCGTGCACGTACCTACTAGTTGTATAGTGGTAGTACTAGTAATATAGTATTAGGAGTACAAACTTGGTACTAGTACGAGTAGTACTAGTATGGAATGCTCCTACTCTATCAATGAGCCCCGTATGACACCAAATTTCTTGGCTTCCGTGCTACAGCTAGATCTTCCCCTCGTTTCTGTTTTCCAACCCGGCGGCTGGCGGGGTGTCGGTTTTCTCAATGACGGTCCCACATGAAAGTGAAAATGCTAGGCAACACGCCTTCCCTAAGCTATGTGTCGTGCCGGACGGGCCGTGTTGTACTCCCGATTCCCGGGCGTGTAGGGGTGCGACGCGAACGCGGCAGGCCTTTTCCTTTTACCAGTAATGTGCCCGTGCGTTGCGACGGATCCAAAGTAGTAGAATAGTAGTATTTGTTCACAAACTTGAAAGAAATCACTATTGTTTTGATATACTCCTAATATATTACTCCCTCCGTACCTAAATATTTGTCTTTTTTGATATTTCAAATGGACTATCACATACGGATTATATAGACATATTCTAGTGTTTCTAGCAAGATGCCCGCGCGTTGCACGAAGTTGATGGAAAAGGTAAGCACAACTTATAAATTGACGGATGGAGTACTATTTACAGTGATGCATATAATTAAGCAAAGGGATCGCACATGTCGGTATTGACTGGAACGAGAATGCAAGAGCACAATAAGAATTAAGGCCACGATGATGCGATCGCAGTGGTGGTTACAGAAGGCAAGAAGAAAGATGGATCCACGAACGTACGACCTCCTCCTCCTCAACTTAGTGCGCCAGGCCACCGACCGGCGGCTAATGAGCGGCGGCTTTTGTGGCGAGGTCGAGGTGCTTCGCAGCGAAGGCATCCAAGGCTTCTAGCCGGTTGAGGATGGCCAACATCGTAGCGTCCTCACTGGCCTTGTAGATACCTATGTACACGATTTGCTCGTACACGTGGATGTGTAGGTCGATGAATTCTTGCAGGGCGAGGCGCCTCGCGGCGAGCGCGACCTCCAGGTGGACATTCTTCGTTGCGTCGGCGGGCAGTCGCAGGGCCACCAATGCTTGAAAGAGGTTCCGGCCATGGAGGCCGATTAGGGTGGCAGGCAATGAGGAGCCCGGGCGCGCGGGCTGGAGGAGTACGGCGATGTCGTCCGCGAGCTTCTTGAGGACGGTGAACTTGTTGCTGGTGGAAACGATCATCTGGTCCAACTGAGAGTCATAGTTGGCGTCGACGGCGGCCATCCACCAGCCGGTCTCCAACACCGTCTAGAGACGATCCTCGGCGCCATGCCGCAGGCCAGCGTCGTGGACCATCTGGCGCAGCCGCTGGCCGCTCACGCGCATCGCCGCCATGGGTCTGGAGTGAGCTCTTTTGCGCTTAGTGTAGGTGCTTAGGCAAATGCTTAGGTGCGTACGATGTGGTAGATGCATTGGAATGGAGGGGCGCCTTTATATGAGGGCAATGAGGGCAAACTGCGTTGCATTCACATCGTGCAGCCTCTTTTCCCGGACCTCCTCCCATTACTTCCCTCATGCATTAATTGAAGGAGGATGCATTGGCCGTTCAACATATCGGGAACCGCTACTCCCTCCCTCGTCTGCATTAAAGCCGTATCGGGAACTACGCCGCCCGCTGTCAAATCGAATACTCCCTCCGTCTAGGTGAGTATTAAGTCATCTTATGAAAACCAAATAGTAAACACATAGGCGTGGTGCATTAACTCTCACGTTGTTTCTTATTTTTTGACATAAATAGAGGAATCAACCAAGAAGAGATGTGGGGCTTGTATGCTTTTAATGACTTGAGACTATCAAACATGACATGCAGTGGTCAGTTCGTTGCACAAGAACAAATACAACCCACGTCAGCACACACGCATCTTATATAGCATCACATCCAATGGCTATAAAAGATGAATGAGACCAAATTATATCTCATCTAGATGAGTTCTAGCAAAACTGTATTAATAATACTTAGTACTCCTGCGCCATGTATCATATATTAGTATCATGTAGTACTTTATTTATTGCCATGTATGACACATAGTACTCAACTCTCTCTCTTTCTTCATTTAATTCTATGACACCTCATCAAAATTGCTAAGGCTAGTATCATTACAACCAGCCTTAGCAAATACTAAACATTAAGTTCTCTCGTTTTCCTCTCCACCTTGGTCACCTAGACGGAGGGAGTATACTGCACGGGCTTTTCCTGCGCGGTAGGCGGGGCAGTTCCGCCTAGTCGGTTCGACAGAGACGCGAGAAGACGAGGGAGTAGGCTGCTGCAAACGTAGGGCTCTGTGATTTGACAGCGAGTTACTGCTGGACAGGTGGGGCCTCGTGATTTGACTTGCCATTATCATTTTAACTGCGGCGCTACGACCGGCGTGAGTCTCCTGATTCCTGACCACCTCCATATAGGTTCCTCTCCCAATGCTCCACCATGTTGTAGAGGCTGGCTCTTGCATGAGAGCCCACTTCTCCACTTTTTCCTTGCCTCTCTTTCCTCCACATATGCAAAAATGCCATGTAAAGCGCACTATTGTACTTACTTGCTCCTACAGGTGCTTAAGCTTGCCACATAGGCATAAAGTCTGATGTGGCAAGTTAATCAAGAAGAGAGAGACTAGTTTGGTGACCCAAGGAAGAAACGGTGCTAAGCGCATGTACCTAAGTGAAAAGACAATTTTGAGTCTATAGCTAATTAAATGAAGCAAACTTAGCAACACCATTTCATTGGAAGAGGTCACTCCTTGGCAAATGCAATAAATACTAGTACTCCCCGTGTCCCATAATATAAGAACGTTTTTGGCACTACACTAGTGTCAAAAACATTCTTATATTATGGGACAGAGGGAGTACGAAGAAAGAGATAGAGAGAAGTAAAAAAATACACTTATAGCCAACCTTATAGCCAAAACCTTGTTGTAGTATGAGTGACTAAGTGATGACTATGTATGACATGACAACATCAGATAGCCTAACGCACCGTGTTAAATCTCCAAGGGCGCACCGCGTGAGCGACGCGACGGTTGTGGTAGGCGCGACCATGATACGGGCTGCTGGCAGCCCTTGGATCTGAGATCAAACCGTCGCATGCTAAGCTACTGAAAATTTACAGAATAACCCTCCAGGATAGGATATTCACCCATAGGTCTAGAATCACGCCATGCAACTGTTCGATCTAATATCTAAGGGCTCTCAGAAGCCCGTATCATGGGAGAATGGAAAGCCACTACCCTGCCATTCGCATGCTGGCAGTTTGCTCCTACTCGTCCCCGCACGTCCTTTAATACTACGGCGGTTCGCTCCTAGTCGTCCCGTCCATTCACATTACGGCAGTTCCACTAATCCTAACCCTCCTCCCAAATCCATGGCATCCCAAATCTCCACGATCGGCGGTGAGTACAAGGTTAGAACCATCACCAGCGATGAGTTCGACGTCATCTACACCCGTTCTTCCGCGATGGTGAAAGGATGCCTTTCTCGCTTCAGACGCATGTTCGAAGACTCAGATGATGAGTGGGTCGCTGGGCTCGATGTTGAGTACACCACAGTCCTGGGAGGAGAGAAGGATCTAAAGGACGGAGATAGGAAGAAGCCCGCCGTGATCCAGGTTTGCGTGCATGAGTTATGCTTGGTCTACCACATATGCCATGCCGACGTTGAGTGCCAGGATTTTAAGGACTTCCTCAAGAGCAACCTAGTCAAATTCATTACTATAGACTTTGGTAACGACAAAGAAGTCCTGCGTCGGATAGGCCTCGTTGTAGGCAACACCTTCGACCTCCAGAAGAATCAGCTGGTGTCCTCTCATCAGCCTTCAATGCTGACCCTGGCAGGAGCCATGGTTCATCCTTCATACGGTAAACTGGAGAAACCTCCATACACGTTTCATCGTCATGCATGGCAGCGGAATGTACTAGATATAGACCACATCCACTATGCTGTAATGGATGGCTACGTTTGCTTCAATATCTACAAGGTTTGGATGAAGAGCAACAGCCAAGTGTGCGGTTCAAGCAAAGAAGTATTGGCCAAGAGGAAGAGGGACAAGGACGGAGTCGAGGACATGGACGAGGACTCCGAGTAAGGTGGCAGTGTTGTTGCTCATGGTGGTTCTAATGCAGTGTCTACCGGAATAGTTGCAAAGTTTAATTTTAGGTGTGCTTAATTTAATTTGAGGGGTGTGTTGTGCTGAGCCCCCAGCAGAACTATGTTATGTTTCTTCTTGTTACTTTAACTCTTTAGTACGTACATACTAGTATTTCTTACATTTCATCTTTTAGTTGGTATAGTACTACCACTCGTTTCTTCACATTATATACGTACAATATATATGGCCAACATCATATAGCCAGCAGTTTAGTTGTCAAAGAATTTCAGGGTGCTTAGTTTTGTCACAGAATTCCAGGGTGCTTAGTTTTATTTGAGGGGTGGGTTGTGCACTTGTGCTGGACACCATTATTGTGACAAGCCTTTTTAATAGTACTATATGCATAATTTGGCGGCGAGCGCTCTCTATATGTACCACCTTTTTTTTAATTTCAAGTTTTGCTCCATGACGCAATCCATCGATACTACTATTGTACAAAAGTGGAGTATATACATTTTTTAAAAGGCTAGAGGGCGGGGCAGTCTAGCTCGGTCGGTTTCACGAGAGGCGAGGGCCTTTGTGATTTGACGGCTCATTACTGCGGTCAAATCGAATAGTACTACGCCGCCCGCTGCACGCCCGGTGCCTCCATTAAACACCTCCGTTAAACCCGCATGCAAATCGAGAATCCTACTCCTGCCACACGTCCGTTCATGAGCGGGCCGGAATTAAACGCAACACCGGCCGAGCTCCTCCCGTCCGCCCTCAGTTTAAACGAGGCCAGACGCCGGCCAAGCTCCTACCGTCCGCCCTCTATTTACACGAGGCCAGACAGACAGCGGGCAAGAATCACACCCCTCTGCCGCTCCCCCATCTCCTCCTTCACCATTTTCTCCACTCTTACGATGGCTTCCGATGAGCCGTTCTCCGGCATATTACCCGGCTGGGTGGCCCGCCGAGCCCTCCGGATACGGGCGAGGCCGCTCGGTGCTTCACCAACCTCGCTTGGCCCGACGGAGCCAGTTGCCACCCCAAGCAGGCGCGTGGTTCAGCAACTCGCCGCTCCAGTTCAGCTCGATGAGGAGTGGCGAGTTGCTCCATGCCGGCACGGTGGCTAGCACGCCGGTACGGGCGCCATCGCTGCCGTGTCGTACCGCGCCACCAGTGTCTGTTGTGGCCGCGCCTCCCGTGTCTGTGGGCGCGCCTCCCGTGCCTGCGGCAGCGCCGTGCAGGCAGAGATAGAAGCTGGGTGCGTGGAGAGCGACGAGTCGGTGGCCAGCTTCTCCGTGTCCGCCGCCATCATCGAGGAGAAGTAGAACACGGGAGGCCGCCGCCACTTGGGACCCATGAAGGCCACCGCCGAGGCGACGACCGCGGATTCAGGTGGTATCTTTGCTGCGTCGTCTCTTGCGAGGACCTTCGTCGACCCCGCAAGTGTCTGACGGACATGAGGAAGACAAAGGGATCCGCGGGCGGCCATTTAGAACTAAAATAAGTCTAGATACATCCATTTCTAGGACAAGTATTTCCGGACGGAGGGAGTATTAATTATACAAGAGAGCCGGATTGGCACCTCTTAGTTCATTTTAATGTAATGAAATCCATCATGTTTATATGAAGATCCGGCTTTTTTATATGAAATCCTTCATGCTTATATGAAATCAGTCCGTGTTTGCACGAATTTCATCTGTTTGGTTAGAGTTGTAAAAATGTATGCCGCTGGCATTTGATGTCGTCCTCCGCTTAAGGAAGCGGGAGGAAATTTGCCGGCTGCCGTTGGAGATGCTCTTTATGCTGGAAATAATAGAGTGACATCCAATCCATTTGAGTTAATTGCCTGTATGATTGTCCCTCTATAAAAAGTTAATTGCATGTACAGTGTACACGTGACTTGCAGGGTGGCTACCGAGCGAGGCACCGAGACACAATGTTTGAGAGAGAAACCAATTGACAGATTATGATCAGATCGAGTTGTCACCCTTCTGCTGTCATTGTTGGGGGGAGAGAAAGATGTATCGAGAGTGTGCGCGGTAGGCACAGAGGCACAACTAGCGAGTGTGTGTGTTTGAAAGAGGAGTAGATAGATTATTATCAAGATCGATGTGCCACCCTACTCCTTCGGTCCCGGGTAGTGTGTGTGTGTGTATGTTTGAGAGAGAAGCCAGTCGATAGATTAGTATCAAGATCGAGGTGTCACCCTACTCCTTCGGTGTTGGGAAGTGTGGGTGTGTGTGGGGGGGCAGTGACACTCACATATCTCTACTCTTATAAAAAAACAGAGTTGGTGATGATGGTGTTCCTGCCATCCTGCAATATAGGCCATCCGATTTATATCCGACGGGCAGGAAGGAAACTATGGCAATTTCGCAAAAAGATACCCTCAACCCTCTCCGCATTTGCAAATAAGGCATTCCCTCATTCATCCTTTTCTCCCACAAGATAAACTTCTCATACAAATGCATCTTGATGTTCCGTGCAATGCATGGGCATCTTGCTAGTAGGGAGAAGGAGTTTGTGTGACACATATCTAGCTATATTAAGGGATAGGTAGATAGCATATGTGTGAGAGACATTATTATACTTTGAGACATTAGTGGTTGTGGGTGGGCGGAATTAAAGGGGTGGGCGTGTTAGACATAGAGAGCATGTGTGTTTCTGTGTGAGAGACTTGTAGGGCGGGGTAGAAAGATGAATTTAACCCTGACGGAGGGAGAGAAATACACGAAGTGCGCGTGTGTGATTCCGATGCCCACAGGGAAATGAGATATGTATGCGTGTGAGAGAGATTGCACAATTCTTTCACGTATCACTATCTAGCGATCGTGGACGTGCATCGCTTGAACATAAGTCAATATCTACTTCATATCGTGGCCAAAGGTACAATATCGATTCAACGCTATAAAGATTGGACACTCACATATCACATTTTTTCTATTTAAATAAACCTTTTCAGTTGTGCATGCCAAAGTTACAGTGATGTTTCTTCAAACAACCAATGTAGCTATCATGTATATGCACCATTGTTACTCTTGCATTCAAATTCATTAGTCTTGGATGATTTAAGTTTCTATTTTGAAGTAATATATGTAATATTCATATATGAATTCAACGGGTACACAATTTATGAAATGGAGGCTATGTAATCATATGAGGTAACACTTTTAAGTAGCTGACTACAATATCATTTCTTTTTGTGCGCCTCTACACTAACACGTCAATGCATTATGTTTAAAGTAAATAACCAATGGCACTAAATTATCTATTTACATTAGAAATACATAGGCTGAGCGTTTGATCCCTTTTTTGTGAACGCGCCACTACACCCGTACGATTGGCCGCGCCCGTGTGAACGTCCAAGTTATCGGCCGCATCATCCCAAGTTATTGTCTTTTTTTCTGGGGTGGACTTCACACCAGTTATTAACTGCTGACGCGTGCCCCGTGTACACAGTCTAGCATGACCTTCCTCCTAGCACGGTCCAAAATTAGTTGAAACTGGATACGAACGATCCCGCGGGCGACAAAATCTCCCGCCTCCTTCTAAAATTTCTGCCACCTTAGTCTTTAGCATGCGAAATCCCCCTTTTGTCCTTGGTGCACGGAGACCAACAGTTACAATACCGCCCTCATCTACATGATAGCTCGGGGCTGCTTTGGTAACTTCCAGTTCCCCCACTACACGGCACCCCCATTTCCTCTCCCCCTCCCGCAAAAATGACTAACTCCACAGCACCAGAGCATCTTACATCATGTCGTCCGTACTTCATCGCCCTTTCTCCCCTCCCCTCTCGAAACCCTAGACTGCTCATCCACCGGCATACCATAGCCCATTCACTGCCAGCGGCGTCCACCTCACCGGATCTGCTTCTGCGGCCGCATCTACCCCTCCCACCTCCCCTAGAAACAAGTAGACTGCTCATCCACCACTGTACCACAGCCCATTCAGTGCCGGCCTTGTCCACGGCGCCGGATCTGCTTTGCCGGTACTCTCGTCAACCGCCGCGCATCTGCAGCAGCTCATTCGTACTCCCCACTGGAGACGCTTCGTCCACACCCCCCGGAGCCGCCCCACCGACGCCCCCGTCGACGGCCTCTGATCCTCTTCGCCGACACCTTCCTCAACCCTACCGGAGCCGCTTCGCCGACACCTTCCTCAACCCTACCGGAGCCTCTTCGCCGACACCATCGTCAACCCTACCGGAGTAGCTTCGCCTATACCATTATCAACCCTACCGGGGCCGCTTTGCCAACTCACAAGTCCACGGCCTCAGATCTGCTTCCTCGCACCCTCATCCAACCTACCAGAGCAGCTTCTGACGCCCCGTCCACGGCCGCAGATCCGCATCATCGACACCACCCTTAACCCAACCACCGGAGCAGCTTCTGACGCCCCGTCCACGGCCGCAGATCCGCATCGTCGACAACATCCTTAACCCAACCACCGGAGCAGCTTCTGACGCCCTGTCCACGGCCGCAGATCCGCATCGTCGACACCATCCTTAACCCAACCACCGGAGCAGCTTCTGACGCCCCGTCCACGGCCGTAGATCCGCGTCGTCGACACCATCCTTAACCCAACCACCGGAGCAGCTTCACCTATGCCCTCGTCCACGGCCATAGATCCGCTTCGCCCACACCGTAGTCCACCCTACCGGAGCCGCTCCACAAATACCCTACTCGACGGTTCTAGATCTCCTTACCGGGCCCCGACATCCAGTGCAGCGTCATCACCCTTGACGTTTCTAACCTGATTCCCACCGTCTGGAGAGATGCCAAGCACCCGCCACGGCCTAGGTACTTGTCACCTTTAAACCCGTCCAGCATCACCTGCCCGATGTACTTCAAATATACTAACCGGTCGCTGTTACCTAATATGCAGCTGGCAAAAACTACAAGGACGATGTTTCTTCTGGATCTAATAGCTTGGCCAACCAAGATCCTGGACTGAGGCATTGCTATGATCTTGTAAGCGCGTCTCTCTCTCTTGTATTGTTCTGTGCCTGCCAGCGTGCTTTGCTAGGATTTTCGACCAGTAATCCCTTTGTGCAGACAATGATTTCTACTACTGGCTGCTAAATTAGATATGTAGATGTCATACATGATACTACCTCGTACCTCCGTTCCTAAATATAAGTCTTTCTAGAGATTCCACTATAGGCTACATACGGACCAAAATGAGTGAATCTACACTCGAAAATGCATCTATGTACATCTGTATGTGGTCCATACTGGAATCTCTACAAAGACATATATTTAGGAACAGGGGCAGTACATTACACAAAATCGTAGGTGGCATGTAAGAATTCCAGTGCACTACATTAGGCTCCCTTAGAGTGCCTGCTAGTCCAGCATACAGAGTCATGGCTAGTTTATGGTACGCACACAATCGTTAATTGGTGGTTTAAATATGCGCAAGGGATATGCAATGTAGTATCATGTAGAGATGTCTGAAATTAGCCGTGTCAACTTGCAGATAGGGTTACACAATGAAAAGGTACAAGATGTATGTGGCAATTCCATGGAACATCGCAAAAAAAAGGAGAGGCAGCGGTGAGCCTATACAGTGTGCTATGGTACGTCACTCCTCCATTGCAATCATCATGATATGTTATTTGTATGCCAGTTCTATTACCAAGTTTCTTAGGGATAGTTATTATGAGTTATCCTAAGAAAATAAGCACCTGTGAATATAAGCTCCATGTAATAAGACAACCAGTTCTTTTCATTGCGTTTTCAGCTTATCTTTGGTATGATCAGTGGAAAGTCTAGATTGCATTATATTTTTTTTCATTTTGCTGCCCATATGGAAATTAATTTAACTTGCAAACATCACAAATTGAACCCAGTGCAGTAATTAATATGATAGGAAAACAGACCATCACTATTTGCTCAAAATGCAAATACAAAGATACCATCTACTTGGCACAATCTACTTTGGTCAATGTTTTCCATAGAGATCCCATTGCCTAATTTAAATGAAGAACGCATGACCCACATTTAAATGAAGAAAGATTATTTATTAAAATTCGATGGTCCAAGTGGCTGGTTATATCGTATAGCCGCACCACCTGAAAGCATCATATAGCAGCAGCAGCAGCTCATAGCAACTCATCATACAGCAGCAGCAGTCTGCAATTCATCATATACCAGCAGCAGCTCATAACAATTCATCATATAGCAGCAGCAGGAGCAGCGCATAGCAATTCATCATATAGCAGCAGTAGGAGCAGCTCATAGCAATTCATCATATAGCAGCAGCAGGAGCAGCTTGTAGCAACTCATCATATAGCAGCAGCTCATAGCAATTCCTCATAGAGCAGCAGCAGCTCATAGCAACTCATCATACAGCAGCAGCAGCTCATAGCAACTCATCATACAGCCAATGATGATTTTACACGTGGAAAATCCCCATTGGTCGGGGCTGTTAACGGGTTATCGGATCCAAAACCCGACCCGATAGCTTAACGGCGTTCCATTACGGTGGATGCCACGTGTCGGTCACCCTTGACGAAAGCACTTCTGTGACGCGCGGTTTATCGTCATGGAAGTGGACGCTTCCGTGATGATAATTTTGGTAATGTCATGGAACACTTCTACGACAGCACAGGTATGACTATCTTGATTCTGTCATAAATTTGTCATGGATGTACATGCATGACAGAAAACGCGACCTACTGTGACAAACACGTATCATCACGGAAGTGTATTTTTTTTGTAGTGATGTAACCCTAGATCTCTCTGGTGTCTATATAAACCGGAGGGCATAGTCCGGATAGGACAGATTCATTACCATATACTCATAGGCTAGACTTCTAGGGTTTAGCCATTACGATCTCGTGGTAGATCAACTCTTGTAAACACTCATATTCATCAAGATCAATCAAGCAGGAAGTAGGGTATTACCTCCATAGAGAGGGCCCGAACCTGGGTAAACATTGTGTCCCCCATCTCCTGTTACCATCGATCCTAGCCGCACAGTTCGGGACCCCCTACCCGAGATCCGCCGGTTTTGACACCGACATTGGTGCTTGCATTGAGAGTTCCACTGTGTCGTCGACGAAAGGTTCGATGGCTCCTTCGATCGTCAGTCATGACGTGGTCCAGGGAGAAACCTTCCTCCCCGGACAGATCTTCGTATTCGGCGGCTTCGTACTGCGGGCCAACTCGCTCGGCCACCTGGAGCAGATCGACAGCTACGCCCCTGGCCATCAGGTCAGATTCGGAAGTTTGAACTACGTCGCGGACATCCGTGGGGACTTGATCTTCGACGGATTTGAGACCGCGGCAACCGCTCCCCTTCGCCCCGTTGAACATGGCTTAAACCTGTCCTCGGGCCGCATCCAGGAGATAGCTCCTGCAACAACTCTGGCCTTAGATCCGGAGCAGATCAAGACGTCCGAAGGTGGGGGGGCTCAACCCCATCACGGGGGCCACCAAGTCCGTGGCATTGGGGCCACGCACTGATCCCTCTTCATACGATACCTTCACCAACGGAACCTCAGACTCGTCTCCGATATCGAGTTCCGAACCCTGCGAGCCCGTGGATACCGAACTCGATCGGTTATCGATCTTCAAGTTCAGAGCCGTGGACATCTTCCAACACTCGCCCATGGGCGACCTACTAAACTCACTAAAAAACCTATCCCTGGCAGACGGCTCATCGCCGAACTATGTTCGGTTCGACCTTACGGCGGAGGAGGAGAGCCTCGACAATGAAGAATTCATCGTGCCAGATGAACCTCTCGAGCAGGAGCGCTTTAAACGCCGGCTAATTGCCACAGCAAGGAATCTAAGAATAAAACAGTTGCAGCTTCAAGCAAGCCAAGATCTGCTCAATGATAAATGGACCGAGGTCCTAGCTGCCATAGAATACGGCCCTAGTGGCCCGGACAAAAGCCACCCCAAGAACAGGTGGCTCCCTCCACATGATGGCAAGGCATTGGAGCCCATTCCACCATTGAACAATGCGGCAGGTCGACCACAGTTCGGTCCGGATAAAGTAGCAGCCCAAGCAGAACAACATACTAACCAATACGTCCGTAAGAACGACACGGTTCGGGAAAACAATCGCGACATCCGCCAAAACTTAGTGGGCGGAACAGGAGAGACAAGATCGACGTACAGATCGAGGGGATATGCCCCGACCGGTGATGATGGTCAATCAGCCGAACTTAACCGAGCCAACCACGCCCGAGGCCGCCAACGGCATCCAACGGAGGTGCTTCACAGTGTGGCCCAACATAGAGGGGGCACACACCCTTGCTTCACCAACGAGGTAATGGAGCATGAATTTCTAGACAGGTTTAAACCCATCAACATCGCATCATACGACGGAACAACAAATCCCGCAGTATGGATTGAGGATTACCTCCTCCATTTACACCTGGCTCGCGGAGATGACCTTCATGCCATTAAATACCTGCCTCTCAAGCTTAAGGAGCCAGCGCGGTACTGGCTAAACAGTTTGCCAAAAAATTCTATTGGCAGCTGTGAAGATTTGGAAGACGCCTTTCGTGACAACTTCCAAGGAACATACGTCCGGCCATCCGATGCCGATGACTTAAGTCACATTGTCCAACAGCCCGGCGAGTCAGCCAGGGAACTCTGGACTAGGTTCTTAGTCAAAAAGAACCAAATTGTCGACTGTCCGGACGCAGAAGCCCTTGCGGCCTTCAAATATAGTGTCCGGGACGAATGGCTAGCACGTCACCTCGGCCAGGAAGGACCTAAATCCATGACAGCCCTTACCGCTCTAATGACTCGCTTTTGTGCGGGAGAAGACAACTGGCTCGCTCGTAAAAGCAACAACACCAGCGACCCGGGCACTTCCGAAATCTGAGACGGCAACGGCAAGCCACGACTAAACAAACACAACAGTTGCAGCAATAGTGAAAGACTACGCAACACAGCGGTCAACGCTGGATTTCACAATCCGAAAAACGGTCAACGGAAGAAGACATTTACGGCAAACCAGGATGGACCATCCACCCTCGACAGGATATTGGATTGACCTTGTCAAATTCACGGCCACCCTGACAAGCCAGCTAATCACAACAATAGAAACTATTGGGTCTTCAAGCAGGCAGGCAAGCTTAACGCCGAACACAATGGGAGGAGACCACCAGGCAATGAAGAAGACGGATCGGCTCGCCAGCCGAACACCACGGGCCAGAAACAGTTTCCCTCCGAAGTTCGACCACTCCCGGAACGGAAGTAGCAGTTCGGCTTCCGCCACCCACCGCTATACCGGCAAGAGTCACACCACGCATACATCACTATGCGCTCAAGATACCATGGGCACCGGCGGAAGCACAATACGGGCAACCCTGCAAACATTCCCGTAATGTTTTTATCTGTTTTCCATATTTTCTTTATTATCTCTTAAAAACAGGTGACCATCAGGACAACATCTAGTCGGACTCTATCGGAGTTCGAACCCGTACACTCACCTAAGGGGCTACTTTCGTTAAGAACTCCCCTCCCAGAGGACGGGCGGCTCAGAAGTGCGACAGGAGGTCCAAAATAGCTTTTTGTAGCACGCACTCGTTATTTTGAGCCTGTATTATGCCATTTTCCTCCGTTCCCGACCCCGAGCATGTCAAATAGCCGGGTTGTGGTTCTTCCTTTTATACGAATTTATCATTGGCATATTACTCCACTCCTAGTAAACTTTATCCGAGCTAATCTTAAAAACTCTGTATACAATGAGTACGGCCGCAACGGCTGTGTTACAAGACGCACCTTGGCATAACTTGCCAGGGGCTCGGTATGGGAACAAATGAGTCGCCAATAAAAATCCGAACAGCTCTATAGCGTACTTCGGCGTCGCAAGTTTAGCCTTATATGCATCAGCTCCGAATCATTGTCTTTGGTCAATAGTTGGGTTCCCGGCTCCTGTGCTTGCTAACCTACGTTCCGCTCTATCGGCTAGCTAGGGTAGTAAAGGCAGAACTACTGTGATTGTGCCCTGGCTCTAACCGGATGAGCGCCTCAGTAGAGAAAGCCGAAAACTGACTGTCATGATGCGGCGAGAGCTGGTCAACCACTTGACGACTTATTCGAATCTTTAGGATTCTCCGTGTTACACGAAGGATCCTTTTCAGATCAAAACATGTAAGGCACAATATTAGGATACGCCGCATACATACCAGGGGCTATGTCGTAGCCCCACCATAAAACTCCTATGGCTAAGTGAAAGTGTTAACGCCCTATAGTCCGATTGCCTGGTTCGCCGCATTATCACCTCCTTTATGGACCAAGACGTTGGATAAAGAGTGATTCAATGCTTTCCTGAACACCCCCGTATTTCCTACGAGGGGGCTGAAGCCGACGACTGGAAAACTTTCAATTTATATTAAAACGGCCGCACAGGAGGAATACAAGCTCTCGAGCAAAACATAAAAATAGATTAACTATAAAGTTGTCTATTACAACCCTCGTACACATCACTCGAATATTATGTTTTTCGAGCACTGACCCTCTATCAAGCGGGCGGCCTGAAGAACGTCTTCAAAATAACGCTCCAGTTTCGGACGGTCCTTGCCTTTGGGTGGACTCCTCGTCGCAACGTCGATGGCCTTCATCTTCCCCCAGAATGTCTTGACACGGGCGAAGGCCATCCGTGCACCTTCAATGCACGCCGACCGCTTCACAGCATCGATACGCGGCACCGTGTCAGCAAGCCACTGCACCAGGCTGAAGTAACTACTAGGAACAGGTTCAGTCGGACACAACCGGACTATGACGTCCTTCATGGCCGCGCTGGATATCCTATGCAGCTCGGCCCACTGGGACATCTGTTCATTCAGCAACAGAGGGCGCTTCAACGCACCAAATTGTGACCAAAAAAGCTTCTCCGTTGCATACACCTCTTGCGCCTGATAAAACAATGCCGCATCGGAAGAACTCTTCGACAAATCTAAAAAATTGTCCGGAGAACTCCATACTTGGTTAAGCTGAGCATAGTTCGGATCGCCGAACCTAGCCTGTAGTAAAAAGGGCTTGCCAGCCACAATCTCCCCAGCTTGCTGGATCTCCTCACGGGCTGCTTTGGATTCAGATGGCGCTTCTCTCGCCTCTCATAAGACCTTGTCAAGTTCAGCCGTTTTGGCTTCATTTTCCTTCTCAAGAAGTTTATAGCGGCTAGCCGCATTTTCTAACTCGCCCGCCATGGTGGACATCGTCTCCTGGTCTTGACGTCGCGCGGCTTGTTCGGCCTTCAATTCAGTCGATGCCTTTTCGGCAACCGCATTACTAAACCGGGCCTGCTCCTTGGCCCGGGCTAGCTCCGCCCGAAGGGCTTCCACGGCGGCAGCACCATCTGCATTCATGCACATTTCATATCAAACTCTTTTCAGAGTCAGGATTAAATTACAGACACATTGGTATATGGAATACTCAAAATATATACCTTGCAAGTCGTCAAGACGCCTGTTGATCAAAGCAATGTCATCCTCCGCAATATCCAGCTTTCGCTGCAGTTCGGTCACCTCCGAATTTCGGGCAGTGGCGGGAGGGGAAACAGCCTACATTCCAAATTATACCAAGGTTAGCACCTAAAAATATCTTTTTGATCCTCCGATCGCTTCCTTTGGAAGGCGACCCGAGTCTTGGGGGCTACTGCATACACAGCAGGTGCATTCTGCCAATATTATTCAATTGGCAACATTACGTCACAAACCTCAAAACCCTTCAGAAGGCTCGTAAAGGCCTCGTTCAACCCGCTCTTCGCGGATAAAACCTTTTCGACCACCGTAACCATTAAGGCACGGTGCTCCTCTGAAACGGACGCTCGTCGCAGCATGTCCGTCAGCGTCTCCGGCACTCCTGGGTCTTCGGACACCGCTGCCGGAGCACGACATTCCTTTGGAGGAATTCGCTTACCCGCCTCCAGCATTGTCTTCAGCTGTAAACCGGACAGTTCGGGGTCGTCATTCTTGATCCCCGAACCCTGAGTGACAGAGGCACCACCTTCGGGTACCTCCTTCCTCGTTTCCTGCACTACCTGCTGGTTGGGTGGAGCCCTCTGGGACGACAGCTCGAGATTATCCGCCCTGTCGGGCGAAGAGGCCGGAGAAGGCGTGTCACTCTCCATCATCTCCGGAAGAAGGTCTCCCGAGGAGGAGGACAATTGAGAAACACCAGGTGTTAACCTGCGAGGATGCACGCATGTCGGAGGATTATTTCAGTAATACGGAAAAGAATGAGGTATGGTTGAAGTGCCCTGCTTCACTTACGGTCTGGTCGGAGGTTCGTCCTCATCATCAAGCCCTACGACAGCATCGCTTGCCCGGCCCAAGCCGCCCGACGATGGCATTTTCCCTTTCTTGGAAGGTTTCCCCTCTTGACCTCCAGAAGCAGCCCTCTTCTTGCCATGAAGTGCTCTCTCCACACCTTTGCCCCTGGGCAAAAGGGTTTCGGTTTCCACGAACACAGAGCTTAAATCGCCCTCAGGATGGGCATCGCCTCTGGGCTCCCTGCTCTCGCCCCCCTCTGCAGACACCAGGTACGGTCAACATCCGCGTTAGTAGGGCGGACGCAGGGTCTTCGGGAAGGGGCGCCGGACACCAGATTAACACCGGTTTCTTTATCTAGTCCTGTATAAGGATGAGTTGCTTAGTGTCTTGTCAAGAGATGCTTGGATGAAAGGTGTACGACGATTGAATACTAACCGGAGTGTCCGGATGATTGCAGTCGAGGCCAACGTCTTCGGTGGTGTCCGGCCATTGCTCTCGCTCCCCGAAATATAACTTCCACATTCCTTCGTGCGTAGTGCCGAAGAAATGCTGAAGAGTCCGCCGCCCTTCTGGGTTGAACTCCCACATACGGAGAGGTCGTCGCTGACACGGCAGAATCCGGCGGACCAGCATTACTTGAACGACGTTCACAAGATCGATGCCCTTCTCGGTAAGGCTTCGGATGCGGCCTTGCAGAGTCTGCACCTCATTGACGGATCCCCAGTCCGATCCCTTGTTGATCCATGAAGCAAGCTAAGTTGGAGGGCCGGGTCGGAACGCAGGAGTAGCCACCCACTTGGAGCCCCGCGGCTCGTTGACATAAAACCACCCCTGCTGCCATAATTCGGAAGACTCGGCGAAGGATCCTTCAAACCAAACCACGCTGGCGAGCTTTCTTATTACAACGCTGCCGCACTCCTCCTGCTCCTCCTCCATCACCCGCGGTCTCACATCGAAAGTCTTGAGCCACAAACCAAAGTGTGGAGGAGTCCGGAGGAAGGCCTCACACGTGACGATAAATGCCGAGATAAGAAGAAAAGAGTCAGGGGCCAGATCGTGAAAATCTAGCCCATAGTAGAACATGAGCCCCCGGACGAAGGGGTTAAGCGCGAACCCTAACCCATGGGGGAAGTGAGACACAAATGCTACCCTCTCGCCGGACTTGGGGGTGGGAATAATCTGCCGTCAGCAGGAAGCCGATGAAGGATTTCTGGAGTCAGGTACCTTGCTGCGCGGAGCTTCGCAATATCCTCCTCCGTGATGGAAGAGGCCACCCACCGGCCTGAACGGCTGGACCCGGACATGATTAGGGCTGGTGGTGGTTGGAACTCGAGGGCTGGAACTTGAGGAGGCTGGGGTTGAGGAAGAAGCAAGCGCAGAAGAGAAAGACAAGTCTGGGTCCCTATATAAAGGCCCAGAATATCGAGCGTCCCCTCCTGGGTCTTGCAACTTACCTATCCTCAAAGAGTTGTACCCGGGGGACAGTTGGGTTACCCATACCTACATTATTGAAAATCCCGTGAATAAGGGGGCACGATCTCTGCTTTGACAAGACATGCCAATAAAACTGCTTCCCGAGACGTGGGGCGACGGGCTAGCCAACGGTTGGAAATAATAACCGGGCAGGCGCGATACAATATCATAAACAGTTGTCAGCAGATGGGACTCGTATAAAATATATAAGTTCTCTCTGCGGTTGTGCGTGGTGTGTAACAGGTCCGGATACAATCATCGCATCCGAACACTATCTTGGAGTTCGGAAAAGGGGGAACCCGCCTTGCAATGCCGAAGACAATCTGCGCGCCGGACTCCTCATCATT
Source organism: Triticum aestivum (assembly GCF_018294505.1). Taxonomy (NCBI): domain Eukaryota; kingdom Viridiplantae; phylum Streptophyta; class Magnoliopsida; order Poales; family Poaceae; genus Triticum; species Triticum aestivum. The sequence goes on along the minus strand of NC_057811.1, from coordinate 386,832,896 downwards.
GAAGCCAGGTTCAGGGGCTACTGAGGGAGTCCTGGACTAAGGGGTCCTCGGGCGTCCGACCAGTTATCTGTTGGGCCAGACTGATGGGCTATGAAGACATGAAGGCCGAAGACTATACCCGTGTCCGGATTGAACTCTAATTGGCGTGGAAGGCAAGCTAGGCGATCGATTATGAAGATTTCCTCCTATGTAACCGACTCCATGTAACCCTAGATCTCTCCGGTGTCTATATAAACCGGAGGGCATAGTCTGGATAGGACAGATTCATTACCATATACTCATAGGCTAGACTTATAGGGTTTAGCCATTACGATCTCGTGGTAGATCAACTCTTGTAAACACTCATATTCATCAAGATCAATCAAGCAGGAAGTAGGGTACTACCTCCATAGAGAGGGCCCGAACATGGGTAAACATTGCGTCCCCCGTCTCCTGTTACCATCCATCCTAGACGCACAGTTCGGGACCCCCTATCCGAGATCCGCCGGTTTTGACACCGACACCTGGGTGTATTTTACATCATATAAGTTTCCGATCTATAATTCTAGTTTACTATTTACTTTGCAATCTTTATTTTCCAATCTATACAACAAAAATACCAAAAACATTGATCTTATTATCTTTATCAGATCTCACTTTTGCAAGTGGCCGTGAAGGGATTGGCAACGCCTTTATCGCGTTGGTTGCAAGGTTCTTGATTGTTTGTGCAGGTACTAGGCGATTTGCGTGTAGTCTCCTACTGGATTTATGCCTTGGTTCTCAAAAACTGAGGGAAATACTCACGCTACTTTGCTGCATCACCGTTTCCTCTTCAAGGGAAAACCAACGCTCAAGAGGTAGCAAGAAGGATTTCTGGCGCTGTTGCCAGGGAGATTTGCGCCAAGTCAAGTCAAGATTTGGTCTCCCGTCAACTAGCCATTTCTGGCGCCGTTGCCGGGGAGATCTACACTCAATTCAAGACATACCAAGTACCCATCACAAACTCTTCTCCCTCGCATTACATTATTTGCCATTTGCCTCTCGTTTTCTTCTCCCCCACTTCACCTTTGCCGTTTTATTCACCCTTTCTTGTTCGTCTCTTTTTGCTTGCTTCTTGTGTGCTGTGTGTTAGATCGTTTCATTCACCGTCATGGCCAGTCCTTCTATCATTGTTAGTACTCCCAATAATGAAGTTCTTAATTTTAAAAAAAGGGAGGGAGAAAATTTAAAAGATGCTTGGTATAGAATTTGCAATGCTCAGAATAGATCCACTAGGAAGCAATCTACTTCCGTTCTTCTTTGCAATTTTTATGTAGGCATCACTCCTTGGAATAGATATATTCTTGATACCATTACCGGAGGGAATTTCTTGGGTAGCCATACTTTTGATTCTTATAATGCTATGATAGATTTGTTTGGCCCACCACCTCTTTTGGTTAATGGACTATTTTAACTTTGGAACATGTGATGCAAAGGCTTGAAATTATTGAAAATAAAATTGCCACGGTAGAGGTGATCGAGAATTTGGATAAAAAGATCCACAACCAAATTACCCAATATGGATCTAAGGTAGGAGTTACTCTGAATTTTTTAGAGAAAAGGAACCCGTAGTTAATGAAAAAATAGATCAAGATTCCACTAGAATTGATAAACTTGAGGATATTATTACCAATTTAGGGTCTGCCTTTTCTGCCGTTAGAAACACCTCAAACCTTCCTCCTACCAAAGTTTCCAAGTTTATGTATGTTCCTAAAAATAAGGGTGAATCTTCTAGTAAGGAGAATGAAGATCTCAAATCAATAACTGTTCACCCCAACTTTTTCGCTATTATTAAGGAACCTTTTGCTACAAATGAATTTCGTGATTTCTTTCCTAGGAGTTTTATCATCAATAAAAAGAAAGAAACTCCTAAGGGTTATAAGTGTTCAATTGAAGAATTGCATACCAAACATGACAATACCTAGATCTGTTCTTGTTTTTATGCCTAGCTAGGGGCGTTAAACGATAGCGCTTGTTGGGAGGCAACCCAATTTTATTTTTGTTCCTTGCTTTTTGTTCCTGGTTAGTAATGAATAATTCATCTATCCTCTGCTTGGATGTGGTTTTACATTTTAATTAGTGTTTGTGCCAAGTAGAACCTTTGGGAAGACTTGGGTGAAGTCTTTGCGATCTTGCTGTAAAAAACAGAAACTTTAGCGCTCACGAGATTAGCTGCCATTTTTTACTAGAGAGTGCTTTTAGGTTGATTCTTTTTGCAGATGATTAATAGATAAATTCCTCACGTCCACCAATTTATTTAAGAATTTTTGGAGTTCCAGAAGTACACGTTTGATACATATTACTACAGACTATTCTGTTTTTGACAGATTCTGTTTTTCGTGTGTTGTTTGCTTATTTTGATGAATCTATGTTAGTATCGGGGGGTATGAACCATAGAGAAGTTGGAATAAAGTAGGTTTAAGACCAATATAATTAAAGAATGAGTTCATTACAGTACCGTAAAGTGGTGGTTTGTTTTCTTACACTAACGGAGCTCATGAGATTTTCTGTTTAAGTTTTGTGTTGTGAAGTTTTCAAGTTTTTGGGTAAAGATTTGATGGATTTTCGAAGAAGTAGTGGCAAGAGCCTAAGCTTGGGGATGCCCAAGGCATCCCAAGGTAAAATTCAAGGACAACCAAAAGCCTAAGCTTGGGGATGCCCCGGAAGGCATCCCCTCTTTCGTCTTTGTCTATCGGTAACTTTACTTGAGGCTATATTTTTATTCACCACATGATATGTGTTTTGCTTGGAGTGTATTGTATGATTTGAGTATTTGCTTTTTAGTTGACCACAATCATCCTTGCGGTACACATCTTTTGGGAGAGACACACATGAATCGGAATTTATTAGAATACTCTATGTGCTTCACTTATATCTGTTGAGCTAGATAATTTTGCTCTAGTGCTTCACTTATATCTTTTTAGAGCACGGTGGTGGTTTTATTTTATAGAAATTATTGATCTCTCATGCTTCACTTATATTATTTTGAGAGTCTTTTAGAAAAGCATGGTAATTTTCTTTTTCTATAAAATTAGTCCTAATATGATGGGCATCCAAGATGGGTATAATAAAAACTTCCATATAGAGTGCATTGAATACTATGAGAAGTTTGATACTTGATAATTGTTTTGAGCTATGAAGATGGTAATATTAGAGTCGTGCTAGTTGAGTAATTGTGAATTTGAGAAATACTTGTGTTGGAGCTTACAAGTCCCGTAGCATGCACGTATGGTAACCGTTGTGTAACAAATTTGAAGCATGAGGTGTTTCTTTGATTGTCCCCCTTATGAGTGGCGGTTGGGGACGAGCGATGGTCATTTCCTACCAATCTATCCCCCTAGGAGCATGCGCGTAGTGCTTGGTTTTGATGACTTGTAGATTTTTGCAATAAGTATGTGAGTTCATTATGACTAATGTTGAGTCCATGGATTATACGCACTCTCACCCTTCCATCATTGCTAGCCTCTTCGGTACCGTGCATTGCCCTTTCTCACCTTGAGAGTTGGTGCAAACTTCGCCGGTGCATCCAAACCCCGTGATATGATACACTCTATCACACATAAGCCTCCTTATATCTTCCTCAAAACAGCCACCATACCTACCTATTATGGCATTTCCATAGTCATTCCGCGATATATTGCCATGCAACTTTCCACCGTTCCGTTTATTATGACACGCTTCATCATTGTCATATTGCCTTGCATGATCATGTAGTTGACATCGTATTACTGGCAAGGCCACCATGCATAATTTTTCATACATGTCACTCTTGATTCATTGCCCATCCCGGTACACTGCCAGAAGCACTCATATAGAGTCATATTTTGTTCTAGTATCGAGTTGTAATCCTTGAGTTGTAAATAAATAGAAGTGTGATGATCATCATTATTAGAGCATAGTCCCGTGTGAGGAAATAAAAAAGAGAAAGGACAAAAAAAAGAGAGAGGCCAAATAAAAAAAGAGAACAGCCAAAAAAAGAGAAGGCCCAAAAAAAGAGAAGGGACAATGCTACTATCCTTTTTCCACACTTGTGCTTCAAAGTAGCACCAAGATCTTCATGATAGAGAGTCTCTTATTTTGTCACTTTCATATACTAGTGGGAATTTTTCATTATAGAACTTGGCTTGTATATTCCAACAATGGGCTTCCTCAAATGCCCTAGGTCTTCGTGAGCAAGCAAGTTGGGTGCACACCCACTTAGTTTCTTTTGTTGAGCTTTCATACATTTATAGCTCTAGTGCATCCGTTGCATGGCAATCCCTACTCCTCGTATTGACATCAATTGATGGGCATCTCCATAGCCCGTTGATTAGCCGCGTCGATGCGAGACTTTCTCCTTTTTGTCTTCTCCACACAACCTCCATCATCATATTCTATTCCACCCATAGTGCTATGTCCATGGCTCGCGCTCATGTATTGCGTGAAAGTTGAAAAAGTTTGAGAATACTAAAGTATGAAACAATTGCTTGGCTTGTCATCGGGGTTGTGCATGATGAGAGCATTTTGTGTGACGAAGATGGAGCATGGCCAAACTATATGATTTTGTAGGGATGAGCTTTCTTTGGCTATGTTATTTTGAGAAGACATAATTGCTTAGTTAGTATGCTTGAAGTATTATTATTTTTATGTCAATATTAAACTTCTGTCTTGAATCTTTCGGATCTGAACATTCATGCCACAATAAAGAAAATTACATTGAAAATTATGTTAGGTAGCATTCCACATCAAAAATTCTGTTTTTATCATTTACCTACTCGAGGACGAGCAGGAATTAAGCTTGGGGATGCTGATACGTCTCCAACGTATCTATAATTTTTTATTGTTCCATGCTATTATATTATCAGTTTTGGAAGTTTAATGGGCTTTAATATGCTCTTTTATATTATTTTTGGGACTAACCTACTAACCGGAGGCCCAGTGCCAGTTGCTGTTTTTTTGCCTATTTCAGTGTTTCGCAGAAAAGGAATATCAAACGGAATCCAAACGGAATGAAACCTTCGCGGGGATCTTTCTTGGAACAAACGCAATCCAGGAGACTTGGAGTGGAAGTTAGAGACGCAACAAGGCGGCCACGAGGCAGGAGGGCGCGCCCGGGGGGGTAGGCGCGCCCCCCACCCTCGTGGGCCCCTCTTAGCTCCACCGACCTACTTCTTTCGCCTATATATACTCTTATACCCTGAAAACATCCACGGGAGCCACGAAATCACTTTTCCACCGCCGCAACTTTCTGTACCCGTGAGATCCCATCTTGGGGCCTCTGCCGGCGATCTGCCGGAGGGGGATTCGATCACGAAGGGCTTCTACATCAACACCATAGCCTCTGTGATGATGTGTGAGTAGTTTACCACAGACCATCGGGTCCATAGTTATTAGCTAGATGGCTTCTTCTCTCTCTTTGGTTCTCAATACAAAGTTCTCCTCGATGTTCTTGGAGATCTATTAGATGTAATACTTTTTGCGGTGTGTTTGTCGAGATCCGATGAATTGTGGGTTTATGATCAAGATTATCTATGAACAATATTTGATTCTTCTCTGAATTCTTATATGCATGATTTGATATCTTTGCAAGTCTCTTCGAATTATCGCTTTAGTTTGGCCTACTAGATTGATCTTTCTTGCAATGGGAGAAGTGCTTACCTTTGGGTTCAATCTTGCGGTGCTCGATCCCAGTGACAGAAAGGGAACCGACACGTATTGTATTGTTGCCATCGAGGATAAAAAGATGGGGTTTATATCATATTGCTTGAGTTTATCCATCTACATCATGTCATCTTGCCTAATGTGTTACTCCGTTCTTATGAACTTAATACTCTAGATGCATGCTGGATAGCGGTCGATGTGTGGAGTAATAGTAGTAGATGCAGAATCGTTTCGGTCTACTTGACACGGATGTGATGCCTATGTTCATGATCATGCCTAGATATTCTCATAACTATGCACTTTTCTATCAACTGCTCGGCAGTAATTTGTTCACCCACTGTAATATATGCTATCATGAGGGAAGCCACTAGTGAAACCTATGGCCCCCGGGTCTACTTTACATCATATAAGTTTCCGATCTATAGTTCTAGTTTACTATTTATTTTGCAATCTTTATTTTCCAATCTATACAACAAAAATATCAAAAATATTTATCTTATTATCTTTATCAGATCTCACTTTTGCAGGTGGCCGTGAAGGGATTGACAACCCCTTTATCGCGTTGATTGCAAGGTTCTTTATTGTTTGTACTGGTACTAGGCGATTTGCGTGTAGTCTCCTACTGGATTGATACCTTGGTTCTCAAAAAATAAGGGAAATTCTTACGCTACTTTGCTGCATCACCCTTTCCTCTTCAAGGGAAAACCAATGCATGCTCAAGAGGTAGCAGCGCAGGGCTTCGCCTAAGCACTACGACGTTATGACCCAGGTGTGTAACTGTGGAGGGGGGCACCGCACACGGCTAAGAGAAGACTTGGTGTGCCTTTGGGTGCCCCCCTCCCACATACATAAAGGGGGGAGGAGAGGTGGTCAGCCCAAGGTGGGCGCGCCATGGGGGGGAGTCCTACTTAGACTCCTGGTCCAAGTAGGATTCGCCCCCCCCTTTCCTATTCCCACTTGGAGAAGGAGGGAAGGAGGAGGAGGAGAGAAGGAAAGGGGGGCCGCCACCCCAACCCTAGTCCGATTCAGTTTGGGCTTAGGGGGGCGTGCGCCTCCACCAGGCCGGCGCCTCCTCTCTCCACTAGGGCCCATGAAGGCTCATTAACTCCCGGGGGGTTCCGGTAACCCCCGGTACTCCAGAAAATGTCCAAACCTTTCCGAAACCGTTCCGGTGTCCAAACACAACCTTCCAATATATCAATCTTTATGTCTCAACCATTTCAAGACTCCTCGTCATGTCCGTGATCTCATCCGGGACTCTGAACAAACTTTGGTACATCAAATCACATAACTCATAATACAAATCGTCATCGAACGTTAAGCGTGCGGACCCTACGGGTTCGAGAACTATGTAGACATGACCAAGACACATCTCCGGTCAATAACCAATAGCGGAACCTGGATGCTCATATTGGATCCCACATATTCTACGAAGATCTTTATCGGTCAAACCGCACAACTACATGCGTTGTTCCCTTTGTCATCGGTATGTTACTTGCCCGAGATTCGATCGTCGGCATCATCATACCTAGTTCAATCTCGTTACCGGCAAGTCTCTTTACTCATTCCGTAATGCATCATCTCGTAACTAACTCATTAGTCACATTGCTTGCAAGGCTTATAGTGATGTGCATTATCGAGAGGGCCCGGAGATACCTCTCTGATACTCGGAGTGACAGATCCTAATCTTGATCTATGCCAACTCAACAAACACCATCGGAGACACCTGTAGAGCATCTTTATAATCACCCAATTATGTTGTGACGTTTGATAGCACACTAAGTGTTCCTCTGGTATTTGGGAGTTCCATAATCTCATAGTCATAGGAACATGTATAAGTCATGAAGAAAGCAATAGCAATAAACTAAACGATCATAGTGCTAAGCTAACGGATGGGTCTTGTCCATCACATCATTCTCTAATGATGTGATCCCGTTCATCAAACGACAACACATGTCTATGGCTAGGAAACTTAACCATCTTTGATTAACGAGCTAGTCAAGTAGAGGCATACTAGGGACACTCTGTTTGTCTATGTATTCACACATGTACTAAGTTTCTGGTTAATACAATTCAAGCATGAATAATAAACATTTATAATGATATAAGGAAATATAAATAACAAATTTATTATTGCCTCTAGGGCATATTTCCTTCAGTCTCCCACTTGCACTAGAGTCAATAATCTAGATTACATAGTAATGATTCTAACACCCATGGAGTCCTGGTGTTGATCATATTTTGCTCGTGAGAGAGGCTTAGTCAACGGGTCTGCAACATTCAGATCTGTATGTATTTTGCAAATATCTATGTCTCCCTCCTTGACTTGATCACGGATGGAATTGAAGTGTCTCTTGATGTGTTTGGTTCTCTTGTGAAATCTGGATTCCTTCGCCAAGGATATTGCTCCAGTATTGTCACAAAAGATTATCATTGGACCCGATGCACTAGGTATGACACCTAGATCAGATATGAACTCCTTCATCCAGACTCCTTCATTTGCTGCTTCCGAAGCAGCTATGTACTCCGCTTCACACGTAGATCCCGCCACGACACTTTGCTTGGAACTGCACCAACTGACAGCTTGACCATTCAATATAAATACGTATCCGGTTTGTGACTTAGAGTCATCCGGATCAGTGTCAAAGCTATCATTGACGTAACCATTTACGAGTAGCTCTTTGTAACCTCCATAAACAAGAAACATATCATGGAGGGCTTCTACATCATCCTTACTGCCTTCACATGATGCGTGAGTACTTCATCACAGACCTACGGGTCCATAGTTAGTAGCTAGATGGATTCTTCTCTCTCTTTGATCTTCAATACAATTTTCTCCTCAATGATCTTGGAGTTCTATCCGATGTAATCTTCTTTTGCGGTGTGTTTGTTGGGATCCAATGAATTGTGGGCTTATGATCTGAATATTTATGATAACTAATGGAGTCTTTTCTGAACTTATTATGCATGATTTCTATAGCTTTGTATTTCTCTTCGATCTATCTGTTTGGTTTGGCCAACTAGATTAATTTATCTTCAGCAGGAGAGATGCTTTGTGATGGGTTCAATCTTGCGGTGTTCTATCCCAGTGACAGAAAGGGATAAGACACGTATTTTTATTGTTGCCATTAAGGGTAACACGATGGGGTTTATTCATATTAGCCGAGTTTACTTTGTCTACATCATGTCATCTTGCTTAAGGTGTTACTCTGTTTTTATTAACTTAATACCCTAGATGCATGTTGGATAGCGGTCATTGCATGGAGTAATAGTAGTAGATGCAGGTAGGAGTCGGTCTACTTGTCTCGGACATGATGCCTATATACATGGTCATTGTCTTGAATATCGTCATAACTATGCGTTTTTCTATCAATTGCCCAACAATAATTTGTTTACCCACCATATGCTATATGTTCGAGAGAGAAGCCTGACGATGACATGTACCAAGGGTAGGGTAATAGGCCTGACCTAGATACCCTTCCCAAGGACATTGCCCTAGAGTCAAAGGCATTTAAAGTACAGCAGCATCTACCGACTGAGATCACCTCAGAGTGCAACCCACTCGACCAACAATTCCACTCGGATAACCCAATTCCATTCGACCAGGATAAAATCATTCAACCATACCAGAAACCACTCGGAGTACAGAATACCTAAAGTCACTCAAGATGGCAACGGTCAGGCGTTCACTCCTTAGTCTTACTGATCATTTATAACTCATTACAACTAGCGTTACCAGTAACGCCCTGTCTTGATGTACATTGAACCCTTTGTAACGTGGGTTGGCTGGGGTCCTGGCGCACTCTATATAAGCCACCCCTCCACTGGCACAAGGGTTCGCACCCCCTATAACTCTCACGCATAATCCAGTAGACCAAGCCTCCGGGCACGGAGACGTAGGGATGTTACTTCCTCCGAGAAGGGCCTGAACTCGTAAACCTTGCGTGCACAATCTCACCGTAGCTAGGATCTTGCCTCCTCCTACGTACCCCCTATTCTACTGTCAGACTTACTCCCATGACAGTTGGTGCCCACCTTGGGGCAGGTGTCTTAGCGACTTCCGGTGAGGTCGCAATTTTTCCGATCCCCATCATCATGGTTTCTGGCGGCAGTTTGGCTGAGGGCTGTGAGATCCGTCTCGGCGCGCTCGTTTTCATCGCCGATGACTCCTCCTGGCTCCAGGAGGCCCCCCTCAACGTCGAGACGCTCCCCGTCCACGGGGCGACGCACTTTCGCTCGTGTGTCCGCGACATCCTTCTGCAGCAGTCGTCGGCCCAGTATGGGTCAGCTCCCGCAGCATCTTCGCTCCCCGCTGCTCGCCGTCGCAAGCGATCCGGTCGATCGCGGCTTCAGCGGTGGGTAAAGCATGCGGTGGCCCATTAGTCGGCCACCCCTCAAATCGCGGCAATCGAGCCCGACGAATCTCTCTACGGACTGTTCGGCCTGTCGAATGGTTCTGCTGAGCCCTTGTCCGAGTGCGACAGCAGCGACCCAGCGGCAGAAGTCTTGATGGTCGACACGCCGTGCAGCCCGCCTGGTTTCCGTCGCAGCAGCGGTGGCGATGGTGGCGGCGGTCCATCGCACGGTCATGACGAGTATCACCCCGAAGCCCTCACTTCAGAGCAGAGAGATGAGCTGCACCGTCGCAACATGGAGGCGCTCCACACTCCCATCATCGGAGAGACCTCTGAGGCTCGGGCCTTGGAGGCCGCGCGCCTGGCCACTTTGGCTGAGCGCGCGCGTCTGGAGAACCTTCAGCATTCGCTCGACGAGCGTGCCCGTCAATTGGTCCCCGAATCTAGTCGGCGGCAGCGGCAATTGTTTCCTCCCGAGCCCCAGGTATACCGCACTCCGATTCAGAATCTTACAGCTGTAGCCCGCATAGCAGAGTCGATTCAGTCGTCCCAGTCAGAGGCTAGAAGAGGTTTGATGCAGATCCGGGCGCTGCTCCGGGCAGCTGGTGAGCAGAACACAACAGTTTCTAAGTCACGCAACAGGATCCATAGCAGGTCCGTGGTGGCAGACACGGTCCAGTCGGCTCACAGCCCAAGACCGCCTCTGCGGCGTGAGTGCCGGGGGCACCGTCAAGAGCAGTATCTGGGTCGGAATCACGAGCAATATGATCACCGACTCGGTCGTGATGATCGTCGTCGAGTGCCTACACGACCCCCAAGGGGTGGATCGTACGCGCCCCGGCAATACAATGACAGGCGTCCATATCGTGACGAGCGAAGACTTCCAGTCGACCCCAGAGAACCCGGATTTGATGCGAGGTCAATTTTGCTGCAAGGTCTGGTCGACAGGAACCGAGCACACAGAGAAGGACAGGATAGAGATTGTCCGACTAGCAGCAGAGTGCATGTTTCTGGGCCTGAGTGTTTTGGCAGAGCCATCAGAGCTGCAGAGATCCCTCCGAACTTCAGGTTGGCGACTGGAGTAAGTAAGTTCACCGGTGAGTCGAAGCCCGACACTTGGCTAGAAGACTACCGAGTGGCAGTGCAGATTGGCGGCGGAAATGATGATGTAGCCATGAAGCACCTCCCCCTGATGCTTGAAGGTTCGGCTAGAGCTTGGCTAAATCAGTTAACCCCTGGCAGTATCTTCAGTTGGGAGGAATTGGCCCGAGTGTTTGTCAGAACGTTCGAGGGCACTTGCAAATGGCCTGCAGGGCTGACCGAATTACAGCACTGTGTGCAGAAACCGAATGAAACTTTGAGGGATTACTTTCAGAGGTGGACCACTCTTCATCATACAGTGGAAAATGTATCAAAACACCAAGCAGTTTGCGCCTTCAAGGAGGGTGTTCGGTATAGGGAGCTTAACATAAAATTCGGTCAGACATGAGATATGACCCTGGCCCGAATGATGGAAATAGCCACTCGGTACGCTAACAGCGAGGAAGAGGGCCGACTCCGCAGTGGCAAGAACAAACTAGTCGCCCAGGATGCCGGAGGAGTGAATTCCGGTCGGAAGCAGAAGCGCAAAGCCGAACCCGCAGGTCCTGGTGAGGCTGAAGTTGTGACCCAAGGAAAATTTAAAGGAAAGCCTAAGGGGCCATGGATCCCCAAGAAGGTGAAAGATCAAGCGGGAAATGATGTGCTAGATTTGCCGTGTCATATACACACCAAGAAGGATGAAGAAGGAAACCTGATTTATCCCAAGCATACCACTCGACAGTGTCGACTCCTAATTCAGAGCTTCCGAGAGGGCCAGCCCAATGAGAAAGAGAAGGAATCTGATAAGGATGAGGACAAAGAGGAAGACAATGGTTACCCCAATGTCAATGCCACTTTAGTGATTTTTGCTGAAGTTGAGAGAAAAAGTCGACTGAAAGTCATCAACAGGGAAGTAAACATGGTTGCTCCGGCAACGACAACATATTTGAAGTGGTCAAAGACTCCCATTACATTCGACCAGTCTGACCATCCAGGGCACATTGCTACCCCAGGGCGGCAAGCGTTGGTGGTCGACCCAGTCGTTGGGGGCACGCGACTGACCAAGGTTCTGATGGACGGTGGCAGTGGCTTGAACATTTTGTATGCTGAGACCCTCCAAGAGATGGGCATTCCGATGTCCAAGCTCAGCGAAAGCAATATGCGATTCCACGGTGTCATCCCTGGGAAGAAAGCCGATTCACTCGACCAGATCACTCTTGATGTGGTTTTCGGTGATTCGAAGAATTACCGCAAAGAAAAGTTGACATTTGAAGTTGTGGATTTTCACAGTGCCTATCATTCTATTCTGGGCAGACCCGCATATGCCCGTTTCATGGCTCGACCATGTTACATGTACCTCAAGCTGAAGATGCCTGGTCCCAAGGGCGTGATCACAGTCACTGGTAATCGGCAGAGAGCAGAAGAGTGCCTCCAGAAGGTCTCAAAGATTGCCGATGAACAGATGGCAGCAGTGGAAATGCAAGAATATCAGAAGAATGCAGATCCGAGTGATTTGTTACGCGCCAAGAAGCCTGCTTCAGAGTCTGCATTTCAGTCGTCCGGTGAAACAAAGCCAGTTCACATTCACCCGACCGATCCCAATGCTGCTTCGACTCATATCTCAACAACACTCGACGACAAATAGGAAGAAGCGCTCATCTAGTTCCTCCGTGAGAACTGGGACATCTTTGCATGGAATCCATCTGACATGCCGAGTGTACCCAGGGGACTGGCTGAGCACCATTCGCGAGTTCACCCAAAAGCGAAACCTGTTAAAGAGCATCTCCGTCAGTCCGACGTAGAGAAGAGGAAGGCGATTGGCGAAGAGGTGGCTCGGCTTCTGGCAGCTGAGTTCATCCGCGAGATATACCACTCCGAGTGGCTCACCAATGTTGCCATGGTCCCCAAGAAAGACAATTCACTTTGAATGTGTATCGATTTCAAACATATCAATCGGGCCTGCCCGAAAGATCACTTCCCTCTCCCCCGCATCGACCAGATTGTCGATTCAATTGCGGGATGTGAGTGTTTGTCCTTTCTGGATGCATATTCCGGGTACCATCAGATCCGACTGTATGGACAGCTACCTCTTGAGCATGCGTTGGTTTTCCCTTGAAGAGGAAAGGGTGATGCAGCAAAGTAGCGTAAGTATTTCCCTCAGTTTTGTAACACCCCGAGACCGACGCTCCAGACGCCTTCCATGTTTTTCGTTGTCGCCGTGTGATTTATTTGTTTGTTGCATTTCATCATGACATCATACGCATTGCAACCGCATGTTTTCATAAAACTGTAGTCGTTCATAGTTGCCGCTTCTCCTTGTCTTCGTGGCATGTCGTCAGACCGTTTGTCTTCCTTGACCATTCTCAGTCCAACCACACACTTGACCTCGTTCGCCTAACCCCTCTTTGCACAGTGCATCGACCCCTCGCCCATGTCCGAAACTTCTCCAAACCCGAACCGGACTATCGTTACTGTTGGGTCCGGATCATCCCCAAACATATATGAATCATCTCCGTTTTCTTAATTGGATTCCCTAGCCTATTTATCTCTATCCGTCCGATTATGATCGGAGGGACCAAATTAGTCCTGCACCCAGTCCCCTATCTATAACCAGACCAAAACTTAGATCCTAGACAGTCCATCCCATCCCCGCCGCCACTCTCTCGGGATCCATCCAGCAGCCACCTAGTCTCCCCTCGCTTTCAACGCTGCCCAATCCCCACCGAGAGATCCATCCAACTAGCACTGTAGCTCCTCGCACGCCCACACATATGCCCGAGCTCCTCTTCCTCTCCGCAGTTCTCGATCCAATCTGGATCGAGGCAACCTCGTCCTCCCGAGCACCACCGCACCGGCTGGCGAGCCGATGCCGACGAGCACCAGCAGGCCGTCCTCGTCGCCCCTGCTCCCTTCCTTTTCTCTTCTTCACTAAAGCTCTCCCTGACCACCCCCTCATCCTGTTTCTCTCACAGGGATCCATGGCGCCGCCGCTTGGAGCTCCACGACCGCGCCTCCCTCTCCCGTCTCCGGCCAGATCCATGGCCCAGGGACCTGATCCACCCTCCAGCTTCCCCACCGTTGCCGGAGATGAGTCCCTCGCGCCCCATGCCTCCTCCTTCTCATGTCGTTTCCCTCTGGGTCACCCTCTCTCTCTCTCTCTCAGAGCATCTCCCTGCCTCTTCTCCATAGGAACTGGAGCGCCGTCTGACTCCCTCGATCTGCGATGGGAGACTCCTCAAGCCGCCACCATCTTCTTCCAGGAGCCCCCGGCATTCTCTACTTCCCCTCCTCGTGCCTCGCCGACAGCAAGCTCCGCAGTGTCAAGTTCCTCTGCTCGGTCCCCTGCTTCCTCTGTGTCGAGCAGCAGCTCGAGCACTGCGCTCGCTCACATGCACCACCCGCACGTGGGCCACATGCTCCTCCGCGGACCCAGCAACCGCGCCAGATCTGCCAGCCCAAGCCGGCCTGCTGTGCCGACCGGGCCTTGGCCCGGGGTGAGCAGCCCCTGCCCTCTGTATGCTCCTGTTGGGCCAGCTGGATTCGGCCCGACTCACTTTTTTTTCCCACGGAGCGGTTTACTATTTATCCAGGATTTACAGTTTTGCAGAAAAACCCTTGCTGTTCATGCATATAAATACTCCACAACCGTGCATCATATGTTAAAACTTCAAATATGGAAAGTGCTTAGAATTTCATCTAGTTTCATATTTTTCAACTCTCATCCATGTTTAAACTGATGTTTGATTAAATTTGCTTAAATGCCATGTTAAAATGATTTATTCATAAATAATTAACCGCAGCTCCGAATTTAATAAAATTTATATGTAAATGGGGTGGAATAATGCATAGATTACCATGGTGCACTTTATTTTACTGTTTAACAACTCAAAATATGGTTTAGGGCAGAACAGTACCAAACTCGAAATATGCATATGGGGATTTTCCGGAATTGTTGTTTGTTGTTCCGGCCTCATTTAAACTTGCCTAGATAGGTAGTTTTCTTATGCTTCACCCTTTGCCATGTTTAATAACATTTAATATTGTTGGGTACATAAACGAGAGAGATCTAAATAATTGATGTGGTGTTTCGTCAATATGCAACTCGTTGCATATTGAGCTCCACTTAATTTGTAGTATTGTTTGTGCACTTTGCCATGCCATGAATCATTAAACCGGACATGCATCATACTTGATTGTGCATCATGCCATGTTTATGTGATGGTTTTTTACCATGTTGTTTGCTTCTTTCCGGTTGTGCTTCTCCTTGATAGTTCCGGTTACGTTGCGATTGTGAGGATCCGTTCGACTACGTTGCTTCGTCTACTTCTCGTTCTTCTTCCTTGCGGGATCTCAGGCAGATGACCATTACCCTCGATATCACTTCTATCTTTGCTTGCTAGTTGTTCGATCTATCGCTATGTCGTGCTACCTACCACTTGTTTATCATGCCTCCCATATTGCCATGTCAAGCCTCTAACCCACCTTCCTAGCAAACCGTTGTTTGGCTATGTTACCGCTTTTGCTTAGCCCCTCTTATAGCGTTGTTAGTTGCAGGTGAAGTTGAAGATTGCTCCATGTCGGAACATGGATATGTTGGGATATCACAATATCTCTTATCTTAATTAATGCATCTATATACTTGGTAAAGGGTGGAAGGCTCGGCCTTATGCCTGGTATTTTGTTCCACTCTTGCCGCCCTAGTTTCCGTCATACCGGTGTTATGTTCCTTGATTTTGCGTTCCTTACGCGGTTGGGGTTATGGGACCCCCTTGACAGTTCGCTTTGAATAAAACTCCTCCAGCAAGGCCCAACCTTGGTTTTACATTTGCCTAACAACCTATAACTTTCCCTAGGGGTTGCAAACCCGAGGGTCATCTTTATTTTAACCCCTCCCCCGAGCCAGTGCTCCTCTGAGTGTTGGTCCGTACCGGGCAACCTGTGGGGCCGCCTCGGGGAAACTTGAGGGCTGGTTTTACTCGTAGCTTGACCTATCCGGTGAGCCCTGAGAAAGAGATATGTGCAGCTCCTATCGGGATTTGTCGGCATATTCGGGTAGTCTTGCTGGTCTTGTTTTACCATCGTCAAAATGTCTTGTAACCAGGATTCCGAGTCTGATCGGGTTGTTCTGGGAGAAGGAATATCATTCGTTGATCGTGAGAGCTTGTGATGGGCTAAGTTGGGACACCCCTGCAGGGTATAAATTTTCAAGAGCCGTGCCCGCAGTTATATGGTAGGTGGGAATTTGTTAATATCCGGTTATAGAGAACTTGACACTTGACTTAATTTAAAAAATGCATCAACCGTGTGTGTAGCCGTGATGGTCTCTTTTCGGCGGAGTCCGGGAAGTGAACATGGTTTGGGTTATGTTTGAACGTAAGTAGTCCAGGATCACTTCTTGATCACTTATAGCTTCACAACCGTTGCGTAGCTTCTCATCTTACTCTTGTATTCGTATGTTAGCCACCATATTTGATTAATGCTTGCTGCAACTCCACCTCATTACCACATCCTACCCATAAGCTTAAATAGTCTTGATCTCGCGGGTTTTGAGATTGCTGAGTCCGCGTGACTCACAGATACTACCAAAACAGTTGCAGGTGCCGATGATACCAGTGCAGGTGATGCTACCGAACTCAAGTGGGAGTTCGACGAAGACCTTGGTCGTTATTATGTGTCTTTTCCGGATGATCAGTAGTGGAGCCCAGGTTGGACGATCGGGGATCTAGCATTTGGGGTTATCTTCTTTTCATTTGGATTTGTCCGTAGTCGGACTATGTGTGTACTCTGAATGATGTATGAATTATTTGTTCATTGTGTGAAGTGGCGATTGTAAGCCAACTCTATTTATCCCTTTCTTGTTCATTACATGGGATTGTGTGAAGATGACCCTTCTTGCGACAAAACCACAATGCGGTTATGCCTCTAAGTCGTGTCTCGACACGTGGGAGATATAGCCGCATCGTGGGCGTTACAAGTTTTGAGAACCAAGGTATCAATCCAGTAGGAGATAACACACAAGTCACCTAGTACCTGCACAAACAATCAAGAACCTTGCAACCAACGCGATAAAGGGGTTGCCAATCCCTTCACGGTCACTCGCAAAAGTGAGATCTAATAAAGATAGTAAAGTAAATATTTTGGTATTTTTGTTGTATAGATTGGAAAGTAAAGATTGCAAAATAGTAAACGAGATGCGATGTAAATAAAAGAGATACAATATAATAAGAAAGAGACCCGGGGGGCATAGGTTTCACTAGTGGCTTCTCTCAAGATAGCATGTATTACGGTGGGTGAACAAATTACTGCCGACCAATTGATAGAAAAGCGCATAGTTATGAAGATATCTAAGGCAATGATCATGAATATAGGCATCACGTCCGTGTCAAGTAGATCGAAATGATTCTGCATCTACTACTTTTACTCCACACATCGACCGCTATCCAGCATGCATCTAGAGTATTAAGTTCATAAGAACAGAGTAACGCATTAAGCAAGATGACATGACGTAGAGGGATAAACTCAAGCAATATGATATAAACCCCATCTTTTTATCCTCGATGGCAACAATACAATACGTGCCTTGCTGCCCCTACTCTCATTGGGAAAGGACACCGCAAGATTGAACCCAAAGCTAAGCACTTCTCCCATTGCAAGAAAGATCAATCTAGTAGGCCAAACTAAACCGATAATTCGAAGAGACTTGCAAAGATATCAAATCATGCATATAAGAATTCAGAGAAGAACCAAATAATATTCATAGATAAACTTGTTCATAAATCCACAATTCATCGGATCTCGGCAAACACGCCGCAAAAGAGTATTACGTCGAATAGATCTCCAAGAACATCAAGGAGAACTGTGTATTGAGAATCAAAGAGAGAGAAGAAGCCATTTAGCTAATAACTATGGACCCGAAGGTCTGTGGTAAAATGCTCACGCTTCATCGGAGAGGCAATGGTGTTGATGTAGAAGCCATCCGTGATTGATTCCCCCTTCGGCAGATCGCCGGAAAAGGCCCCAAGATGGGATCTCACGGGTACAGAAGGTTGCGGCGGTGGAAAAGTGGTTTTGTGGCTCTCTCTGGTCGATCTAGGGTATAAGAGTATATATAGGCGAAAGAAGTACGTTGGTGGAGCTACGTGGGGCCCACAAGGGTGGGGGCGCACCAACCCCCTTGGGCGCGCCCTCCTGCCTCGTGGCCGCCTCGCAGAGTTCCAGCAACTCCAAGTCTTCTGGTTTGCTTTTGGTCTAAGAAAGATCATCATGAAGGTTTCATTCCGTTCATTTGGTATTCCTTTTCTGCAAAACTCTAAAATAGGAAAGAAAAACAGAAACTGGCACTGGGCCTCCGGTTAATAGGTTAGTCCCAAAAATAATATAAAAGAGCATGTTAAAGGCCATTAAACATCCAAGACAGATAATATAATAGCATGAAACAATCAAAAATTATAGATACGTTGGAGACGTATCAAGCATCCCCAAGCTTAATTCCTGCTCGTCCTCGAGTAGGTAAATGATAAAAACATAAGTTTTGATGTGGAACGCTAGCTCACATAATTATAAATGTAATTTTCTTTATTGTGGCATGAATGTTCAGATCCGAAAGATTCAAAATAAAAGTTTAATATTGACATAAAAATAATAATACTTCCAGCATACTAACAAGGCAATTATGCCTTCTCAAAATAACATGGCCAAAGAAAGTTCATCCCTACAAAATCATATAGTCTGGCTATGCTCCATCTTCATCACACAAAATACTCAAATCATGCACAACCCCGATGACAAGCCAAGCAATTGTTTCATAATTTAGTATTCTCAAACTTTTTCAACTTTCACACAATACATGAGCGTGAGCCATGGACATAGCACTATAGGTGGAATAGAATGGTGGTTGTGGAGAAGACAAAAAGGAGGAAGATGGTCTCACATCAACCAGGCGTATTAATGGGCTATGGAGATGCCCATCAATAGATATCAATGTGAGTGAGTAGGGATTGCCATGCAACGGATGCACTAGAGCTATAAATTTATGAAAGCTCAACAAAAGAAACTAAGTGGGTGTGCATCCAACTTGCTTGCTCACGAAGACCTAGGGCATTTTGAGGAAGCCCATCGTTGGAATATACAAGCCAAGTGCTATAACGAAAATTCCCACTAGTATATGAAAGTGACAAAATAAGAGACTCTCTTTCATGAAGATCATGGTGCTACTTTGAAGCAGAAGTGTGGAAAAAGGGTAGTAACATTGTCCCCTCTCTTTTTTTCTCTCTGTTTTTTTTGTTTGGCTTCTTTGGCCTCTTTTTTTCATTGGCTTCTTTGGACTTTCTTTTTTTCCTCACACAGGACAATGCTCTAATAATGATGATCATCACACTTCTATTTATTTACAACTCAAGAATTACAACTTGATACTAGAACAAAATATGACTCTATATGAATGCCTCCGGCGGTGTACAGGGATGTGCAATGAATCAAGAGTGACATGTATGAGAAAATTATGAACGGTGGCCTTGCCACAAGTACGATGTCAACTACATGATCATGCAAAGCAATATGACAATGATGAAGTGTGTCATAATAAACGGAATGGTGGAAAGTTGCATGGCAATATATCTCGGAATGGCTATGGAAATGCCATAGTAGGTAGGTATGGTGGCTGTTTTGAGGAAGGTATATGGTGGGTTTATGGTACCGGCGAAAGTTGCATGGTACTAGAGAGGCTAGCAATGGTGGAAGGGTGAGAGTGCGTATAATCCATGGACTCAACATTAGTCATAAAGAACTCACATACATATTGCAAAAATCTACAAGTCATCAAAACAAAGCACTGCGCGCATTCTCCTAGGGGATAGATTGGTAGGAAAAGACCATCGCTCATCCCCGACCGCCACTCATAAGGAAGACAATCAAAAAATATCTCATGCTCCAACTTCATTACATAACGGTTCACCATACGTGCATGCTACGGGACTCACAAACCGCAACACAAGTATTTCTCAAATTCACAACTACTCACTAGCATGACTCTAATATAACCATCTTCATATCTCAAAACAATCATAAAGAATCAAACTTCTCATAGTATTCAATGCACTTTATATGAAAGTTTTTATTATATCCCTTTTGGATGCCTATCATATTTGGACTAAATTCATAACCAAAAGCAAATTACCATGCTGTTCTAAAAGACTCTCAAAATAATATAAGTGAAGCATGAGAGTTCAACAATTTCTATAAAATAAATGATTGTGGTAAACTAAAAAGCAAAGACTCAAATCATACAAGATGCTCCAAGAAAAACACATATCATGTGGTGAATAAAAATATAGCCTCAAGTAAAGTTACCGATAGACAAAGACGAAAGAGGGGATGCCTTCCGGGGCATCCCCAAGCTTAGGCTTTTGGTTGTCCTTGAATTTTACCTTGGGGTGCCTTGGGCATCCCCAAGCTTAGGCTCTTGCCACTGCTTATTCCAAAATCCATCAAATCTTTACCCCAAAACATGAAAACTTCACAACACAAAACTTAAACAGAAAATCTCGTGAGCTCTGTTAGTATAAGAAAATAAACCACCACTTTAAGGTACTGTAATGAACTCATTCTTTATTTATAATGGTGTTAAACCTACTATATTCCAACTTCTCTATGGTTCATACCCCCCCCCCCCCGATACTACTCATAGATTCATCAGAATAAGCAAACAACACACGAAAAACAGAATCTGTCAAAACAAAACAGTCTGTAGCAATCTGTATCATTCGAATACTTCTGTAACTCCAAAAAATCTGAAAAATTAGGACGACCAGGATAAAAAGTAAATTGATCTACTGCAGTTGGAATTGGTATTTTATCACGTTCTGGTGATTTTTAACAATTGTTTTCGTGATCACAAAGTTTCTGTCTTTTTCAGCAAGATCAAACAATTATCACCCAAGAAGATCCTAAAGGCTTTCCTTGGCACAAACACTAATTAAAACATAAAACCACATCTAAACATAAGCTAGATGAATTATTTATTACTAAACAGGAGCAAAAAGCAAAGAACAAAAATAAAATTGGGTTAGCTCCCAACAAGCGCTATTGTTTAAAGCCTTTTTAGCTAGGCATTGATAATTTTATTGATGCTCACAAGACAAGAATTGAAGCGCAAAGAGAGCATCATAAAACACGTGACAAACACATCTAAGTCTAACATACTTCCTATGCATAGGAATTTTGTAAGCAAACAAATTTTCAAGCCAAGCAAAAACTAGCATATGCAAGGAAGAAGAAAGAGACGATAGCATTCTCAACATGAAGAGAGGTAAATTAAAATGAAAATTTCTACCACAATATTTTCCTCTCTCATAATAATTACATGTGGGATCATACTCAAATTCAACAATATAAATATCACATAAAATTTTCTCTTCATAATCCACATGCATGCGAAGTTGACACTCTTCCAAAATAGTGGGATTAACATTAACTAAAGTCATGACCTCTCCAAACCCACTTTTATCAAAAATTTCATAAGATTGAACATTATCCAAATATGTGGGATCTAAAGTTGACACTCTTACAAACCCACTTTCAATATTATTGCAAACATTATTATAAATCTCATATTCATCATGGGATTAAATAAATTTTCAAGATCATAAGAAGAATCGCCCCAATCATGATCATTGCAACAAGTAGTGGACATAGCAAAACTAGCATCCCCAAGCTTAGGGTTTTGCATATTATTAGCACAATTGATATTAATAGAATTTATAATAACATCATTGCAATCATGTTTTTTATTCAAAGATCTATCATGAATCACTTCATAAAGCAATTCATCACAATTTTCAGATTCACGAATTTCAAGCAAAACTTCATAAAGATAGTTGCTACGTCTCCAACGTATCTATAATTTATGAAGTATTCATGCTATTATATTATCCATCTTGGATGTTTAATGGGCTTTACTATGCACTTTTATATTATTTTTGGGACTAACTTATTAACCCAGAGCCCAGTGCCAGTTTCTGTTTTTCCCTTGTTTCAGTGTTTCGCAGAAAAGGAATATCAAACGGAGTCCAAACGGAATGAAACCTTCGGGAAAGTTATTTTTGGAACGGAAGCAATCCAGGGGACTTGGAGTGCACGTCAGGGAATCAACGAGGAAGGCACGAGGCAGGGGGCGCGCCCACCCCCCTGGGCGCGCCCTCCACGCTCGTCGTCCCCTCGTGGCTCCCCTGACGTATTTCTTCCTCCTATATATACCAATATACCCTAAAACCTTCGGGGAACACAAGAGATCGGGAGTTCCGCCGCCGCAAGCCTCTGTAGCCACCAAAAACCAATCAGGACCCTGTTCCGGCACCCTGCCGGAGGGGGATCCCTCACCGGTGGCCATCTTCATCATCCCGGCGCTCTGCATGACGAGGAGGGAGTAGTTCACCCTCGGGGCTGAGGGTATGTACTAGTAGCTATGTGTTTGATCTCTCTCTCGTGTTCTTGATTTGGCACGATCTTGATGTATCGCGAGCTTTGCTATTATAGTTGGATCTTATGATATTTCTCCCCCTCTACTCTCTTGTAATGGATTGAGTTTTCCCTTTGAAGTTATCTTATCGGATTGAGTCTTTAATGATTTGACAACACTTGATGTATGTCTTGCGTGGGATAACCGTGGTGACAATGGGTTATTCTATTGATTCACTTGATGTATGTTTTGGTGATCAACTTGCGGGTTCCGCCCATGAACCTATGCATAGGGGTTGGCACACGTTTTCGTCTTGACTCTCCGGTAGAAACTTTGCGGCACTCTTTGAGGTTCTATGTGTTGGTTGAATAGATGAATCTGAGATTGTGTGATGCATATCGTATATCATACCCACGGATACTTGAGGTGACATTAGGATTTTTGTTGATGTGTGTCTTAAGGTGTTATTTTACTACGAACTCTAGGGCTGTTTGTGACACTTATAGGAATAGCCCAATGGATTGATCGGAAAGAATAACTTTGAGGTGGTTTCGTACCCTACCATAATCTCTTCGTTTGTTCTCCGCTATTAGTGAATTTGGAGTGACTCTTTGTTGCATGTTAAGGGATAGTTATATGATCCAATTATGTTATTATTGTTGAGAGAACTTGCACTAGTGAAAGTATGAACCCTAGGCCTTGTTTCCTAGCATTGCAATACCGTTTACGCTCACTTTTACCACTTGTTACCTTGCTGTTTTTATATTTTCAGATTACAAAAACCTATATCTACCATCCATATTGCACTTGTATCACCATCTCTTCGTCGAACTAGTGCACCTATACAATTTACCATTGTATTGGGTGTGTTGGGGACACAAGAGACTCTTTGTTATTTGATTGCATGGTTGTTTGAGAGAGACCATCTTCATCCTACGCCTCCCACGGATTGACAAACCTTAGGTCATCAACTTGAGGGAAATGTGCTACTGTCCTACAAACCTCTGCACTTGGAGGCCCAACAACGTCTACAAGGAGAAGGTTGTGTAGACATCAAGCTCTTTTCTGGCGCCGTTCCCGGGGAGGTGAGTGCTTGAAGGTATATCTTTAGATCTTGGAATCGAATCTTTTTGTTTCTTGTTTTAGCACTAGTTTAGTTTATAAAAGAAAACTACAAAAAATGGAATTGAGTTTGCCTCATACGCTTCATCTTTTTAATATATTTCGTGAGAATGATGGAAAGGAAAATTGTGCTCAATTGCTAGAAGAAGAATGAATTAAAATGTTTGGTACTAGACCTTTGTATGATGAGAATGATTGCAATGTTGTTAGTATGAATTCCTTGAATATCCAGGATGCTAATGATATGCAAAGCCACAAGCTTGGGGTAGCTATGTTTGATGAAGATGATATTTTTTTGTCCCCCGAGCTTTGATGAGCAAATTTACTATGATGACGGCATGCCTCCTATCTATGATGATTATTGTGATGACACGTATGCTTTAAATAATAATGATAACCATGAAACTTGTCATCTTGATCTTAATTTTCAATCATATGATAGTTATTTTGTTGAGTTTGCTCCCACTACTATTCATGAGAATAAATTTGCTTATGTGGAGAGTAATAAAAATTATATGCTTGTAGATCATGAAAAGAATGCTTTATGTGATGGTTATATTGTTGAATTCATTCATGATGCTACTGAAAATTATTATGAGGGAGGAATATATACTTGTAGGAATTGCAATAATATCAAGTTTCCTCTCTATGTGCTTAGAATCTTGAAGTTATGCTTGTTTTACCTTCCTATGCTAGTTGATTATTGTTCCCATAAATTGTTTGATCACAAAATCCCTATGCATAGGAAGTGGGTTAGACTTAAATGTGCTATTCATATTCTTCATGATGCTCCCTTTATGTTTCAATTCTTATCTTTTATGTGAGCATCATTGAAATCATCATGCCTAGCTAGGGGCGTTAGACGTTAGCGCTTGTTGGGAGGCAACCCAATTTTATTTTAGCTTCTTGCTTTTTGGTTCTGTTTAGTAATAAATAAATCATCTAGCCTCTGGTTATATGTAGTTTTATGTTTTAATTAGTGTTTGTGCCAAGTAAGACCTATAGGATCTTCTTGGATGATAGTTATTTGATCTTGCTGAAAATTCCAGAAACTTTCTGTTCACGAAAACAATTGTTTAAAATCACCAGAACGTGATAAAATACTGATTCCAATTGCAGCAGATAAATAATCAAATTATCTAGGTCTTCCTATTTTGGTAGAAGTTTCTGAGTTCCAGAAGTTTGCGTTAGTTACAGATTACTACAGACTGTTCTGTTTTTGACAGATTCTGTTTTTCGTGTGTTGTTTGCTTATTTTGATGACTCTATGGCTAGTAAAATAGTTTATAAACCATAGCGAAGTTGGAATACAGTATATTTAACACCAATACAAATAAAGAATGAGTTCATTACAGTACCTTGAAGTGGTGTTTTGTTTTCTTTCGCTAACGGAGCTCACGAGATTTTTCTGTTAAGTTTTGTGTTGTGAAGTTTCCAAGTTTTGGGTAAAGATTCGATGGACTATGGAATAAGGAGTGGCAAGAGCCTAAGCTTGGGGATGCCCAAGGCACCCCAAGGTAATATTCAAGGACAACCAAGAGCCTAAGCTTGGGGATGCCCCGGATGGCATCCCCTCTTTCGTCTTCGTTCATCGGTAACTTTACTTGGAGCTATATTTTTATTCACCACATGATATGTGTTTTGTTTGGAGCGTCATTTTATTTTCTTTAGCTTTGCTTGCTGTTTGAATAAAATACCAAGATCTGAAATTCTTAAATGAGACAGAGTCTTCACGTAGCTACATAACTATTTAACTACTCATTGATCTTCACTTATATCTTTTTGGAGTAGTTTGTCATTTACTCGTGTGCTTCACTTATATCCTTTGAGTAAATGGTTGAATGATTTGAATGTCATAAATCTGAAATTATATACGTTTCATATGCTTATCCCATGGGGAGTAATGACTTCACATATAAGAAGTAGAGGTGGTAAATTTATTGAAGGTTAGCAAACGTTGTATTGGTCACTTGAACAATTCATGAAAGAATATTGAAGGAAGAGAGATTTCACATATAAATATACTATCTTGGACATCTTCTATGATTGTGAGCCCCATTAATTATTTTCAAACCTGAGCAAATTAGTTGAAGTTGGACAAGGAAGACAACTTAATGAGTTATGCTTGGGTATATTTGTATAAGTTATATTGTTATGGATCCTCTAACATGTGGTGCTTGCTATTTAGAATCCTTTGCTAGCCAAAATATCTGTACTAAGCGGGAATACTGCTTGTGCATCCAAACTCCTTGAACCAAGTTTCTTCCATGAGTGTCCACCATATCTACCTATATGCGGTATTTACCTGCCGTTCCAAGTAAATTTGCATGTGCCAAACTCTAAACCTTCAAATAATAATCTGTTTTGTATGCCCGAACCGCTCATGTAGCGACTAGGGGCTAGCAGTATCTTCCATGCTAGGTGGGTTATTCTCACGATGAGTGGACTTTGCTCATCATTCACGAGAAAATGGCAGGTAATCGGGATGCCCAGTCCCATGATCAAAAGATCGAAATCAAATCAAAATAATTGCAAACAAAACTCCCCCAGGATTGATGTTAGTTGGAGGCACCCGTTGTTTCGGCAAGCCATGGATTGATGATTGTTGGTGGAGGGGGAGTAAAACTCTTTACCTTTCTGTTTGGGAACCGCCTATAATGTATGTAGTATGGAAGATATTGGGAACTCTTGGTCGTTATGTTGACAATGAAAGCATACCTCTCAAAATTATTTTCATCTTTGTTTTAGCTTCGAGCTCTGGCACCTCTGCAAATCCCCGCTTCCCTCTGCGAAGGGCCTATCTTTTACTTTTATGCAAGAGTCAGTAGTATTCCTTCTCATTCCAACCTACTCTTTAGTTGGCAAGCATCATGTGATGGAAAGATCTAAGCATATATGGCCATTCAAATATATTTGATCATGAATTATTATTGTTGACATTACCCTTGAGGTAAAAGGTTGGGAGGCGAAACATTAAGCCCCTATCATTCTCTGTGTTCGATGGATGCTATTTGTTCTAAAAATATGCTTTGAGTGGTAGCAATCATGGAAGACTAAATGATAGTTGAGTATGTGAAGTTTGCTGAATCAAAGCTCTGACATAGACTCTTCCTGAAAATAAGATGAATTGTAATTGTTTGATGACTAATAACACGGTTTGTTAGTTTTCAAGAAAGTTTATGATCTATACTTTAACATGTGAATAGGTTGTTACTTGATCATGCAAAGTTCTATGAGTTGAGCTACTGTTATGACATATAATGATGCTAGAAAAGGTGATTGAAATTATCATTGATCAAACTTATGCACCTGCTAGCATTCACACTTCATAAATTATTTCTTTTATCTTTTACCTACTCGAGGACGAGCATGAATTAAGCTTGGGGATGCTGATACGTCTCCAACGTATCTATAATTTATGAAGTATTCATGCTATTATATTATCCATCTTGGATGTTTAATGGGCTTTACTATGCACTTTTATATTATTTTTGGGACTAACTTATTAACCCAGAGCCCAGTGCCAGTTTCTATTTTTTCCCTTGTTTCAGTGTTTCGCAGAAAAGGAATATCAAATGGAGTCCAAACGGAATGAAACCTTCGGGAAAGTTATTTTTGGAACGGAAGCAATCCAGGGGACTTGGAGTGCACGTCAGGGAATCAACGAGGAAGGCACCAGGCAGGGGGCGCGCCCACCCCCCCTGGGCGCGCCCTCCACCCTCGTGGTCCCCTTGTGGCTCCCCTGACGTATTTCTTCCTCCTATATATACCAATATACCCTAAAACCTTCGGGGAACAGAAGAGATCGGGAGTTCCGCCGCCGCAAGCCTCTGTAGCCACCAAAAACCAATCCGGACCCTGTTCCGACACCCTGCCGGAGGGGGGATCCCTCACCGATGGCCATCTTCATCATCTCGGCGCTCTCCATGACAAGGAGGGAGTTGTTCACCCTCGGGGCTGAGGGTATGTACCAGTAGCTATGTGTTTGATCTCTCTCTCGTGTTCTTGATTTGGCACGATCTTGATGTATCGCGAGCTTTGCTATTATAGTTGGATCTTATGATATTTCTCCCCCTCTACTCTCTTGTAATGGATTGAGTTTTCCCTTTGAAGTTATCTTATCGGATTGAGTCTTTAATGATTTGACAACACTTGATGTATGTCTTGCGTGGGATAACCGTGGTGACAATGGGTTATTCTATTGATTCACTTGATGTATGTTTTGGTGATCAACTTGCGGGTTCCGCCCATGAACCTATGCATAGGGGTTGGCACACGTTTTCGTCTTGACTCTCCGGTAGAAACTTTGGGGCACTCTTTGAGGTTCTATGTGTTGGTTGAATAGATGAATCTGAGATTGTGTGATGCATATCGTATAATCATACCCACGGATAGTTGAGGTGACATTGGAGTATCTAGGTGACATTAGGGTTTTGGTTGATGTGTGTCTTAAGGTGTTATTTTACTACGAACTCTAGGGCTGTTTGTGACACTTATAGAAATAGCCCAATGGATTGATCGGAAAGAATAACTTTGAGGTGGTTTCGTACCCTACCATAATCTCTTCGTTTGTTCTCCGCTATTAGTGACTTTGGAGTGACTCTTTGTTGCATGTTGAGGGATAGTTATATGATCCAATTATGCTATTATTGTTGAGAGAACTTGCACTAGTGAAAGTATGAACACTAGGCCTTGTTTCCTAGCATTGCAATACCGTTTACGCTCACTTTTACCACTTGTTACCTTGCTGTTTTTATATATTCAGATTACAAAAACCTATATCTACCATCCATATTGCACTTGTATCACCATCTCTTCGCCGAACTAGTGCACCTATACAATTTATCGTTGTATTGGGTGTGTTGGGGACACAAGAGACTCTTTGTTATTTGGTTGCAGGGTTGTTTGAGATAGACCATCTTCATCCTACGCCTCCCACAGATTGATAAACCTTAGGTCATCCACTTGAGGGAAATTTGCTACTGTCCTACAAACCTCTGCACTTGGAGGCCCAACAACGTCTACAAGGAGAAGGTTGCGTAGTAGACATCAATAATCTAGTGCACAAAACTCACTAGCAATTGGTTCATCATAATTGGATCTCTTAAAAAGATTGGCAAGCGGATGAGGATCCATAACAATAGATTTTTAGCAAGCGAAGATGCAAGCAAATAGAAGGCACATGGCAACACAAGCAAACATAAGATTGAATGGAAGAAGGGCGAAGAAAAGGGCAAAGGTTTTGAGAAATCATTTTAGAAGTGGGGGAGAGGAAAACAAGAGGCGAATGGCAAATAATGTAATGCGAGGGAGAAGAGTTTACGATGGGTACTTGGTATGTCTTGACTTGGCATAGATCTCCTCGGCAATGGCACCAGAAATCCTTCTTGCTACCTCTAGAGCATGCGTTGGTTTTCCCTTGAAGAGGAAAGGGTGATGCAGCAAAGTAGCGTAAGTATTTCTCTCAGTTTTGAGAACCAAGGTATCAATCCAGTAGGAGACAACACACAAGTCACCTAGTACCTGCACAAACAATCATGAACCTTGCAACCAACACGATAAAGGGGTTGTCAATCCCTTCACGGTCACTCGCAAAAGTGAGATCTAATAAAGATAGTAAAGTAAATATTTTTGGTATTTTTGTTGTATAGATTGGAAAGTAAAGATTGCAAAATAGTAAACAAGATGCGATGTAAATAAAAGAGATACAATATAATAAGAAAGAGACCCGGGGGCCATAGGTTTCACTAGTGGCTTCTCTCAAGATAGCATGTATTACGGTGGGTGAACAAATTACTGCCGAGCAATTGATAGAAAAGTGCATAGTTATGAAGATATCTAAGGCAATGATCATGAATATAGGCATCACGTCCGTGTCAAGTAAATCAAAACGATTCTGCATCTACTACTATTACTCCACACATCGACCGCTATCCAGCATGCATCTAGAGTATTAAGTTCATAAGAATAGAGTAACGCATTAGGCAAGATGACATGATGTAGAGGGATAAACTCAAGCAATATGATATAAACCCCATCTTTTTATCCTCGATGGCAACAATACAATACGTGCCTTGCTGCCCCTACTCTCACATTGGAGACGTATAATAGCATGAAACAATCAAAACAGATAATATAATAGCATGAAAAAATCAAAAATTATAGATACGTTGGAGTCGTATCATGGACCCGACGAAATAAAAACAGCTTTTATCACCCCATTCGGGTGCTTTGGCTATGTTACCATGCCCTTTGGTCTCAAGAATGCTGGTGCCACATTCATGCGCATGATTCAGAAGTGCCAGCTCACTCTAATCAGTCAGAATGTGGAAGCATACATGGATGACATCGTGGTCAAGTCGCTTAAAGGTTCCGACCTACTGACTGACCTCGCTGAAACCTTTGCCAACTTGAGAAGATATGATATCAAGCTTAACCCATCGAAGTGCACATTCGGAGTCCCAGGTGGAAAGTTACTCAGTTTTCTCATTTCCGAACAAGGAGTCGACGCAAATCCGGAGAAGGTTGGAGCAATCCTCCGAATGAAACGCCCTGTGCGTGTGCACGACGTTCAGAAGCTTACTGGTTGTTTGGCCACTTTGAGTCGATTCATTTCTCGTCTCGGTGAAAAGGCATTGCCTCTTTACCGACTGATGAAGAAGTCTGACAAGTTCGAGTGCACTCCTGAAGCTAAAGCAGCGTTTGTAGAGCTCAAAGCCCTTCTTTCCACCCAGCCGGTGCTTGCTGACCCAGTCAGCAAAGAGCCTCTACTACTGTATATAGTAGCCACTAGACAGGTTGTCAGCACAGTGCTCATGGTCGAGCGGGAAGAAGAAGACAAAGCCTACAAAGTTCAACGTCCAGTATAGTACATTTCTGAAGTCTTGACTCCGTCCAACCAGAGATATCCGCATTATCAGAAGCTTGTTTATGGAATTTACTTGACCACGAAGAAAGTTGCACACTACTTCTCAGACCACTCGGTTTCGGTAGTCAGTGACGCTCCATTGTAAGAAATTCTGAACAACAGAGATGCAACTGGTCAAGTGGCAAAGTGGGTGATTGAACTCCTTCCATTGGATAACAAGTTTGAGGGAAAGAAAGCAATCAAGTCCCAAGCAAGAGCAGACTTCCTCGCCGAGTGGATTGAAGAGCAGCTACCGACTCAGATCCAGTCGGAACATTGGACTATGTTCTTTGATGGGTCCAAGATGTTGAATGGTTCAGGTGTTGGCGTAGTCCTGGTATCTCCAAGAGTCGACAAGCTCAGTTATGTCCTTCAAATTCACTTCGACTCCTCAAATAATGAAGCTGAGTATGAAGCACTCTTATATGGGTTGCGTATGGCCATCTCACTTGGCGTCCGTCGCTTGATGGTATACGGCAACTCAGATTTGGTGGTTAATCAGGTAATGAAGGAGTGGGATATCAGGAGTCCTGCCATGACTGGTTATTGCAATGCAGTAAGGAAGATGGAGAAGAAATTTGAAGGGTTGGAACTCCATCACATACCCCGACTCAAGAATCAAGCAGCTGATGACCAGGCGAAGATAGGTTCCAAGCGGGAGCCTATTCCCAGCAATGTGTTCTTTGAGCATCTCCACACCCCATCAGTTCAAGAGGATCCCTTCACAGAAGAGTCCCCACAACCCAAAAGTTCTACTGATCCGACTGAGATCGAGATCCCAGCCGTGGTCGACCTAATCATGGAAGTTTTGGTCATCACCCCCGATTGGACGGTGCCATATATTGCATATCTGCTCAGGAAGGAACTTCCGGAGGATGAAGATGAGGCCTGTCAGATTGTCATTCGATCCAAGGCATTTACCGTGATAGGAGGACAGCTCTACAGAGAGAGTGTTACTGGAGTCGCCCAGCGATGTATCACACCAAAAGAAGGTCGAATGATCCTCAATGATATCCACTCGGGGACCTGTGGTCACCATGCGTCCTCTCGAACCATCGTGGCCAAAGCATACCGAGTGGGATTCTACTGGCCACGTGCAAATGAGATGTCTAAAGATATAGTCAACAAGTGTGAAGGCTGCCAGTTCTATTCAAACATGTCCCACAAGCCTGCGTCTGCTTTGAAGACTATTCCACTCGTCTGGCCGTTTGCTATTTGGGGGTTGGATATGGTTGGACCCTTCAAGACCAGCAGAAGTGGTTTCACTCATTTACTTGTAGCAGTCAACAAATTCACTAAATGGATCGAAGCCAAGCCTATCAAGAATCTTGATTCAAGCACTGCCATCAGTTTCATCAAAGAGCTGATATTCAGATATGGAGTCCCTCACAGTATTATCACAGATAATGGCTCCAATTTTGATTCTGATGAGTTCAGAGCATTCTGCGCTTCCCACAGCACTTGGGTCGACTACGCATCTGTTGCACACCCGCAGTCGAATCGGCAGCCAGAAAGGGCGAATGGTTTGATCCTTAAAGGGCTGAAACCCCGAATGATACGTGATCTCAAGCATGCCACTAGAGCTTGGGTAACTGAATTGCCATCTGTCTTATGGGGACTGAGAACAACTCCGAACCGGTCGACTGACCGAACCCCATTCTTCAAGGTGTACGACGCTGAAGCTATGCTCCCGAGCGACTTACTACACAACGCTCCCCGAGTGGAAATTTCTCAGAGGCTGAAGTTGAGCAGGCATGCCAAGATGCAGTGGATATCTTGGAAGAAGAACGTGAAATGGCTCTGATCCGATCGACCATCTACCAACAAGACTTGCGTCGATTCCATGCCTGTAATGTCAGGGGTCGAGCATTCCAAGAAGGAGACCTTGTGCTCTGAGTGCATCAGAAACGACCTCACAAGCTCACTCCAGCCTGGGAAGGTCCCTTCATCATCACCAAGGTGCTCCACAACGGGGCGTATCACCTCTACAGCGTAGCCAAGAAAGAAGACGAGCCACGCTCATGGAATGCGGAGCTGCTCCGCCGTTTCTATACCTAAACACTCGGATCGATGGGTTGTAATAAGAATTCTTCAGTTTGTTTATCAAAGACAAGATTTTTTGCAGTATCTTAATGATTGTTATCCCGTAAACACATGTGTTCAAATCCCCCAGTGGGTGGCTTAGCCGCGAATCTGGTTCGCCTAAGTTTCGAAAAATACTCCGAGTGGAGAGCAATCCTCCCACTCGGGGGCTTAGCCGCGAATCCGATTCGCCTAAGTTTCAAAAAAGACTCCGAGTGGAGAGCAATCCTCTCACTCGGGGGCTTAGCCACGAACCCGATTCGCCTAAGTTTCAAAAAATACTCTGAGTGGAGAGCAATCCTCCCACTCGGGGGCTTAGCCGCGAATCCAATTTGCTTAAGTTTCAAAATATACTCTGAGTGGAGAGCAATCCTCCCACTCGGGGGCTTAGCCACGAATCCAACTCGCCTAAGTTTTAAAAATCCTACCAAATGAAGAGCAATCCTCTCACTCGGGGGCTTAGCTGCAGTTCCGTACTCGCCTAAGTTTTAAAAATCCTACCGAGTGGAGAGCAATCCTCTCACTCGGGGGCTTAGCTGCAGTTTCGTACTCGCCTAAGTTTTAAATCCTACCGAGTGAAGAGCAATCCTCCCACTCGGGGGCTTAGCTGTGAATCCGATTCGCCTAAGTTTCAAAAAAATACTCCGAGTGGAGAGCAATCGTCCCACTCGGGGGCTTAGCTGCGAATCCGATTCGCATAAGTTTTAAAAATCCTACCGAATGAAGAGCAATCCTCTCACTCGGGGGCTTAGCTGCAGTTCCGTGCTCGCCTAAGTTTTAAAAATCCTACCGAGTGAAGAGCAATCCTCTCACTCGGGGGCTTAGCTGCAGTTCCAAACTCGCCTAAGCTTTAAAAATCCTACCGAGTGAAGAGCAATCCTCACACTTGGAGGCTTAGCTGCAGTCCCGCACTCGCCTAAGTTTCAATAAACACTCCGAGTGGAGAGCAACCCTCCCGCTCGGGGACTTAGCCGCGAACCTGTTTCGCCTAAGTTTCAAAACAAATTCTGAGTGAGGAGCAACCTTCTCATTCGGAAACTTGGCCACACGCTCCGAGCTGCGCCACCAATACAATGTGCGCTCCATCCCGATCCGCAAGGACGACGAGGTGCAGGTCGTGCACAGTATCTAGTGTTCATGTCCGCGTCCCTCTCGTCGGAGCTACGACACAAGTACAATGTCCGCTCCATCCCGATTCGCAAGGACGACGAGGTGCAGGTCGTGCGCGACATCTGTTGCCCATATCCAAGGCCCTCTCGTCGGAGCTGCATCACAAACACAATGTCTATTCCGAGTGAAGAATCAAGTTTCACTTGGAGTCAAAGGATTCAAAAGCGCGGCAAAGGCAAGGACAACCATACTCAGAGAAAAACCAAGTTCAGATAAATCTCGCAAGGTTCAGAACCGCAGATAAAAGTGCTCAGGCATCAGGCCCGAAGGAGTTTAACGGTTACAAAATCACTCGGCATTCCGAGGCAAATTTAATCAAGACATAAAGTTTGTTCACTCCGCAGGAGAAGGGCTGGCAGGCTCGACGAACTCGTCCAGGTCGATTCCGTATGCAATGCGAGTGGCTGCATCGATGAAGGTCTCCATGAAGGACTGGAAGGGAAGCTTCTTGGTGTTGGCAACCTTGAGCGCTGCTAGCTTGTCTTCCTTGGCCTCTTTGCAATGAACGTGAACCAGAGACAGAGCCAATCAACACCGCATCGGGCAGATGACTTCTTCCATTCCTGCACTCGACCGGGGATCTCGTTGAGTCGAGTCATCAGAGACTCGAGATCATTCTGGAATGTCACCCTTGGACAGAGCATCGTGTCAATCCGCGACACAGCCACCTTTAGTCGTGCGAGATAGTCCATGGCGCTGACAAGGCGAGATTCCAGTCGGAGCACGTTCATGGCAGCTTCATCCTTAACAGGGGAGTTGATGGGGTCCAAGCTCATTTCAATTCGCCCAGTCTCTTCCTCGAAGTTTTGGCAGAATTCTGCACACACAGATAAAAGGTGAGTCGACAGCTGTATGACGAGTCGACAATAGCAAATCGGTCGGGCAGAGGAAAGTACCTTCAAGCATAACGAACATCTTCTTGGCGAGGCCTCCCAGATAGGTCTCCAACTCGTCCCTCCTCCGAGTGAGGTCTTCAACTTTGTCGGTCAGAACCCCCTTGTCCTTCTTCAGTCGCGTCACTTCCTTGTTGGCTTCGTTAAGAGCAGTCTTCAGCTTG
Organism: Triticum aestivum; assembly: GCF_018294505.1. Lineage (NCBI taxonomy): Eukaryota > Viridiplantae > Streptophyta > Magnoliopsida > Poales > Poaceae > Triticum > Triticum aestivum. The sequence continues at coordinate 386,798,010 of NC_057811.1, read as the reverse complement.
GCGTTATCTTCTTCTAACTTCCCGACTGAAGCCAGCTTCTTGTCGGCAAGTGTTGATTTCTCTTGCGCCGTTTTCTGCGCTGCTGCAAGATCAAGGTCCTTCTGTTCCAGAGCCTGCTTCATTTTCTCTGAAAGAAATAACACTCGGTTTAGAAGGAGGAAAGAAAAGATGACAAGGGAGACACTCGGCAAGCTTTTACCTCCCATACCAGCTATTTCATCCTTAGCCTTCTGCAAATTTTTCTTGGCCAACTCCAGGTCAAGATTGAGCTGGATCTGCTTCCTCTCAAATTCAGTAAATTGGGCTATCAACTCACAAGATTTCTGGAATCAACAAATAAGATATGTCAGTCGACAGAAATGAAGATTGGTTGCTTCCGAGTGATGAGATACAAGTTCAAGATATTATGACAAAAAGAGTTCTAAGACTACTGTAGAATCGAATATTCAACAGTAGTCTTGGGGACTACACCCAGTGGGTACACATGGCGTGCCCCCACTAGTTCGGCTTAGTACTCGACTTGGTCCGTCCAGTCGGAGTTTTAAAAAAACAAAGAGAGATGGTGCATTCATTCTCAGACCACCGCCGACTGCCCGCAGTCGACCGTGGTCTCGGGGACTACACCTAGTGGGTGCACTTAGCATGCCCCCACTAGTCCGGATTTCACTCAGCACGACCTGTCTAGACCAAGTGGAAGAACTGTGCAGAGAACATATGTCAAAGACCCCCGCCGATTCAAACATATGTCTTCTGCGTGCCCCCATTGGTTCAAAGGTTCACTCGACGTGGCCTAGTCGATTGAAGTGAAAGGAATTATACAACACAAGTTTTAAAAACACCCAGTGGGTGGACAGATGCAAGATGCAGACTCATGATAGATGCACACTAAAGGTTCCAAAACGCTCATTCACGGACATCTTACGGATAATAAAGCAGCAGTTTTCAAGTACCATATCCTAACAGAACAAGCGTCAAGCTAAAGATCAGTCGGAAATCAGCTAACCTGGACGTTGGTCTGGAGAGCTGAGCTGGCATCATAAGCAGCCTGACTGGCCTCGCGCACCACCTTCATCTGCTCCATCATAAGGCCTGCCTGGCGTATAGCTTCCTTGGCAGCGCTCACCTGATCCTCCGAGACATGATGGGTGACGAAAAGCAGAGTTGGTGGAGCAGTCGCAGCAGCCTGGGGATCTGAGGCATGGAGTCGCATGGACGAAGCAGGGACTTGGGCAGTCGACGCCGAAGGACGTTCAGTCGACACAGGATCGACAAAAGCAACAGAAGCCCGATTGAGGTCTCCGGACTGCTGGATCACTGGTTATAGCACTGACGTCGTCTGAGGTACCTTGCTGGCAGGCACCCTCCTGCCCAAGGTCCTGCTCCTCCTTCCCATAGGCTTCTGGGGCATATCTTCATCGTCGTCTGGAAGTTCAATAACATTTTGCGGCACTGCAAAAGACTCGACCGCAAGAGTTCAGCCGACCGATAAATCAATTGAAAAAATGAAGGCAAGATGGCAGAAGTCATACCTGCTTTGGAAGTGGCCGCATCTTCAGTTTCCTCATCATCTTCTTCCTTGTAAATGTCCATGGAAGTCCCAGAAGTAGCAGCACTGCAAGTTTCAGAACTCACTCCGTCAAGCAAGAGAATGAGTCGGCGACAAATATAGGAGTCCCTGAGCAAAGGGTGAAAGCAAAACACTTATGTGGAGGCAACGCGAACGTCCACCTTGATTTTAGGCAGGGCCTTCCGAGGCTTTGTAGGTGCAACTTTGAGCTGCTTCGAGGCCTTTTCAGTCGGCTCCGGAGAAGATGTCCGAGTGCGCTTCGATGCCTGCATACTCGGTGCGACCGCTTTGCCTCGTATGCTCACCGGATCATGCGTCTGCTTGGAGCGTCTTTCAGAACGAGGTGGGGTGTCGACTTCCTCGCTGCTGCTTGAGTCCTCACTTTCTTCCTCGTCTTCGTCATCGGATTTCCAGTCGGCGCTCTCACCTCCGCTCGCCTCTCCTTCCTGGTCTTGCTCTCCATTGGGCATCGAGTACATCTCAGTATAAATCTGTGAGGCAAAGAATTGAACAAATATCAATCAGGTTCAAGGACAGTTACAAATCAGAGCAAAAAGACACTCGATAATAAAGGTCAGACCTTGTCTGGTTCATTGGCGGCGTGAATGGTGGGACTCTCCTGGACCCCCTGGGGTTGTCTTTGTTTCCAGTGATGCTCTATAACCACTGTGCCACCGTCTCCTCGGTGACCTCCTCCGGGTGGATCCGAGCGGTGTCATCAGTACCCGAGTACATCCACATGGGATGATCGCGAGCCTGGAGAGGCTGGATACGTCGACTGAGAAACACTTTCAGCAAATCCATGCCTGTCACACCATCACGGACTAGTTGAACTACCCGGTCGACTAACATGTTCACTTCTACTTTCTCTGCTGGAGTCACTTTCAAGGAAGAGGGTTGCTGGACTCGCTCGATAGAAAAAGGAGGAAGGCCAGTCGACTGACCAGAGGTCGGCTTATCCTTACAATAAAACCAGGTCGACTGCCACCCTCTAACTGAATTGGGAAGAGTCATAGGTGGAAAAGTACTCCTACCCCTCATCTGAATCCCTAAACCTCCGCACATTTGGATCACGTGCGTCCTTTCGTCACTCGGATTTGCCTTCTTCACAGACTGAGAGCGGCAGGTAAAGATATGTTTGAAGAGACCCCAATGTGGTCGACAACCCAGGAAGTTCTCACACATGGAGACAAATGCAGCGAGATACGTGATTGTGTTGGGGGAAAGTGATGAAGTTGGGTTCCGAAAAAGTTCAAGAAACCCCGGAAAAAAGGATGAGGAGGCAGAGAGAAACCGCGGTCAACATGAGTGGCGAGGAGGATGCACTCACCCTCCTGCGGCCGCGGCTTGGTCTCGTTTCTCGTAAGCCTCCAAGATCCATGGGCAATCAAGCCCCCTTCAACCAGATCCTCCAGATTTTCCTTCTGGATTGTGGACCAAATCCAGTCGCCTTGGATCCAGCCGGGCGGCAGGCCGGACCTCGACGACGACCCCCCCCCTCGTTGCCGTCGTCGCCTTCTTCGCGCGCTCCAGGGCCACCGTCTTGTCCTTTCCCATCACAGCAGACTGCACACGGGCGGGGCAGCGGCGTCGAGGGTGGAGGCGAACGCGGTGGAGAAGCAGAGGAGGAAGAAGGGGAATGAGGCGCACTGTGCAAACACATCGACTCCGACGCCTTATATGAGCCTGCTTCTGAGTGGCTGACTCGTGGGCCCAAGCGATCCTGTCAAATCCCACGACAGTCGCGTGCTCGATACATGGCGAAAAAGGTGGCGCGAGAATCGAGGCATCCCTGCCTAATCTGCTCCATTTACTGCGGCGCTCTCCGTCCCGTGCGCTTCTCCAAATTTCAAATCCCGTGAGATCCGGCAACGGCAGTGCAACCAATCGCGCCGAAGATTTCATACCACACCAACACTCGAAGCGTATCAGTATAGTTCACTCGACAACCTCTGAATTGATCAAGGCGACTGAAAATGAAGTTGAAGTTTCAGCATGGTTCACAGACCCAGGTAAAATGCTTCTGAAGCGTAAAGATCGAGTCGGAACCATCTTCAACCCCTTCTCCACTCGAACCTCGATCCATTCGGGGGTTAATGATGATGACATGTACCTAGGGTAGGATACCCTTCCCAAGGACACTGCCCTAGAGTCCAAGGCATTTAAAGTACAGTAGCATCTACCAACTGAGATCACCTCAGAGTGCAACCCACTCGACCAACAATTCCACTCGGATAACCCAATTCCATTCGACCAGGATAAAATCATTCGACCATACCAGAAACCACTCGGAGTACAGAAGACCTAAAGTCAGTCAGGATGGAGGATGGAGGATGGCAACGGTCAGGCGTTCACTCCGTAGTCTTAATGATCATTTATAACTCATTACAACTAGCGTTACCAGTAACGCCCTGTCTTGATGTACATTGAACCCTTTGTAACGTGGGTTGGCTGGGGTCCTGGCGCACTCTATATAAGCCACCCCCTCCACTGGCACAAGGGTTCGCACCCCCTGTAACTACCAGGCATAATCCAGTCGACCAAGCCTCCGGGCACTGAGACGTAGGGCTGTTACTTCCTCCGAGAAGGGCCTGAACTCGTAAACCTTGCGTGCACAATCTCACCGTAGCTAGGATCTTGCCTCCTCCTATGTACCCCCTATTCTACTGTCAGACTTACTCCCACGACAAAGCATCTAGTGAAAACTATGACCCCCCGATCTACTTTTATCATATTAAAAAAACAAAATATTATTGCTATAATTTTATTTTTTTATTTTGTTTTGCAATTTATCCATCTACCTATACAAGATTTGATCCTTGCAAGTAACGAGTTCAAGGGGATTGACAAACCTCTTGCCCATGTTGGGTACACGTATTTGCTTTTGTGTGTGCAGGTGCTATTCACGAGGCTTTGCATGATTCTCCTACTAGATTGATATATTTGTTCTCACTGAGGGAAATACTTATCTCTACTGCGCTGCATCTCCTCTCCTCTTCGGGGAAAATCCCAACGCGGCTCACAGGTAGCAGAGAACCCTAGCTTCATGGTCAAGCAGCGGGCGCTCTATGAGGTCATGCGTGATCACGCCGCTCGCAACGTGATCGTCGTGCAGGAAGACGCGAAGGCGGCGCTGATGAACATGGACGAGAAGGGTGACAGCTGCACGTCCTTTGTGCCGCCAACAACACTTTATTGGAGCTGGTGGCATGAAGAGTGTGTTGCCCCGTCCACATCCATCGTCGTCCTCATGTCCACCAGCGATAGATAGGTCACGGACTTCAACAAGGAGTTGTGCATGAGATGCATTGGGGCCTTGAGTCCCTAGTGATGTTGGTTGCGGGGAATGGATAGCCGGCCAACCGTGGATTCGCAGTGTTTTTTTCCTTCGGCCCCTTCTCAAATTCGTCCGCGAGATGCAATAACAATAGGTTATCGACATTGTCGTCCAAGATCATCTCTTCTATGTCTGAATCATCCGATGAAGACGATGAGGACGGACTCCAGTCCATCTAAAAAAAGCGCGCCCGTGAATTACTCGCGAATCTCACCACTTGAAATTGAATCCAAATAGTCGTCGGGAAGTAAACATACCTTGCCCCGAAGCAAAGTCGGTCACCCCTTTCTTCTCCCCCGCCGGCCGAAGCAAAGTCGGCCGCCCCTTTCTTCTCCCCCACCGGCTAAAGCTAAGTCGGCTGAAACCCCTTCCTCCGACATGCGGGGCTGTCCCTCGGGCGATTCCGAGGCTCACCAGCATCGGAAACAACCGGATCCGCATGCTACAAGGTCGCATGCCAAGCTCCTGGGCGGATCCATGGCGCCGGCAGGAAGATGCGGCGGCGGCGAGGAAGGCGGTGGGGAGTGAGGTGGGAACGGAAGCGGGCGGAAATGGCCTTCGCGCCAAGGAAAGGGGGTCCGGCAAAAATAGGGGCGGCTCCTATAGATATGACGGAATTGGCCCGGAGTATGCAGGATACCGCAAAAAAAGTTACGGGATGGTTGATTTGTCGAGATCTATTCAATCTGGAAAAATAGTCAATTCCCGTAAACCAATGATTATAATTTCGGATCACGCGGTCTACGGGGATCTGCTAGAGATGCTCTAATAAAGATAACCGCTATGGTCTTTGTGACGCCCGGATAATTAAGCTACAGTCATTCCCCATTAATGGTGCCATGTCATCACATTACTCTTGCTAGTCCTCGCTTGATCCAAATCATAATTTAATTCAAATTCAAATTAAGGTCCAAAATTCAAATTCCTCAAACATGCAAACAAAAATGTTTAAAGTGTGGAAAATATTCCATAACCAATTATGGTGCTGACCCAACTTTTTGTAAAAGTATTTAAATGCTCTTTGGTGTATAAAACAGTGACTAAAACAATTATTGAACGCCTTTAAATGATAATAATAAATACAAACCTATTTTATTATTGTGCCAAATTAATTATGGCAGTAGCCTAAGTAGTAATACCAATTTTGGGGCTAGGTTTATATTTTACAAAACTAAAAATAAATACATGAAAGGAAACTTAATTGAAAACAGAAACTATAAAAGGAAAACAAAACAAAATAAGTAAAAGAACAAAAGGAAAAGGCCCCCACTGTTCCCCCTGGGCCTCGGCCCAACTGGCCATTGGCCAGCCCACCAGCGCCGTTTCCCCCGTCTCTGTTCACGGGGGGCTCGTGGCTAGCACCGATGGCCGCCACGGCCATGGCAGACGCCGTGGCGCCCATCCACCGGCGCCACCCCACTAATTAAGCCGGCGCCTCTCCCCCGGACCGACCCCTAACGAGCCTCTCTCCTCACTCACCCTCCCCGCTCCTCTCCTCTCCCCTCCTCAGATCCGCCGCGATGCACCCGCCCGAGCGGGCTCGTCGTCGTTGCCTCGCCGTGCGCATGGCCACCGGCCATCGTTGGTCGTTCTGCGATGTCTAGAAGCACGCAGACTTCGTCTTCATCTTCCTCCCCATCGGATCGAAGCCCAGGAGCACCGCCAACGCCGTCTTCTTCTTCCCCTCCATCCGCTTCGGTCGCCGGCCCTCTCCGTCGACTCTGACTGCCCTCTGCGCTACTAAGCTACCAGCGGGCCTTCGTGTGCCTCTGTGGTGAGCACCTCGTTCGATTCCCCCTGTTTCCCCTTTGAATCCTTCGCCGTAGACGCCATCCCATGTTCACCGCCGCTGGAACTCGTCCGCGCATGCACACTCACATGCTCCGGTTGCTCGACCTGCTGTTGCTGCTGCCGCGGCCCCGCACAGCCGTGTGCGTGCCCACCCACCACTGCGCCACGCCCGGTGCCCACTCGTCAGCCCGCACCGGTGCCCGCCCTCGCTGCTCTCCACTGCTGCAGCTCATGCTGTTAACCGCCGTTGCCGCCTGCAGCTCGTCTGAGCTCCTGCTCACGCCCACCGACCTTTGCCTCCAACGCGCGCCTGCCTTAGCCTCCCACGCGCGCTCGCCGGAGCCCGCAGCCTCCACTGCCGTCGCCACCCCCACTGATCCGCCCGTGACGCCCAGGCCGCGCCTGTTCGCCCCCCCCCCTCCGCCGCGCTTGCCTGGCCATGGTCGCGCCCGGGGCCCCTTCCCTGTCGCGTGGCCGGCCCAGCCCCACCGCTCGCCGGTGTTGGCCGCCTCCCCCCCGACCTCGCCGGCTGCCGGCGCCCCACCGCGCCCCGGCGACCTTCGTCCGCCGCGCCACATGCCCGTGCGTTCGGGCGGGCTCCCATGCCCGATAGCGCCGCGCCCGCTAAGCCCCTGGGCCACTGGCATATGGGCCCTACTGCCCTGTTAAGAAGAAAAATAAAAAAATAGTTAAAAAATATAATTAATTAATTAGTAAGATAGTTAATTAACTTAATTAATTTTGCCTAATTAACTAATTAGTTAATTAGTTAGTCAGAGGACTCTGTGACAGTGGGGCCCCACCCCTAGTTAGTTTCATTTAAGCACCCATTTAAAGTATGTGACACTAACAAATGGGCCCCATTGACCCTGTTGACTGGTCAACATTGACCCAGTCAACGCTGACTGTACTGCTGACTGGGCACTTACCGGCCCCACACGTCAGGGTTGACTCTGGTCAATTCAATGGACTGCTGATGTCATGATGACGTCATGCTGATGCAATAACCCCATTTTGGAATTAATAATAATTTCATAATATTGCTAAAACTTTAGAAAATCATAGAAAATAATCCGTAACTCGGATGAAAAAGTTTTATACATGAAAGTTGCTCATAACGACGAGACGAATCCGAATACGCGGTCCGTTCGTCCGCCACACATCCCTAGCATAGCAAACATGCAACCTTTCCCCTCCTTTTCATCTGTCCGGAAATGCCTAACTTCGGGAAAGCATTTCCAGATGTTTTCCCCCTTCGCCGATATCGTGTAGCCTCGCGTTAGAACACGCCTACTGCTGCTTATTGTCTTGGCATGCACTTGTTTGCTCTGTATTTACTGTTTCTTCCCCCTCTTCTCTCCGGTAGACCCCGAGACCGCTGCTGATGCCCCTGTGATCGACTACGTCGACGACGACCCCTCCTTCTCGCCTGAGCAACCAGGCAAGCCCCCCCTTTGATCATCCCGATATCGCCCATTCTATACTCTCATGCTTGCATTAGATTTTGCTACTGTTATTGTTTGCTCCTATTCTGATGCATAGCCTGCTTTTGTACCTGCTGTTGTACCTTACCTGCTTATCCTAAACTGCTTAGTATAGGTTGGCTAGCGATCCATCAGTGACCCCCACCTTGTCCTTGTTGCCCCTGCTTCATCATCGACAACTCGATCAACATGATCGACGACCAGAGCCCGACACCTCACATCACATCATGCCCCTTTTGTTGCTCGAATCTGCAGAGCTACTATCGAGTGCCGAGGGTGATCCCTCATAACGCACTCGTGATGATAATTCTGTAGTGTAGCTATTCGGTCGTGGTCATCGAGGGTGATTTCCTCTTTCACCATTCCCGATACGGCTCTGTCGTGCAACACCTCAAGTGTGAACCTCGAGGGTGGTCCCTCTTACGTTCCCCTTGATGATTACATCGAGTGGAATCCACCGGGGGTGATTCCTCGGGTTTTCCCCTTGATGTTTGGACACACGGTTACCTTGACTTTACTTGAGACATTGGTGAAAGTCGGGCGGGCCCGGAGAGCACCCGAGGAGTTGTTACGGTGGCGGCTGGCTATTTAGCGGTATCATCCAGGAGGGGTGATAGCTCCGGACTTGTCCCGACAGCCGTCACTACTTTAATTGTTAATGCACTAACAGGTTTGGGTATTTGTTCTGAATTGGCTTGTGGCCTTTACGCACTAACCACCACGCGAGAATAGTTATGGACCTCGATGTCGTGGTATCAGCCGAAGCTTTGTCAGACGTCCAATTCAGCATTGTGGCCGGGCCGGATCGTGCCATCCACTTCACGGCTGGTGCTGGTATCCCCTTGCGCACAACGACCCGGAGTGCAACGGGTGATGGGCCCAAGACCCCGGGGCGCTTAGGATGTAGAGTCACAAGTTGGTATCAGAGCCGACTGCCTGTAGGAACCCCCTTTCCAACTCCTTGGCCGAATTTGAGTCTAGTCAATGAAAAATTGTTTTACTAACATGGTTGTGTGGCTTACGGGACTACGTCGCCATTGGGTGGTATTAGGATCTTCTATTCCTCGTCTATATTCTAGGACTCTGGTCTCTCTTCTATTCGGGTTAAATGATTTTGCTAAATCTAACATTAGGATCTCGTGATCACATCCACCCGGAGATTTGTATTATGCCTCTTTCGAATTGAGGGCGAAGATCTGCTTCACATTGTTCACTGATCGCAGGATCCTCATATCGTGGGCACCCTGCATCGTCACTTGCAAATCCCTCGCTCCAATGGTTATCTTCGACGATGATGTAGCCTTTGCTATGTCCCGTTGTTGCATCCCTCCATCGCGTGCATGCGTGCCGCCTAGTATGTTTAGGATGTTTCTCTTGTCTGAACTCATACTAACAACGTGCAAATGGCTCTGTATATGTATATGTATGTCTTTAATGACTACTGTTTTGTACATATCGTGCCTTTGCTCATGTTCAAGTTACATCATGAATGAATCCATACACTTCCTCTACCCCTTGCTAAACTACACCTTGTTACATTTAAGCAGGATGGTTAGACCCGCCGGTCGTGACCGCCTGAATACATAGCTGGAATGATACATTAGTTCGATGCTGAATCACCAGTTCATGGTAGGAGTCATGGCTCATTTTCCGCGCCCCAGCATGAAGCAGCAATCCGCCCAGTGACTCTGCAAGACCTCGCGCATCTCAACCCTGTCATCTGCCACAACTCATCTCAGCCCCTTGATGATGATGATTGGCTCTGTGACATCACTTTCAATGTTGGAGTCTGCTGATGTAGCCCCTGCTAGCTATGTCACCTTTGTGGCTTACTGCCTGAAAGGTCCCGCTGCTCAATGGTGGGATAGCCACAGGCGTTCCTTACTTGTTGGAACCGCCATCACTTTGCCAGAATTCCAAGCTGCATTTCGCGGGCCGATGTCGAACCACCATGGTTAGTCACAACGTCCCTGTCGAACTTGAAGGGTTGGAATTCCATGTTTTCCCCATTGTTTTGAAGTCGTCCAAAATCGACCTCATTCTGGGAATGGAATGGTTGAAAACACAAACCGCTTCTATCATTTGCGCCACTAAAACCGTCCATCTACTACATCCTTCAAGTGTGATAGTAAGCTACCATGCTCATCTTGTTTGAAATGCTGAAGCACGGATTTATTCCTTGCATGCGTTAAACGCTTCTCCTCTTGGGAGAATTGAAAATGCTCCAGTCGATTGTGAATTCCAGAATGTCTTTCCAAAAGAACTACCCAGTCCATGACCTTGAACTTGCTGCAGTTAAGTTTGCACTGAAGTTGTGGCAACATTTCCTTCTTGGTAATCATTGCGAGATCTTTACAGATCATCAAAGTCTGAAGTAATTGTTTACTCAGCTAGATCTGGATCTCCGTCAGCAATGATGTATAGAAAACAATTTCAGACTATGACTACGGTATTTCTAATACCCTTAGCAAGGCTAAAGTCATGGCCGATGCCCTGTGTCGCATGTCTTATTACAACAACCGCATGGCTTATGAAGCTCAACCCCCGCAAGATGATCTCACTTACAGAGAGCATCCGATCAGCGTTCTCGTTCAAGCTGAACGTCGCACCCGTCTGAGAGCTATCAAATTTCTTAAAATTCAGTGGTCAAATCCTTCTGAAGATGAAGCCACTTGGGAACTCGAGGATCGTGTCCCTGATAAATACCCCGCTTTGTTTCCTTCTACCTCCTAAAATCTCGGGACGAGATTTCTTGTAGTGGAGGAGATTTGTGATGCCCGGATAATTAAGCTACAGTAATTCCCCATTAATGGTGCCATGTCATCACATTACTGTTGCTAGTCCTCGCTTGATCCAAATCATAATTTAATTCAAATTCAAACTAAAGTCCAAAATTCAAATTCCTCAAACATGCAAACAAAAATGTTTAAAGTGTGGCAAATATTCCATAACCAATTATGGTGCTGACCCAACTTTTTTGTAAAAGTATTTAAATGCTCTTTGGTGAATAAAATAGTGACTAAAACAATTATTGAACGCCTTTAAAAAATACAAACCTATTTTATTATTGTGCCAAATTAATTATGGCAGTAGCCTAAGTAGTAATAGCAATTTTGGGGCTAGGTTTATATTTTACAAAACTAAAAATAAATACATGAAAGGAAACTTAATTGAAAACAGAAACTATAAAAGGAAAACAAAACAAAATAAGTAAAAGAATAAAAGGAAAAGGCTCCCACTGTTCCCCCTGGGCCTCGGCCCAACTGGCCATTGGCCAGCCCACCAGCGCCATTTCCCCGTCTCTGTTCACGGGGGGCTCGCGGCTAGCACCGATGGCCGCCACGGCCATGGCAGACGCCGTGGCGCCCATCCACCGGCGCCGCCCCCCTACTTAAGCCGGCGCCTCTCCCCCGGACCGAACCCTAACGAGCCTCTCTCCTCACTTACCTCCCCGCGCCTCTCCTCTCCCCTCCTCAGATCCGCCGCGATGCACTCGCCCGAGCGGGCTCGTCGTCGTTTCCTCGCCGTGCGCGTGGCCACCGGCCATCGTTGGTCGTTCTGCGATGTCCAGAAGCACGCAGACTTCGTCTTCATCTTCCTCGCCATCGGATCAAAGCCCAGGAGCACCGCCAACGCCGTCTTGTTCTTCCCCTCTGTCCGCTTCGGTCGCCGGCCCTCTCCGTCGACTCTGACTGCCCTCTACGCTACTAAGCTACCAGCGGTCCTCCGTGTGCCTCCGTGGTGAGCACCTCGTTCGATTCCCCCTGTTTCCCCTTTGAATCCTTCGTCGTAGACGCCGTCCCATGTTCGCCGCCGCTGGAACTCGTCCGCGCATGCACGCTCATATGCTCCGGTTGCTCGACCTGCTGTTGCTGCTGCCGCGGCCCCTCACAGCCGCGTGCGTGCCCTCCCACCATCGCGCCACGCCCGGTGCCCGCTCGTCAGCCCGCACCGGCGCCCGCCCTCGCTGCTCTACACTGCTGCAGCTCGTGCTGCTAACCGCCGTCGCCGCCTGCAGCTCGTCTGAGCTCCTGCTCACGCCCACCGACCTTCGCCTCCCACGCGTGCCTGCCTTCGCGTCCCACGCGCGCTCGCCGGAGCCCGCAGCCTCCACTGTCGTCGCCACCCCCATTGCTCCGCCCGCGACGCCTAGGCCGCGCCTGTTCCCCCCCCCCCTGTCGTGCTTGCGTGGCCATGGCCGAGCCCGGGGCCCCTTCCCTGTCGCGTGGCCGGCCCGGCCCCACCGCTCGCCGGTGCTGGCCGCCATCCCCCTCCCCCGACCTCGCCAGCTGCTGGCGCCCCGGCGACCATCGTCCGCCGCGCCACACGCCCGTGCGTTCGGGCGAGCTCCCATGCCCGATAGCGCCGGGCCACTGGCATATGGGCCCCTCTGCCCTGTTAAGAAGAAAAATAAAAAAAGCGAGTTAGAAAATATAATTAGTTAATTAGTAAGATAGTTAATTAACTTAATTAATTTTGCCTAATTAACTAATTAGTTAATTAGTTAGTCAGAGGACTCTGTGACAGTGGACCCCACCCCTAGTTAGTTTAATTTAAACACCCATTTAAAGTATGTGACACTAACAGATGGGCCCCATTGACCCTGTTGACTGGTCAACATTGACCCAGTCAACGCTAACTGTACTGCTGACTGGGCACTTACCAGCCCCACACGTCAGGGTTGACTCTGGTCAACTCAATTGACTGCTGATGTCATGATGACGTCATGCTGATGCAATAACCCCATTTTGGAATTAATAATAATTTCAGAATATTGCTAAAACTTTAGAAAATCGTAGAAAATAATCCGTAACTCGGATGAAAAAGTTTTATACATGAAAGTTGCTCAGAACGACGAGACGATCCGAATACGCGGTCCGTTCGTCCGCCACACGTCCCTAGCATAGCAAACATGCAACCTTTCCCCTCCTTTCATCTGTCCGGAAATGCCTAACTTCGGGAAAGCATTTCCAGATGTTTTTCCCCTTCGCCGGTATCGTGTAGCCTTGCGTTAGAACACGCCTAGTGCTGCTTATTGTCTTGTCATGCACTTGTTTGCTCTGTATTTACTGTTTCTTCCCCCTCTTCTCTCCGGTAGACCCCGAGACCGCTGCTGATGCCCCTGTGATCGACTACGTCGACGATGACCCCTCCTTCTCGCCTGAGCAACCAGGCAAGCCCCCCCTTTGATCATCCCGATATCACCCATTCTATACTCTCATGCTTGCATTAGATTTTGCTACTGTTATTGTTTGCTCCTATTCTGATGCATAGCCTGCTTTTGTACCTGCTGTTGTACCTTACCTGCTTATCCTAAACTGCTTAGTATAGGTTGGCTAGCGATCCATCAGTGACCCCCACCTTGTCCTTGTTGCCCCTGCTTCATCATCGACGACTCGATCAACGTGGTCGATGACCAGAGCCCGACACCTCACATCACATCACGCCCCTTTTGTTGCTCAACTCTGCAGAGCTACTATCGAGTGCCGAGGGTGATCCCTCATAACGCACTCCTGATGATAATTCTGTAGTGTAGCTACTCGATCGTGGTCATCGAGGGTGATTTCCTCTTTCACCATTCCCGATACAGCTCTGTCGTGCAACACCTCAAGTGTGAACCTCGAGGGTGGTCCCTCTTACGTTCACCTTGATGATTACATCGAGTGGAATCCACCGGGGGTGATTCCTCGGGTTTTCCCCTTGATGTTTGGACACACGGTTACCTTGACTTTACTTGAGACATTGGTGAAAGTCGGGCGGGCCCGGAGAGCACCCGAGGAGTTGTTACGGTGGCGGCTGGCTGTTTAGCGGTATCACCCAGGAGGGGTGATATAGCTCCGGACTTGTCCCGAGAGCTGTCACTACTTTAATTGTTAATGCACTAACAGGTTTGGGTATTTGATCTGAATTGGCCTTTGGCCTTTACGCACTAACCACCACGCGAGAATAGTTATGGGCCTCGACGTCGTGGTATCAGCCGAAGCTTTGTCAGACGTCCAGTTCACCATTGTGGCCGGGCCGGATCGCGCCATCCACTTCACGGGTGGTGCTGGTATCCCCTTGCGCACAACGACCCGGAGTGCAACGGGCGATGGGCCCAAGACCCCGGGGCGCTTAGGATGTAGACCGGCGGGGACCTCTCTGCTGAGCCTAGGTAGGGCTGCGACGTGTTGATCTTCCGAGGCCGGGCATTGACCCCAGAAAGGTGTGTCCGGCCAGAGTGATCGAGCGTGTTGGGTAACGTGATGCACCCCTGCAGGGAAGAGATATATTCGAATACCGTGTCCACCATAATGGACGTTCAGACTTGTATCCTGATCTTATACAACTAGAAATGGATACTTGATCTGTGATGGATATGTGGCTCTGGGATTTCTTTCTCGCGGGGAGTCGAGGAAGGATCTCTGGGCATTAATGTTACAACATGCTTGTTAATTATAAACTGCTATTCTTTACTCTTCTACATGCTGCAAGATGCTTGGAGCTGCTTGAAGATGCTAGTCTTCGATAGGCTAGGCATTCTCCTCTATTCTGGCATTCTGCAGTTCAGTCCACAGATACAGCCCTTCCATTTGATAACAATGCATACTTAGTATAGATCTGATGCTTGTGAGTACTTTGGATGAGTACTCACGGTTGCTTTGCTACCCCTTTTCCCCCTTCCTTCTTCTTTTCGGTTGACGCAACCAGATGGTGGATCCCTGGAGCCAGATGCCACCGCCAACGGATTCTGCTACATGGAGACCGTCGACGACCAGGAGTAGTTAGGAGGTCCCAGGCAGGAGGCCTTGCCTCTTCGATCGTGTTGCTTTTGTGCTTGCCTTCTTAAGGCATCCTTGTTTAACTTATGTCTGTACTCAGATATTGTTGCTTCCGCTGACTCTTGTGTATCGAGCTTGTATTCGAGCCCTCGAGGCCCCTGGCTTGTAATATGAAGCTTGTATTATTTTATTTGTGTCTAGAGTTGTGTTGTGATATTTTCTCGTGAGTCCCTGATCTTGATCGTACACATTTGCGTGTATGATTAGTGTACAGTCGAATCGGGGGTGTCACAGTCTTCCCCTGAAAATTGATAGAAGCGTACCCTTCATTTTGGGGAGCGGTGTTTTGGCTCCCGGGAGCACATGCTCCCGGGTGAACGGTACCCCTCAAAAAAATGTTCTCAAAAACTTCTGGAAAAAAATTAGACGATCGTGTTGGTGTCACAAGCATGCTTGACAATTTTCATGCAGAACGGAGCAGCGATGTTTCTTCAGTGAAAAAAACAAATTTGGGCTGACATTTGATCTTTGATTTGGTTTTTTTTTTTTGCGCATGACAAAATGTTTAACCTTTTTGTCTCAAAATTTAGAGGTAGCATTTTTACGTGACAAAGATCACAAAAAAAATGCTCCCAGGAGCCAAATTGAATTTCCATTCATTTTGTTTTTTTTCTGAGGACGGCAATTACCACGTACGAGGAGACAGCTACAGCCTACAGCAACATCCAAAGTGCGGTGCAGGTGCAGCAGGAGTGTTTTGCCAACGTAAATCACTGCAGTAAAGGGCAACGAATCCCGTCTCCGTCGCGTTAGTACATGGGATCGATTGACTCCACATGATTTTGCAAGTCAATACCGTGCTAGACTGTACTACTACTTTACATGAATCTTCATATTTCCTGCGGAGAGTGCTTTACATAAATCCACAAAGAGCCACACGTGCATCTTTATATAGATAAATAAAATCTCCCTCAAGAAAAATATAGATAAATAAATCGCTGCACGAGCTAAGTAAACATCGTGTACGAGCTGAGTAAACAACCCATGAAGTTTGAAGTTAACCTGTGGTGCCACGTGACGGTGCGGAATGTCTCAGCGGTTCCCGCGTTTTAAAGTTTCGTGCAGTTGTGCCGTTGAACTGAGCTACTCCGTATCGTCTATCAATCAATCATCTATACCTGCCCACGCGCCCGTCGCAATCTACGGATTAGCTAGGCCTAATCCGATCGGGTCAGTCGCTGATCCCAACATACACCTGCCGTACCGACCAAGCACTAAAAAAATAACGGAAACACTAACGCCCACACGTGTGGGCGTTACCCAACTTACCCACACGCCTTGATCGTCGTTCACTATTTTTTGCATGAATCTTGGCACGAAAAGGTGGATTTGCTGTGCCACGTAGGACAAGTCCCCTGTGTGGCGTGTAGGCAGTTCGTCCGAACGCCGGTTTTTCCTCCGAGGTCAGAGGTTGCGAGTCGGGGCGTGAGGTGGAACTGCTGTCGCGCCCGCACGCCACGCCCGACTGCGGTTGCCGTCTCCAACGTCTTGCCACTTCGCTCTCCCCTCGCGGTTCATTTACTCCCCTCCCCATTCATTACTCGCCAACCCACTATCCACGCCAGTTGCATTCGATTGAGGAGAAACCGAGAGGAGAAGGCGACGGCGGCGGCGGAAGAGTCGACAGCATTCGCGGCCGTTGGTGGGGCTCGCCGGACCGGAGCGTCGTCGCCGGAGCAGCCGCAGATTGAAGGCAAGGCTCCCTCCCGTGCTCACATTCATGCCCGCGATTTCCGCCCCCCTCCCTCTGTGGTCAATTTCCGCTCGAGTTTACTCGAGATTCCGGCCGATTCGCGGTGCTCCGGCGTCTCCGTCGGCGGTGGAGTCGCGTGCTTACCATTTAGGGTGGCATTGCGCAGTTTCGTCGCCGCCGCGGTGGCAGTCATGCCGGTGTGGCTCGGCCGTTCCGCAGCCACATCCGGTTTTCGCCTTGCAATTGAGCGGGCGATTTTCTATATGTGTAGTTATGATTTGCCTCGAAATGCTATTTCCATCGGTGTAGGGAGTTTCTGTTGTTGAATTCAGGGTATGATATTTGCGAATGAACCCTAGATCTAATTAGGTGCATTTCATAGTGTAGGATAATGGCAGTCATGGCATTTTCAACAACTATCATCACTGATGGCAACTAATTTTCTGATCAACCGTGTCAGTTGCCATGATTATGCTTTTCCATGTGGCAACTAATTTTGTGAATGCACTCTGCCTGTTGCCATGTCATATGCAGGATAATGGCAAATTCACTGTACAATAGACTCAATTGCATTTGCCATGCTGACTTGTGATAGCTAAACATATTTGAATGTATTACATGGCAACTCATTTTTATATGAGGTCAGGGTGTGATTTGCCACATTATATGTTGTGCAATGGAAGTTTCCTGCCCTTTTTTGAAGTTCCTTGTGTTAACACATGGCAACTTGACCATAGTACATTATGTGAATACATGGCAACTCACTTTTATTTGAGGTCAGGGTGTGAGTTGCCACATTATATGTTGTGCAATGGAAGTTTTCTGCCCTTTTTTGAAGTGCCTTGTGTTAACACATGGCAACTTGAACATATTTGAAGTTCCTTATGATCTGTACATTTTTTATGAAGCCAGTGTGTTAGTTGCCACATTTCATGTTGGACAAACCTAGGGGGTGGGTGTTCCTATGCTCTGCCTCATTTGCCACTTTCATTGGAGCCAACATGGCAAGTAGGTTATGCTACCTGGCAACTGCTTCCTTCAGAAGCACATACACGTCCAGTTCCCATGTTTATGCAATTGCTTTTCCATTTGATCATTTTTCTGCCTTTTTGTGCATCTTCAGCAGATGGCAATTACTGCCCTCTTCAGATGCGTAAACTTTGTGGCAACCATGGAGTTTTCTTTTTTGTTCATCGATGATATCGAATATTTACTTGATGCATTTCTTTTCGTATCCGTCGGCTGTGTTTTCATTTCACCCTAACGTGTGCTTTCTTCTTACCGTAGCACAATGGCTCGCGGCGACCATCAAGATGATGATGATGACTTCATGGAGTTACCGCAACAGAATCGCGCGACTGGTCTGACAAAAGATGGCGATGAGGTCACTTTCCACCCCCAAATGTTTTTAATGTCGCATTGAGTTTTCAATCTTCCGTTAGAACTAAATTTTCATGACATTGAACATGGCAACAAATGATCCATTTTCTGTTATGCAGAAGAAGAAATGTTATCGCAATAGGGCTTCGCAAGAACGCCTGACTATATTGACCGAGGGATTTACTGATGAGCAGAAGGGAGTTGCCGGTGAGATGGGGATGTAGGCTCTGATGGATGTTCGGTGCAAGAACCTAGTGAACCCTGCATGCGACTGGCTCGGTGAGATTTATGATCCTGCCTCCGGGGAATTCGTGATTCCGGGACGTGGAAGACTTCCTTTGGACGAGGAATCTGTGTTCTGCACTCTGGGTGTGCCCCGTGGAGAGATCAAAGTCCCATATGAGGTAATAATAAGATTGAGGAAGTCTTGTTCGCCCGTTTGTTTCCTGGGATGGCATCCATGCCGAATACGACTGTGCTAGTAACTTCGTTGGAGGGCATGAAACCCATGGTGAGGTATTTAAGATGAAGCTGGTCATGTACTTGATCTCAGTTGTCTTTGCGCCTACCACATCTCTTCACCCAAGCAACAAGTGCTTCCCCATCCTGGTGAATGCTCTCTCTCTACTTCTCTTTCCATTCAATCTTTTGATTTTGATGTCATCTGAAGCTAGTCATTGCCAGTATTTTAATGTTTTTCATTTGAATGCTGATGTGGCAACTTTTTGTCCTGAAATTGTGTTGTGCAGGCGAAGCTGAAATACGTTAAGAACATGAATTAGTGTAAATTCATCGCTGACTTCCTGCATGATGCATTTTCAAACAAGATGTACCAGAAGGGCTGTCGCTTGCACCTAATGGTATTTTTTCATACTCTTTTGCAAATACTATTATCACGGTTCAATGCTTTCCTAAATCAACATCGCAGCTGTTGGTAAGTGTGAACCATACAAGATCGTGCATGGCAACCGTACAAGATCGTGCATGGAAACCCTTTGTTTTCATTTTTTATGTGAATCTTTTACATGTGAAAGTGACTTTTTGTTTGATTCATGGCATCTGTAGTTGCTGCCTACAAGGCAATATCATTTTTCAACAACACAAAAAAGTGTTCATTTGATACATTCATTCTCTTTTATACAATCTGCATGGCAACCATGATGTTGAGCTGGTGGCAGCTACCAGCATAACAAGATGGCAACTGCCACACAGCATGATGGCAACTAACATAGACAGATGGCAAATCTTTTTCTTCATTCCCTTCAACTTGATGACTCGAGGAAACTACATAAGCTTTCTTTTCAGCATAGCATGATGGCAACTGACATAGCTTTCTTTTTTATTGTGTATACCAGCTCATGTACGTCGATCGTCTTGATCTGTCCACGGTCGACTTTACTGGGATAGGAGGCCCGCCGCCTCCACATAAGTTTGCTCTCTCTGCGTGGACGTATGATGATGTCAAGGTTGTGCTTGCCGCAGACAGGATAACTGATACAAAATATGGGAAACCGTAGGTTAGTTCTGCCTTCTTTCTTGCACAACATTCTTCATTTTCGATGATGCATAACATGTGGAAAAAAATCCCCATACGGCAACCATTTACGGCTAACAAGAGATAAATACCTTGGCAGCCATGGTTGTCTGCACATGGAACCCATGTATGACCCCATACGGCAACTCCGCCATCCATGTCGAAACTCCTTCTTTTTTCCTATTTTTGCAATACATGAATTGTTAGTCACTGCTCCTTATTTCTCTCTTACATTTTAGTTGTTTTTAATGTTTTCTAGCTGATGGCCAAGCATGCTATAGACTACAGTGTGTTTGGTGGGCCACAAAACTTTGGCAAGTGGATAGATGTGCATTCAGCTCCATCTTGTCCTGCTGAGGTAATCAAGGATGTTTATTTTTGTTTTTTGAAATTGTTTTTCCCTTTGCATTTTGATATATCTCTATGGTTGTTTTGGTTATTTTTGTTCCTACGCACGTGACTCTAATATGTTTGGTTATTGCTACTTTTTGTTTTGTGCTCAGGCGAGGGCACCTGTTGAGCATCTAGTTGGGCAGTTTGCTTCTCGCATGACAGGCTTGCTCGGGAAGTTGGTTGAGGGTTGGACATCACTTAATGGCTCTGATAGCGACGCGGTTGCGAGGCAGTTCACATCATTCGTTGGAGAACGGACACATCTACCAACTGGTTGCCGTGGCCGGTACGACTACAACAGCTCACGGGAGCTCCCTGAGACGCAAGATGGGCTAGATGGAGATGCTGGTCTCAACAAGGACGATGACGATGAGATGAACATGTTGAAGTTCGTGCAGGTGGTAAGAAGGATAAGGCTGCAGCAAATGTTCCTCCACCAGAGGAAGCCATTGAACAAATAGTTGCGAGAGACACGGGGGTGTCGCCCTCAAAGAGGGGCAGGGCTCTAGAGGATGTTGGTCAGGGCTCTGTTGGCAAGAGGTCTAGGACCGATCCCGTAGCTGCTAGGAAGAGGTTCGACATTTATTTAGTGTTTTGTTTGTCCCTTCTTTTTAATAGACCGACCTTTTTTTCATTGTTTGCTAAGTGCGGCATGATTTTTGTGTCTCACACTTGGTATCCTTTTTTTGCCATTCTTTCTACATGCAGTGAGGCGACAGCTGGTGGACGAGCAGTTAAGAAGAAACAAACGCCAACGCCAACCCGTGTTTCTGCCCGATTGAACAAGGGTGCTCCCACTGCTGGTGACACCACTTCCACCAGGTCGTCTCCTCGTATGTCGACGTCCAACACCAGGGATCCTGTCGAGTTGGGACTTGAGGAAGACAATCAAGAAGTAGGTTCTCCCTGTTTTTCATTGTCGTAGTGCTATTTTTTCGCTTGATGCATTCTAGATCATACACAACTTTTTTACCTGATACATTTATGTGGCAACTACCGTCTGCTTCTCATGGCAGCTGTCCAGCTTGCCACATGGGCTATTGCCATCAGTGCCACATGGCAACTACTGTTTTTCATGATCTAATATTTGCTGCATGGCAACTCATGCTTGTTCTGTATGGCAACTGCTGACTACACCACATGGCAATTCTTATTCCACTGATATGGCAACTAGCAGCTTTCCACTGACCTCCATCACCTACATTGTCATGTGTGCCCACCCATACCTTGTTCTCAAATGGCAGCTCTGGCACATCACACACTTTTCATTTTCATGATGCCTACCATGGCAATTATTTTGTTCACTTTTTTTATACTCTTCATGTGCTTTCTTGTAGGGTGAAGGAGACTACTACACGCGTGACCAAGCACAACCCTAGAGACCCACTCGAACGCATTCATTCCAAGTTGTCGACAAGTGGCAACTCAGATGTTCATGAGGCGCCAGACGACAAATCTGCTGTTGTACCGTCCACTGTTCCCACTAGCTCTGATGCAAGCGGCCGACCATCTCCGTCGGTTGGAGATGTGCAGACTACAACAACAGGCATCCGTACATCTGGGAGTGATGAGTTTGTATCTGCCAGGACTGCTGAGATATTGCCCACGCTGGTGGCAATGAGGGATGCTGTTGTGACCCATGCCACCCGATCAGCAACTGTTGAAGTGGACGCTCCTGAGATCAACCTAAACAAGGAAGATTCCTGCTCATCTGATACGGATTCCAGGCGTGTGGCTGGTGGCACTTCTGCGTCCACAAAAGAAGGGGCTGCGGCCACAATTCAGAACGAGATGCCATTGATAACCCACAAGTATAGGGGATCAATTGTAGCCTCTTTCGATAAGTAAGAGTATCAAACCCAACGAGGAGCTAAAGGTAGAACAAATATTCCCTCAAGTTCTATCGACCACCGATACAACTCTACGCACGCTTAACGTTCGCTTTACCTAGAGCAAGTATAAAACTATAAGTACTTTGTAGGTGTTGCTAGATAGGTTTGCAAGATAATAAAGAGCGCGTAAATAAAAAGTAGGGGTGTTTAGATAAAGAAGCAATAAAGTTAGTATAGCGAGTGTGGAAAAGTGGTGGTAGGAGTTGCGAAATTGTCCCTAAGCAATTGACTACTTTACTAGACCGATAACAAGCTTTATGTGGGAGAGGCCACTGCTAGCATGTTCCCTGACTTGGAATTCTATGCACTTATGATTGGAACTATTAGCAAGCGTCCGCAACTACTAACGTTCATTTAAGGTAAAACCCAACCATAGCATTAAGTTATATTGGCCCCCCTTCAATCCCGTATGCATCAATTTCTATGCTAGGTAGAAGCTTCTGTCACTCTTGCCCTCCAATACATAGTCCTATCAACATACAACTAACCGTATGGTGTGATCCACGCGCGCGCTCATATGATGGGCACCAAAGGACAGCAACATAACCACAAGCAAATTAAATCAATCATAGCAATTCATCAACCACCGATAGGACAACGAAAATCTACTCAGACATCATAGGATGGCAACACATCATTGGATAATAATATGAAGCATAAAGCACCATGTTCAAGTAGAGGGTACTGGGGGAGTCCTGGACTAAGGGGTCCTCAGGCGTCCGGCCTGTTATCCATTGGGTCGGACTGATGGGATGTGAAGACATGAAGGCCGAAGACTGTACCCGTGTCCGGATTGGACTCTACTTGGCGTGGAAGGCAAGCTAGGCGACCAATTATGAAGATTCCTTCTTATGTAACCGACTCTATGTAAACCCTAGATCCCCCCGGTGTCTATATAAACCGGAGGGCGTAGTCCGGATAGGATACACATTACCATAGTCATACAGGGTAGACTTCTAGGGTTTAGCCATTACGATCTCGTTGTAGATCAACTCTTGTAATACCCATATTCATCAAGATCAATCAAGCAGGAAGTAGGGTATTACCTCCATAGAGAGGGCCCGGACCTGGGTAAACATCGTGTCCCCCGTCTCCCGTTACCATCGATCCTAGACGCACAATTCGGGACCCCCTACCCGAGATCCGCCGGTTTTGACACCGGAAGGTACAGCGGGTTGCGGGAGAGTGGACCGCTGTAGATAGAGGCGGGAAGGTGATGGAGATGTTGGTGAAGATGGCGGAGGTGTTGGTGAAGATTGCAGTGATGATGATGGTGGCCACGGCAGCATTCCGGCGCCACCGGAAGAGCGGGTGAGAGGGGCCCCCTTCTTCTTCTTCTTCCTTGACCTCCTCCCTAGATGGGAGAAGGGTTTCCCCTCTGGTCCTTGGCCTCCATGTCATGGGAGGGGTGAGATCACCTCTGAGATTGGATCTGTCTCTCTGTCTCTCTCTGTTTCTGCGTTCTGGTATTCTGCCCTTTCACCGTTTCGTATATGTATGGAGATCCGTAACTCCGATTGGATTGAAACCTTCGCCCAGATTTTTCTCCGAAAATTAGCTTTCTTGCGGCCGAAGAAGAGCAGCAACCGCCTTACGGGTGGCCCATGAGGGTCAGAGGTGCGCCCCCTGCCTTGTGGCCACCTCGGGCACCGTCTCGCGTTGATTCTTCTTCCCATATTCTCCAAATATTCCAAAAATATTCTCCGTCCATTTTTATCCCGTTTGGACTCCGTTTGATATGGGGTTTCTGCGAAACAAAAATCATGCAACAAACAGGAACTGGCACTGGGCACCGGATCAATATGTTAGTCCCAAAAATAGAATAAAAAGTTGCCAAAAGTGTACGAAAGTTGAATAATATTGGCATGGAACAATCAAAAATTATAGATACGACGAAGACGTATCAGCATCCCCAAGCTTAATTCCTGCTCGTCCTCGAGTAGGTAAATGATAAAAAAGATAATTTTTGATGTGGAATACTACCTAGCATAATCTTGATCATGTATCTAATCATGGCATGAATATTAAGACATGAGTGATTCAAGGCAATAGTCTATCATTTGACATAAAAACAATAATACTTCAAGCCTACTAATAAAGCAATCATGTCTTTTCAAAATAACAAGGCCAAAGAAAGTTATCCCTACAAAATCATATAGTCTCGCTATGCTCCATCTTCACCACACAAAATATTCAAATCATGCACAACCCCGATGACAAGCCGAGCAATTGGTTCATACTTTTTAACGCGCTTCAGCTTTTTCAACCCTCACGCAATACATGAGCGCAAGCCATGGACATAGCACTATAGGTGGAATAGAATAATATGATGGGGGTTATGTGGAGAAGACAAAAAGGAGAAAGTCTCACATTGACGCGGCTAATCAACGGGCTATGGAGATGCCCATCAATTGATGTCAATGTGAGGAGTAGGGATTGCCATGCAACGGATGCACTAGAGCTATAAGTGTATGAAAGCTCAAACTGGAAACTAAGTGGGTGTGCATCCAACTTGCTTGCTCATGAAGACCTCGGGCATTTGAGGAAGCCCATCATTGGAATATACAAGCCAAGTTCTATAATGAAAATTCCCACTAGTATATGAAAGTGATAACTCAAGAGACTCTCTATATGAAGAACATGGTGCTACTCTGAAGCACAAGTGTGGTAAAAGGATAGTAACATTGCCCCTTCTCTCTTTTTCTCTTTTTTTTGGTGGGCTTCATTGGCCTCTTTTTTTGGGGGGCTTCTTTGGCCTCTTTTATTTATTTTTAAAGTCCGGAGTCTCATCCCGACTTGTGGGGGAATCATAGTCTCCATCACCCTTTCCTCACTGGGGCAATGCTCTAATAATGATGATCATCACACTTTTATTTACTTACAACTCAATATTACAACTCGATACTAGAACAAAGATATGACTCTATATGAATGCCTCCGGCGGTGTACCGGGATGTGCAATGATCTAGCGTAGCAATGGCATCAAAAAACGGACAAGCCATGAAAACATCATGCTAGCTATCTTACGATCATGCAAAGCAATATGACAATAAATGCTCAAGTCATGTATATGATGATGATGGAAGTTGCATGGCAATATATCTCGGAATGGCTATGGAAATGCCATGGTAGGTAGGTATGGTGGCTGTTTTGAGGAAGATATAATGAGGCTTATGTGTGATAGAGCGTATCATATCACGGGGTTTGGATGTACCGGCGAAGTTTGCACCAACTCTCGAGGTGAGAAAGGGCAATGCACGGTACCGAAGAGGCTAGCAATGATGGAAGGGTGAGAGTGCGTATAATCCATGGACTCACATTAGTCATAAAGAACTCATATACTTATTGCAAAACTTTATCAGCCCTCGAAGCAAAGTACTACTACGCATGCCCCTAGGGGGATAGATTGGTAGGAAAAGACCATCGCTCGTCCCCGACCGCCACTCATAAGGAAGACAATCAATAAATAAATCATGCTCCGACTTTGTTACATAACGGTTCACCATACGTGCATGCTACGGGAATCACAAACCTCAACACAAGTATTTCTACTAATCCACAACTACCCACTAGCATGACTCTAATATCACCCATCTTTATATCGCAAAACTATTGCAAGGAATCAAACATATCATATTCAGTGATCTACAAGTTTTATGTAGGATTTTATGACTAACCATGTGAATGACCAGTTCCTGTCATCTCTCTAAATAGATATAAGTGAAGCAAGAGAGTTTAATTCTTTCTACAAAAGATATGCCCATGCTCTAACAAATATAAGTGAAGCAAAAGAGCATTCTACAAATGGCGGTTTTCTATGTGAAGAGAAACAGGCAATCCAAACTTCAAATGATATAAGTGAAGCACATGAAGCATTCTATAAAGCCATACTCAAAAGATATAAGTGAAGTGCATAGAGCATTCTATAAATCAACCAAGGACTATCTCATACCAGCATGGTGCATAAAAGAAAAGTGAAAACTAAATGCAAAATACGCTCCAAGATTTGCACATATCGCATGAACGAAACGAATTCGAAAACATACCGATACTTGTTGAAGAAAGAGGGGATGCCTTCCGGGGCATCCCCAAGCTTAGATGCTTGAGTCTCCTTGAATATTTACTTGGGGTGCCTTGGGCCCAAGCTTGATCTCTTGCCTCTCTTCCTTCTTCTCACATCGAGACCTCCTCGAGCATCGAACACTTCATCCACACAAAACTTCAACAGAAAACTCGGTAAGATCCGTTAGTATAATAAAGCAAATCACTACTCTAAGTACTGTTGCAAACCAATTCATATTTTGTTTTTGCATTATGTCTACTGTAATATAACTTTTTCATGGCTTAATCCACTGATATAAATTGATAGTTTCATCAAAACAAGCAAACTATGCATCAAAAACAGAATCTGTCTAAAACAAAACAGTCTGTAATAATCTGAACATTCACCATACTTCTGATACTTCAAAAATTCTGCCAAAATTAGGAAAAATAAAAAATTTGTATATAAAGACAGTGCAAAAATAATCAGAACCTTTTGGCATTCCAGTAAAAAACTAAAAATCGCTCACTACAGCCAAAGTTTCTGTCCTGCACCGTACAAACCAACAAGCATTGTAAACATCCTAAAGGCAAACCTTGGCACATTATTTTTATAATACAATGGAATTGTACAAGGGGATAATTATTTTTATTGAAAATTTTCTGTAATTAAGATTCACAAAGTTTCCATGGGCATGAACAAAGTTCAAGGACGTCCCCCACTTTCACAATGCTCGTCTATCTCACTTTCACTTTTCTTTTTGAAAAGTTTTGGGTTCCCGTCTTTATTTTTTTGTTTTTAAACTTTATAAAAGCACACAACAGAAATAAATGACTCTCTAAAACTTCCGGGTTGTCTCCCTGGCAGCGCTTTCTTTAAAGCCATTAAGCTAGGCATATAGTGCTCAAGTAGTGAATCCACCCGGATCCCAAGGTATATCAAAGCCAATTTTAATTAGCAATGATTTGGCATTTAGTAGTGAGCACAAGGCAACATATATCAAGCAATGACGAAGTCTAACTCTCTTCCTATGCATCGGCATGTCATAAAAGAACAATTCATGCACACATAGTAAAGGCCAATGCATAGTATAAACAGTTTCTTGCAATTTTATCATGTTGGAAACATAGAGAGGTGGAGATATAGTTCCTCTCTCATAATAATTGCAAGTAGGAGCAGCAAGCACATGCATATTATATCTATCAAAATCATCATGTGCAACGGTAAAAGGCAACCCATCAATATAATCCTTAATAAGTGCAAACTTCTCCGATATAGTGTAGTCGGGAGAATTCAAAAAGATAATAGGACTATCATGCGTGGGTGCAATAGCAACAATTTCATGTTTAACAGAAGGAACTATAGCAAGTTCATCTCCATAAGCATAATTCATATTGGCATCTTGGCCACAAGCATAGCAAGCATCATCAAAAAGGGATATTTCAAGAGAATCAACGGGATCATAACAATCATCATAGCAATCATCCTTCGGTAAGCACGAAGGGAAATTAAACAATGTATGAGTTGAAGAGTTACTCTCATTAGAAGGTGGGCACGGGTAGCTAATCCGCTCTTCCTCCTTTTGTTCTTCGCTCTCCTCATCATCTTTTTCATCCAATGAGCTCACAGTTTCATCAATTTCTTCTTCCATAGACTCCTGCAAAATATTAGTCTCTTCTTGGACAGCGGAGGAGTCCTCAATATATGGTTTAACATAGGCATTAGAAGCATAATTATCATAACAATATTCAAGTATGGCAAAATTTTCAGATTTGTAAAGAGTAGCATCATACTTTTCAATCAAAGAAGCAATTTCATAAGCACCCCTAAAAGCAACAAATTTTTCAATTTGTTGAACATCATAGTAACTATAAACACCCTTAGCATACGAAGATACGATTCCATTATCGATAAACTCACATTGGTAGGGAAGGTGTTTCTTAGGGTTTTCAGAACAACAAGTAACATCATATATTTCACATAAATTCCAGGCATAGCATTGCAAACGATGAATTTGATCCAGTAAAAGTTTCCCTTTTTTAGATATGCGGTGTCGCACATAACAAGCATGCTCATCTAAAGATTTGCCCTCAACTAAGCTAGTTGGGGTTTCAGCACGAGCACAAAAGGATCGAAGATGATCCAAGTAAAAAGCTTTAGGAGTGTGATAGATTTTGAGTGGTTCTTCAACCATTGGTTCAGTAGGTACAGCTAATGTTTTTGGTATTTTGCATTTCCTACCCATAACTAAAGATAGAAAACAACTAAGAACAGCAAATAAAAATTACTTATTGATAAAGCAAACAAGCACACACGAGAATATTCACCCCACGCTATGACTCCACGGCAACGGCGCCAGAAAAAGGTCTTGATAACCCACAAGTATAGGGGATCAATTGTAGCCTCTTTCGATAAGTAAGAGTGTCGAACCCAACGAGGAGCTAAAGGTAGAACAAATATTCCCTCAAGTTCTATCGACCACCGATACAACTCTACGCACGCTTAACGTTCGCTTTACCTAGAACAAGTATGAAACTAGAAGTACTTTGTAGGTGTTTTTGGATAGGTTTGCAAGATAATAAAGAGCGCGTAAATAAAAAGTAGGGGCTGTTTAGATAAAGAAGCAATAAAGTTAATATAGCGAGTGTGGAAAAGTGGTGGTAGGAGTTGCGAAATTGTCCCTAAGCAATTGACTACTTTACTAGACCGATAGCAAGTTTTATGTGGGAGAGGCCACTGCTAGCATGTCATCCCTGACTTGGAATTCTATGCACTTATGATTGGAACTATTAGCAAGCATCCGCAACTACTAACGTTCATTAAGGTAAAACCCAACCATAGCATTAAGATATATTGGTCCCCCTTCAATCCCGTATGCATCAATTTCTATGCTAGGTAGAAGCTTCTGTCACTCTTGCCCTCCAATACATAGTCCTATCAACATACAACTAACCCTATGGTGTGATCCACGCGCGCGCTCATATGATGGGCACCAAAGGACAACAACATAACCACAAGCAAATTAAATCAATCATAGCAATTCATCAACCACCGATAGGACAACGAAAATCTACTCAGACATCATAGGATGGCAACACATCATTGGATAATAATATGAAGCATAAAGCACCATGTTCAAGTAGAGGGTACAGCGGGTTGCGGGAGAGTGGACCGCTGTAGATAGAGGGGGGAAGGTGATGGAGATGTTGGTGAAGATGGCGGAGGTGTTGGTGAAGATCGCGGTGATGATGATGGTGGCCACGGCAGCGTTCCGGCACCACCGGAAGAGAGGGTGAGAGGGGCCCCCTTCTTCTTCTTCTTCCTTGACCTCCTCCCTAGATGGGAGAAGGGTTTCCCCTCTGGTCCTTGGCCTCCATGGCATGGGAGGGGCGAGAGCCCCTCCGAGATTGGATCTATCTCTCTGTCTCTCTCTGTTTCTGCGTTCTGGTATTCTGCCCTTTCACCGTTTCGTGTATATATATGGAGATCCGTAACTCCAATTGGATTGAAACCTTCGCCCGGATTTTTCTCCAAAAATTAGCTTTCTTGCGGCCGAAGAAGAGCAGCAACCGCCTTACGGGTGGCCCACGAGGGTCAGGGGCGCGCCCAGGGGGCAGGCGCGCCCCTGCCTCGTGGCCACCTCAGGCACCGTCTCGCGTTGATTCTTCTTCCCATATTCTCCAAATATTCCAAAAATATTCTCCGTCCGTTTTTATCCCGTTTGGACTCCGTTTGATATGGGGTTTCTGCGAAACAAAAATCATGCAACAAACAGGAACTGGCACTGGGCACTGGATCAATATGTCAGTCCCAAAAATAGAATAAAAAGTTGCCAAAAGTGTATGAAAGTTGAATAATATTGGCATGGAACAATCAAAAATTATAGATACGATGGAGACGTATCACCATCCACGGGTGAGACTCATGGCACAACAGCTCCAGCTTCTGGTGGTCCAGAGGCTGCTACGGCGACCGTTGCGCGAGCTGGTCTTCCACCTGGGCGACGTAGCCCTCGCAAGCATCCTACAGACATATCCAATGCACCTTTGTAGCTAGGAGCAGCAGAGATGACTCTGGTTATGTGCCTGCCTCGACACTGTTCCCACCTCCTGCCAAAAGCAATGTTATGGAGAAAACAGAAGTCCGGAGTACAACCGACGCAGGTGGCAAGCCGTGCACAGCTGAAGGAGGTGAACGTCCGGAGCAGACTACGTCTTTCACCGCCGTGGAGAACCCCGGCTTAAATCTGCGCACTTCCAAGCTCCCAGTCAACATTGGTGTCCCCTACAGCCCAAACAAGAAGATTGGCAAGAAAGTTGCGATTGATACCGCTGACAGCACGCCCCGCCCTACTAATAAGCCTGATGATTCTGCAACAGACGAGGCAGAAATGTTTGTTGACCTGTCACCCCTGAATTCTGCCAAGAAACTTGTTCGCGATCCGGCTGGTAGGCAGGAGAGGCACCTGATGGCTTTCACCCCACCGAGCTTTAGCCTTGGCATCGATCACAGTCAGGATGTACCAGTGGTGCAGGATCCTGTGCCTGTTTCCTTTGCTTTCCCGGCAGGCACAGCCCCAATGATGTGTTGGAAATATGCCCTAGAGGCAATAATAAAATGGTTATTATTATATTTCCTTGTTCATGATATTTGTCTATTGTTCATGCTATAATTTTGTTATCCGGAAAGCGTAATACATGTGTGAATACATAGACCACAACATGTCCCTAGTGAGCCTCTAGTTGACTAGCTCGTTGATCAATAGATGGTTACGGTTTCCTAACCATGGACATAGGATGTCATTGATAACGGGATCACATCATTAGGATAATGATGTGATGGACAAGACCCAATCCTAAGCATAGCACAAGATCGTGTAGTTCGTCTGCTAAATCTTTTCTAATGTCAAGTATCTTTTCCTTAGACCATGAGATTGTGCAACTCCTGGATACCGTAGGAATGCTTTGGGTGTGCCAAACGTCACAACGTAACTGGGTGGCTATAAAGGTACACTATGGGTATCCCCGAAAGTATCTGTTGGGTTGGCACGGATCGAGACTGGGATTTGTCACTCCGTATGACGGAGAGGTATCTCTGGGCCCACTCGGTAAGACATCATCATAATGAGCTCAATGTGACTAAGGGGTTAGTCACGGGATGATGTGTTACAGAACGAGTAAAGAGACTTGCCGTAACGAGATTGAACAAGGTATCGGTATACCGACGATCGAATCTCGGGCAAGTGCTATACCGGTAGACAAAGGGAATCGTATACGGGATTGATTGAATCCTTGACATCGTGGTTCATCTGATGAGATCATCGTGGAACATGTGGGAGCCAACATGGGTATCCAGATCCCGCTGTTGGTTATTGGCCGGAGAGATGTCTCGGACATGTCTGCATAGTTCCCGAACCCGTAGGGTCTACACACTTAAGGTTCGGTGACGCTAGAGTTGTAATGGGAATTGTATGTGGTTACCGAAAGTTGCTCGGAGTCCCGGATGAGATCCCGGACATCACGAGGAGTTTCGGAATGGTCCGGAGGTGAAGATTTATATATGGGAAGTCCAGTTTCAGTCACCGGAAAGGTTTCGGGGTTTATCGGTATTGTACCGGGACCACCGAAGGGGTTCCGGGGGTCCACCGGGAGGGTCCACCTGCCCTGAAGGACCTAATGGGCTGTAGTTGGGTGGGAAGCAGCCCCTTAGTGGGCTGGTGCGCCCCCCCCCCCCCAGGGCCCAAGGCGCCTAGGGTTGGAAACCCTAGGGGGGCGCTGCCCCCCCAGGGGCCACCGCCCCCCCCCTCTAGATGGATCTAAGGGTCCGGCCCCCCTCCCCTTCCCCTATATATAGTGGGGGTTTTGGGGCTGCTAGAGACACGAGTCTCCCCTTCTCCTGGCGCAGCCCTTCCCCCTTCCTACACCTTCTCCTCCTCCGTAGCGCTTAGCGAAGCTCTGCCGGATAACCACGAGCTCCACCGCCACCACACCGTCGTGCTGCCGGAGCTCTCCCTCAACTTCTCCTCCCCCCTTGCTGGATCAAGAAGAAGGAGACGTCCCCGGGCTGTACGTGTGTTGAACGCGGAGGCGCCGTCGTTCGGTGCTTAGATCGGAATCAACCGCGATCTGAATCGCTACGAGTACGACTCCTTCATCTGCGTTCTTGTAACGCTTCCGCATCGCGATATTCAAGGGTATGAAGATGCACTCCCCTCTCTCTCGTTGCTAGTCTCTCCATAGATTGATCTTGGTGATGCGTAGAAATTTTTTAATTTCTGCAACGATCCCCAACATGATGGCGCAGCCAATAGCTGATGGCAGGAAGGCTGTGAAGTTTGCAGAGCCGATAGTGCAAGGTACATTTTTTGTGTGTTTATCATTTTGTTTCTACATTTTTCTAGTTTGACGTTTGTCACAAGCTTTTTTTGGTTTCTTACTGGTGATGGCAAATCTCATTAGATGCACATGGCAACTGGAGTTGCTGCAACATGGCACCTACAGTTGCTGCCATGTTGCAATTCCATTAGCAAAGCACATGGCAACTGGAGTTGTTGTGACATGGCAACTCCAGTCCAATGTACTTGGCAACTGCAGTTGTTGCCACATGGCAACTACAGTGCAATGCACATGGCAACTGGAGTTGTTTCCACATGGACACTTTCCAATTTGCACCTACAGTTCACATTCTGCACTCTTTTTCACAACAACTTGTTGTTTCAAAGTTTCCAAGTTCTACCGTGCCTGCTGAGTCGGTATCCGAGGATACCGTTAGAAGTGCCACCCCTGGATCTGTGAGGCAGCATAGGGTAGTTCACGCACCACCCGTGGATGACTATGAGCCCGAAGTTAAGGCCACAAAGGAGCATAATTACGATATTGTCAAGCGTTTTGGAAATGCGAGGTCCAACAGCAAGCACATGAAGGAGCTGAAAGCGTAATGTCCACACCACATAACCCCTCACTTGCTTTTCTCTGATATTTTTTCTTTTGCTATTACAACCATGTGTTGTTTATGTTTTATGTTTTATTTTATTTAGTAGACATGGTTCTTTCATGTTATATCATTTTCATACAGCTCATGTTTGGACAGAACCAAAATGATACAATGTGATGCGACGTAGGTCGACCTGGCTGATCTTGCCGAGTCCGTGAGGCCACTTGGTAAAATGTCGAAGAATGTAGTTGCGTGTGGGATTGACTTCATCAACAGGCATATGGATATTTGCCCCGACAAGACGATCATGCAGTACATCGTGACCTGCAAAATATGGGATGGCGACTTCCACCATAAAATCCTGAGGAAGCATTTTGCCGTGCATGGTGAATTCAAGCTCACACTGAAGAAATGTGTGAGTGTTCCTTCTTGTTTGTACATATTTTTCTTCCATGGTATTGTTTTGTCAGTAGCTATGCTTCATATGTGGGCTACCCATAGTAGAGGGAGTCACGGTGCTCGTGGGCGGGGATGCGCGGCTCAGGTGCGAGTTGGCTGTCATGGCCGTTCTTGCGGCATGGTGACGTTTTAGAGATCTAGCGTACGTGCCGGGGGTAATGCCTGTCGGACTTTGGTCGGATTGAAGGCGGCGGCGCCTTTGTTGCCTCCTTTCTAAAGGCACCACCGTAGCTACTCTCCTCCTTTGGATTGCTTCAAGTGAAAACCATGATCCTTTGACTCGGGCAGTGGCTGCGCTCTGATGTCGTTACATTCCTGAAGGTGCCTACACTGCGAAGTACTATCGCCGCTCCGGATACCGCAGAGGAAGGGGCCGAGGATGAAGTGGTGAAGTTTGACGTCCTCTCACACTATCTTATAGCATCTCCAGCCGCGCCGCCAACAGGCCCCCCCAAGCGGCTTTTTCCGCGTCGGCGCCGAAAAAACGCCCTAGTCGCGCTCTCAGGACGCCGAAATCTGCCGGCTCGGCCCGTTTTTGGGCCCGGTGATCGCAGGCCGAACCCGGCGCACTGGGGGCGCTCGGGCGCTCCGGAGCAAGGGAAAAGCATGTCTGGCCCACACCATCAGCCGAAAAGTCAAGCCTGTCTTCTAGATTCGCCTCCCTCCCCCCGCACGCTCGGCCGCCAACCGGCTGATCCCGGCGCCGCCCACCGCCCGCCACCGCTAGATAGCCCATTCCCCATCGAAAAAAGAGCAGAGGTTTCGCCGAGGCAGCCTCTCCACCACCGGCTGGACGACTTTTCTGGCGTTCTGGCTGCGGAGGGGCAGTGTAGGGGCGGGTGCGCGCCCACCGCACCCGCAAAGTGTTCGGCGATTTGCTTGCCTCGGCAATGGACTCGGACGACGAGGAGGCGCTCGCCGCGCTGCTGGAGGAGGAAGCGGAGGCCGACGTCCAGGAAGAGGAACATCTCATGGTCCTCGCTGGCCTGCTGGTGAGCAATGAAACACCGCGGCGCATTGGCTCAGCGCCGGGGTGGATGAAAGCAAAGAACTGGCATCGTCTCGAAGGCTATTGCATGCTCTACTCCGGCTATTTCGCCGACGCTCCACTGCACGGCGACAAAGTATTTCGGCGCCGTTATCGCAAGAGCCAAGAGCTTTTCCTCAGGATTGTGAATTCCATCCAGGAGTTCGACAGCTACTTCAAGTGCAAGAAGGATTGCACCGGCAAACTTGGATTCACCTCAATCCAGAAGTGCACGACAGCGATGAGGATGCTTGCATACGGAGCTCCCGGTGATTCACTCGACGACTATGGACGCATGGACGAGTCCACCACCATTGAGTGTTTCTACAAGTTCTGTCGGCCAATGGTGGCAATGTTTGGACCGCAATACTTGTGAACACCCAATGCGGAAGACACTGCTGGGATCCTAGCACAGAATGCAGCAAGAGGATTTCCTGGGATGCTTGGAAGCATCGACTGCATGATTGGAAATGGAAGAACTGCTCATTTGCTTGGCAGGGGATGTACAAAGGCGCCAAAGGCGGTTGAAGTGTGGTACTTGAGGTGGTGGCCACACAGGACCTCTGGATTTGGCACTCCTTCTTTGGTATGCCAGGAACTCACAATGACATCAACGTGCTGCAGTGCTCCCCTATCTTTTCCAAGCTTTTTGAAGGTCATTCTCCTCCGGTGAACTTCGAGGTCAATGGGAGGCACTACAACAATGGGTACTACCTAGCTGATGGCATCTATCCGAGATGGTCTACATTTGTGAAGAATATCTCAAACGTTGTGCCAGGAGGCAAGAAGTCCCACTTTGCCAAGGTGTAGGAGGCTTGCAGGAAGGATGTCGAGCGAGCATTTGGTGTGCTCCAATCTCGATTTGCTGTTGTCCGGTACTGTTGAGGATATAGACCTTAGAGTCACCCGCCAGAAGGGGCCGGGTTACTCATAATGGTCACCGCCAGAAGCCCGGCGCCAAGCTTGAAGACGGTGGGCCAAAGATGGGCTTAAGACCCGGATATGGCTTAAGGCCCGTAGTTACAATCATTATTATGGTAGAACTTGTAGTGTAAGGCAAGAATAGTTGAGAGTCCGAGCCGGACACTCTTATGAGCCGGCCGGGACTCTGAGAGCTGCTGGGCGTCAGCCTCCCTATATAAAGGGACGACCCGGCAGCGGTTTAGGGACAAGAAAGATCTCATCGAGAGCCAGGCATAGCAGTTAAGCTCCCTGGTCATCGAAACCCTAATCAATACCACCTCAACTGGACGTAGGCTTTTACCTTCACCGTAAGGGGCCGAACCAGTATAAACCCTCGTGTTCCTTGTCCCGTTAACCCCTTCAAGCTTCCTAGCGGCGATGGCTCCACGACTAAGTCCTAGCTTGAGGACATCTGCCG
The DNA here is from genome assembly GCF_018294505.1 of Triticum aestivum. Classification (NCBI taxonomy): domain Eukaryota; kingdom Viridiplantae; phylum Streptophyta; class Magnoliopsida; order Poales; family Poaceae; genus Triticum; species Triticum aestivum. Next base: position 386,762,276 of record NC_057811.1, on the reverse strand, counting down.
TGACAATTCCACGACAGTTGGCGCCCACCGTGGGGCCAGCGCACGGTGGATTTGAGTTCTTGAAGGGCAGCTTCGAAGGGCTCAAGGGATACGCTGTGGGCCGGATGACCAAGAGTCGTCGCGGCAAGCTCTACATCGACGATGCAAACTGGGGCCCCGACGCCGGCTCAATTGAGTACGGGTACCGGGTCCCCTTCGGCGGAATTCATGTTTTCATTGGCAAGATTGGTGAGCCGGGCCCTGAGCCGGATCTCTGCGCCGATCTCATCGAGACGGCTCAGCGTGCACGACCCGCCGGGCCCTGCCTGCCTTAAAGCATGCTTTTGTGGGATGTATCCATGGAGGGCTCTCTGATAGATCTGGATCTGGTGACGAGACGGCCGCCGGCTCTGACGGCGAGTCGTCCACCGATGAGTCAAACTCGTTGTACCAACTTCAGGATGGCAGGCTCATGGGTTGTTCCGATGGTGACAGTATTCTGGACCCATTTGAGCCGCCGAGCCGGGTTGGAATCTTCATGGCCGGTGCGCAGCCTGTTCAGAACCCTGCTGCTGGAGCGGGAAACCCAGTGCCCTCACCGGCTCAGGTGCTGATGGATCTCACAGACAAGATGACGGCCCTGTTGACCGCCGCGGTTGACCCGGCGGATCAAGCTCAGCATGATGCAGAGGTGGCGCGGTTAAAATTAGATCTAGTGAAAGCTAAGGAGGATCTGGCAGCGGAAGGGATCAGGATGGCTGCGGAGAGGGCGGCTCTCGACGCCCAAACCCAGTTGATTCAGGCGCAGTCCTTCCGGCTCACGATGGATCAGAAACGCGTCCAATGAGGTCATGAGAAGGAGGCATCAAAAGGCCCAATCTCGACTCCCTCCGGTTTACGATCCACGAAACCTCTTCAACACGCCAGGTGCAGGGTCTAGTAACCCGCCAGGGATCATAGTGCCCGGGTCTGGGACCCCTATTCAGCCACAAGTGATGGGGCCTCCCCAGGTGCACCCTGCCCCGCCTCAGTACGTGCCAATACCACCGGGTCATTATGCTAACCCGCTGGAGAACATGGTCGCCGCGGCAGCACGGCTGGCGGCTCTCCCAATTGACGGCGACTCTCCGACGGCTATTGAAACCCGCCGGGTCAGGGAACTCCTTCAGACAGCACTGGCGCAGCAAGAGGCGTACTCCTACAGCCGGGACAGGATCCACTCGACCCCTCGTCCAGGCCGGAGCCCGAGTTACAGCAGACACATGGTCTCAGCGACCGGCTCAAGTAACGTCCGACGCCATGACCCGCCCCCTGGCCATGGCCCGGCTCATAACGGAGCCTTTCACGCAGCAGACCAAGACAGAGCGCGGCAAGAGGCGGAGCAGGTGCCTCAGTTGACGGCTTACCAGACTCCCCCGGCTTATCCGACGACTTCCGTCGACGTGGGTATCCCTACCAGGACTGGAGGTGTCCCTTGTTTAGTGCCAGCTATCCGCAATGAACGTCTACCCAAGGACTTCAAAGGCCCTAGGAAGGTGCCTAATTACACGGCTGACTTACGACCCGCAGCCTGGATCGAGAGTTACGAGATGGCCATGGAACTGCTGGAAGTCAGTGAAGCGGCAATGGCCAAGTACTTCACCATGATGTTAGATGGGACTGCCCGCACTTGGTTGAAAGGGCTACCACCGAATTCCATCGGGTCTTGGGCTGAGCTGAAAGCCCGGTTCATCCAAAACTTCAAAGATACCTGTAGGCAGTCTATGTCAATTGTGGATTTGACTAACTGTAAGCAGCAGGAGGGTGAGTCTACGACACATTGGGTTCGCCGGGTTAAGGAGATAATACATTCCTCTGATAAGATGGATGCCGGCTCTGCAGTCTTAATGTTGGAACAGAATTGTCGTTTCGTGCCCCTGAAGATGAAACTCGGGCGGCTTAAGCGCGACTGCAATGATATGGGTACACTGATGGCGGCTCTTGTCAAGTACGCCGATTCTGATGGTACCAAGGACCCCGCTTCAGATGATGAAAGGACAGGGAAGGGAAAGAAGAACGGCAATGGCAAGGGTCCTCAGCATAACCCGGGGAACCAAGGAGGTGGCAAGCGCAAGGCCGATGGCAGCCTAGAGTTCGTAGCCAACGCCAGCTCACAGGGTAATAACCAGCGACGCAAGGGGAGGCCCCCTCCCCGAGCCGGCGGGTCAGGCCCGACGCTGGAGCAGCTGTTGAATGAGCCTTGTCCAAGGCATGGCTCTAGAGAGAAGCCAGCTACTCATCTATGGAAGGATTGTGCAATCATGAAGGCCTTTAAGAATTCCAACGCCTTTAACGGCAACAATGGCCCGGGCGGTGGCTCAGGCGCCGGCGGCTTTCATGGCCCGGGCGGCGGCTCAAATTCTAATCCTCAGAACGGTCAAGGGGGCTTTAATCAGCAGTCTGGCCAGGGTCATCAACAGCAGCAGGGGGGTTATCAGACCAATCCAAAGCAGCTTAGCGGTGGACAGTATCATGTGTTTACCACCAGTCTGTGTAAGCGAGATCAGAAGCTTCATAAGAGGGCTGTGAATGCTGTTGAGCCGGCGGTTCCACGCTACTTGCGGTGGTCTGAGCAGCCTATAGTGTGGAGTAGGGAGGATCACCCTCCCCGGGTGGATAATCCGGGTCACTTGGCCTTGGTGGTGGCTCCTCAGGTGGGAGGATATAAGTTCACTAAGGTGCTCATGGATGGAGGCAGCAGCATCAACATCCTCTATTATGAGACTTTCCGTCGTATGGGGTTGATTGATAAGAACCTCAGCCAGTCAAACACTATTTTCCATGGTGTGGTACCTGGTAAGTCGGCTTATCCAGTCGGCAAGATCGAGTTGGAAGTGGCCTTTGGAGATGAGCACAACTACAGGGTGGAAAAATTGACCTTTGAGGTGGTCAAGATAAGAAGTCCGTACCATGCCATATTTGGGCGGCCGGCTTACGCCAAGTTCATGGCACGGCCGTGTTACGTGTATTTACAGCTCAAGATGCCGGGTCATAATGGGACCATTACGGTTCACGGCAGCCGGAAGGTGGCCCTGGAGTGTGAGGAAGGCGATGCAGCTTATGCAGAATCTGTTTGCGCAACAGAGGAGTTGAAGTTTTACAAAGACAACGTTGACCCAACAGATATGACCTCTCTGAAAAAGCCGACTATGGAGCATGAGCCGGCAATGAAATTTAAGTCGGCTGATGAGACTAAACTTGTTGATTTCGTTCCAGGAGATTCATCTTAGCAGTTTAGCATCAGTGCCAATTTGGATCCAAAATAGGAAAGCGCGCTCATCGAGTTCATCCGTGAGAATAGGGACATTTTTGCATGGAAGCCGTCTGACATGCCAGGTGTACCTAGAGAACTCGCTGAGCACACTCTCAATGTTGATCCGAAATTTAAGCCGGTCAGGCAGTTCCTTCGGCGGTTTAATGAAGAGAGGCGGAAAGCTATTGGTGAAGAGGTGGCCCGGCTCTTGGCGGCCGGGTTTATTGTTGAATTTTTTACCCAGAGTGGTTGGCTAACCCGGTGCTCGTACTCAAGAAGAACGGCACCTGGCGGATGTGTGTGGACTACACGGACTTGAACAAGGCGTGTCCGGCTGATCCTTTCGCCCTTCCCCGTATTGATCAAATTATTGATGCTACGGCGGGTTGTGAGCGCCTAAGTTTCTTGGATGCTTATTCTGGATATCATCAGATTAAAATGGCAGTTAAGGACCAGGAGAAGACGGCGTTCATCACTTCCTTTGGAGCCTTCTGCTATGTGTCTATGCCCTTTGGACTCAAGAGTGCACAGGAGACTTATCAGCGTTGCGTGCAGAACTGTCTTCATAACCAGATTGGGCGCAATGTTCATGCTTATGTGGATGATATTGTGGTTAAATCCAGGAAGGAGGAAACCCTGATAGATGATCTGAGGGAAACCTTTGATAATCTCCGGGTCTACAAGATGATGCTTAACCCGGCCAAGTGTGTTTTTGGTGTTCCTGCAGGCAAGCTCTTGGGTTTCTTGGTTTCTAACAGAGGCATTGAAGCTAACCCGGAGAAGATCAAGGCCATCACCTCCCTGGCTAAGCCGGCGTGTATAAATGACGTCCAGCGCTTGGCGGGTCGCATCGCTGCTTTGAGCCGGTTTATAAGCCGTTTGGGTGAGAAGGCCATGCCATTATATCAGTTGATGAAGAAAACTGATGACTTTGTCTGGAATGATGTAGCTAATACTACTTTTGAGGAGTTGAAGAGGCAGCTGGCCGAGCCCCCGGTCCTTGCTGCTCCGGTTGACAAGGAGCCTTTATTACTGTATGTGGCTGCTAACACACGAGCCGTTAGTGTGGCCGTGGTGGTGGAGCACAAGGAAGAGGGTAAGGAGCATCCGGTTCAGCGGCCGGTTTATTATGTCAGCGAGGTACTCATTGAATCCAAGCAGCGGTATCCGCATTGGCATAAGCTTGTTTATGGTGTGTTCATGGCAAGCCGGAAGCTTAAGCATTATTTCCAGGGTCACCCCATCACTGTGGTCAGTTCTGCCCCCCTTGGAGACATCATTCAGAACCGGGAGGCCACAGGGAGAGTGGCTAAGTGGGCTATAGAGCTCGGGCCTCATGGTCTGAAGTATGTGCCACGCACTGCTGTTAAATCTCAAGCCTTGGTGGATTTCATCAATGATTGGACGGAGTTACAAGTGCCCGAACAAAAGCCGGACAACACATATTGGACTATTCACTTTGATGGGTCCAGGCAGTTGGAGGGCTCGGGGGCTGGAGTCGTATTGGCTTCCCCTAAGGGTGACAAGTTCCATTATGTGCTACAATTGATGTTTCCTTGCACCAACAATGCAGCTGAGTACGAGGCCTTGCTCCACGGTCTTCGGATGGCTAAGGAGATGAGCTTGAGCCGGGTAAGGTGCTTCGGCGACTCAGACTTGGTGGCTCAACAAGTATCAGGAAAGTGGGACTCCAAGGACCCTCTCATGGCGGCTTATCGCCGCGAAGTTGATGCCATTGCTGGGCACTTTCAGGGTTACCAAGTAGAGCACATCGATCGCAGGAAGAACGAGGCGGCTGATGCTTTAAGCCGGCTGGGCTCTCAGCGAAAACCGGTGCCGCCTAATACTTTCCTGGACGTCCTGTATAACCCTTCTGTTAAGTTGCCTACAGAGGAAGACTTGGCTGTCCCTGACCCGGAGGCACGACTGGTGGCGGCTCTCCACATCATACCGGACTGGACAGTGCCCTATTTGGCTTACATGACCCGGGGAGATTTGCCTGAGGATGAAACTTTGGCCAGACAAATAACCCGGCGGTCTAAGTCAATGATTGTTATCAATGGTGAGTTGCATCGCCGCAGTGTTACGGGAGCGTTCCAGCGTTGTGTCTCCCCTGAGGAAGGTCAAGAGATCTTGCGTGAGATTCATGAAGGGGATTGTGGCCATCACGCCGGCTCAAAGTCTCTTGTGGCCAAGGCTTTTCGTCATGGTTTTTATTGGCTGACGGCTCATGCTGATGCGGAGGACTTGGTCAGTAAATGTGATGGTTGCCAAAGGTTCTCGCGACGGGCTCATGTGCCGGCTCAGGAGCTGAGGATGATCCCAATTACTTGGCCCTTTGCGGTCTGGGGGCTTGATATGGTTGGGCCTTTTAAAAGGTCCAAGGATAAGAAGACCCACCTCTTGGTGGCAGTTGACAAATTTACCAAGTGGGTTGAAGCGGAGCCAGTTAGCAAGTGTGATGCAGCCACGGCAGTTCAGTTTATGAAAAAGGTGATCTTTCGCTTTGGCTTTCCACACAGCATTATAACTGACAATGGTACCAATCTATCCAAAGGCGCCATGGAGGAGTTTTGTCAACGAGAGCATATTCGACTTGATGTTTCATCAGTGGCTCATCCTCAATCCAATGGTCAAGCTGAGAGAGCTAATCAGGAGATTCTGAAGGGCATCAAGCCCCGGCTTTTGGTCCCTTTGCAACGGACGCCGGGTTGTTGGGTGGAGGAGTTGCCCTCCGTGTTATGGAGCATCAACACTACTCCTAACAGGTCTACAGGTTTCACGCCTTTCTTCATGGTTTATGGGGCAGAAGCAGTCCTCCCCAGTGACATCCGTCATGACTCGCCTCGAGTGGCGGCTTATGTTGAGGCGGATAATGAACAGGCGCGCCAAGATGCTCTTGACTTGTTGGACGAACAGCGTGATGTGGCAGCAGCTCGCTCAGCGATTTACCAACAAGACCTGCGCCGTTATCATAGTCGCCGGGTTAAATCCCGGGTCTTCCAGGAAGGCGATCTGGTGCTCCGGCTCATCCAAGATCAAACAGATGCGCACAAGCTATCCCCGCCTTGGGAAGGGCCCTTTGTGGTCAGCAAGAATTTGCACAACGGGTCATATTACCTCATTGACATTCGGGAGCACAAAGATTCACGTAAGTCGGAGGAAGAGACCCGTCGGCCGTGGAATATAGCTCAGCTTCGGCCTTACTACACTTGAGCCACCGGCTCTCATAATGTACATATTTCTCTAAGCCATGTATATATTATGATAAGCAATAAAGCAGGACCTCTGTCCTTTTTTCTCCTCCAAATGTGCACGTGTTGTTTTCATTGCAAGATTACATGATAACTTGAAGGAGGATCCGGCTTATGATCGTATTCGAATCTAGCCGTAGGCAATAAGGTCACTTGGGGGCTTCCTGTTCAAACATAGGTCGTATTCGAACCAAAGAGAACATAGCTGTCGATACCCATTTGATTGGCAAAGTGCCGAGCTCATTGGGGAGTTTTCTTTGATCATATTTGAATCATAGTTTAACCTCTTTGGGAACCGACGTGGATCGTATTCGAATCAGCGTCGTTAAACAATTCTTAAAGTCATTTGGGGGCTTCCTGTTCAAACATGGGTCGTATTCGAACCAAAGAGAACATAGCTGTCGGTACCCTCTTGATTGTCATCGCCACACCCACTGGGGGCTATATGATCGTATTCGAATCCTAGCATAACCCCTTTGGGACGGGTCTCTGGTCGTATTCGAACTGGAAGCCCCTAAGTCTTTCTGATTTATAGCGAGTTCTTCTGATTATTTCAAGTATGCACGGCCGGGTCTCACTTTGCCGGCTTAACTTTGATTTACAGTGTTAGTCGAACACAATGGGCGTTATTAAGACTGGTAAACCGGAATTGAGGTACCAACCTTATTACCCGTGTTATCTAAGCCGGAAGTGTGCTTGCAGGCCGCTAAGTGTGTTATTACGGCTATATCAAGGACATAACTGAGGACCAGTCTTTTGTGATTCATATTCCGGGTTATGTTTAAAACTATGCTTCTCAGTGCGGTAAGCCGCCTAGAGACTTGTGATTTGTCCTTCTATGCAGGATAGTTAAGGGCAATTATTTTGAGCTTAAAGAAAATGAATGATTGATTATGACCCGGAGAAATATAAAGGAGACAACTTCAATGGACTTCAGCATTCAACGCGTGCACGATGGCACAGCAGAGTTAAAATGTTGGTCCTACTCTATTACAAGACTCATCGAGTCCAAAAGGGTGAAGCATTGTTTGATAAGCCGCCTGCAGAGTTACGATGCTTGCTGGGTTGAAGTCTCCGGCTCATCCCTCTCCTCTCCTCCGGCTGTTCCCAAGACCTGGAAAGTTGACGACTTCCAGTCGATGCCGCTCAGAGCTTCAAATTGAGCTTCCTCGTCAATTAACCCCGCCGGGTCAATCTCCGGGGCGAAGGTGTGCTCGCGAGTCGGCGGGATTAAGCTGAGGGCTTCATAGCGCGGAGTGGGGATCCTCTGATTCTCTGCATCGTAACCCGGCTGGTACTTAGTCAGGTCTGTATCATTGCCAATCAGAGTGGCCACCGGGCGTACGATCTTCACGCAAGCTGCGTCGAAGGCGGTGCCGTCTTCTTTCAAACTGGGGTAGCCCAGAGCGATGTCCGCCGGGTCTAGCTCTGGAAGGAACGCCTTGGCCCGGCTTAGAGCAGCTATGGCTCCGGCTCTTGCAGAGGCCCGTCGCAGCTCTTGGATACATTGAGGAAGAACGGCGAGCCGGCGAAGAACTTCCGCCAGGTGAGTCGGCACCTCATTGGATAGGGCCACCACAGCCAAAGCACGCTGTGACCCGGTGTAGAGTTGCTCCACCAGGGTGTACACGGCCTTCAGCTTGGTTACCACACTTTGGTTGAGGTTGGCGCTTCTGGGACCTGTTTAACAGAATAAGATAAGCCGCCGACAAGGATGAGTTATGATAAAGATTATAAACTTGATGAAAGCCGGTGAAATGACTTACCGAAGATTGCGGCAACCATCTGGGACACTTGGCGCTTTAAGCCGGAGAGTTCGGCGGTCTTCTCTGACAGAGCCTTCTCCGCCTGTTCGGCCCGGTTCACCAGAGTAGCCTTCTCTTCGGCCCAGGCTCTCCGTCCAGCATCAAAGTCCGTCTTCAGCTTTTCTTGCACAGCAATACTGGACACAAATTTGGCATTTGCTTTCCGGGTCTCAGTTTCTTGCGTCTTCAGACGGGTCTTGAGATCGGAAATATCAGCTTCAAATTTCTTGCCAGCAGCCTGCAAAATTTCCGGGTCATAGGATAAACTGTTACTATGCAATTTTAAAAGTCCCAAGCGCTTTCCAAGCAAAGACACTTGGCACTTGGGGGCTAATGCATATCGAACGTTCCTATCTACAAATTACCGGTTCATGGAAGTAAGCCGGAACTTAAGTCTACAACATATTCAATCATAAGTCGTCGACTTGGGGGCTAGCATGGTAAAGGTAACTATGCAGTAAGTAAGAAGACAGAAGAGTGATACCTCAGACTTCTGCTGAATCTGGTTCACCATGGCAATCTCTAAGTCCCGGCTCTTGTGCACCTGGCTGACATAGCCGGAGATGATCTCTCCGATGCTCAGATTGGCCATAGTCGGTGAGGTCCAGATTGGCCCGGTGGCGCCCTAGCAACTCCTCCTTAGCGGAGCACTTGGCCAGCGCAGTAGGTCTCCCCGGCTCAACAAATTCCGTCCGGGTGATTACCACATCCGGGTCATCTGCTGGTTGAGCCGAGCTGGAGGCCTCCGGGTTAGCAGAAGCTTTTGCTATGGGCTTATCGGTTGGAGCAGTGGCTTCAGGAGCAGAGGCAGCTGGCGGTTCTTGAGCGGCTACCTCCGGCTCAGGCAAGTCCGGCTCATTGACCGGCTTGTTCTTCTTCGCCCTTTTGCTGAGTTTTGCTTGGGCACTGAAAAGACAGAAAGGTTAAGCACAAAAGTGTAAGTAAAGACAAAGTACAACATGAGATGATTATCATTACCCGGGCACGGTCTTGAAAGCCGGCAGGTTCGACTGCATAGAGTCGCCAGAAGAGGGGGAAGTTTCCTGATAATTTGAGTCAGAAGAATTGAGCGGTTGACGTATAACACCCGCCAAAGGATGAAAAGGGTACAAGTTGGAGATAACCTCGGTCCGGCGTTTCCTCGATGCGTCAGGTAACCCGGAGGAGAGGTCAGTGTCCTTGTTGGTCCGGGTGTGCCGCCGGCTTTCATGAACCTGTCGCTTCAAAATAAATTGAGGATCTTGATAAGCTAAAGGATGTGAAAAGCTTACTTTCCGGGTTACCCTTCGGACTTTCAGCCTTGGCAAGGGCTCCGAGTCGGAGGAAAGTGACATTACCTCTTCAACCACCGGGTTACTTGCTCCGGTGTCATCCTGTTGATGAATAGTATTGATAAGGTGGACAGAAATAAATAACAGATATAACAAGAGCTTACAGGTTCAGGGGTTACCTCTGACTCGGAGCTGTCGCTTAGTTGCATCAGCTCTGAAGCAGTAGGCCTACTTCCCTTCTTGCGGGGAGCGGCTCTCTTGGCGGCTTTCTTCGCCTTCCTGGCCTTCTTGGCCGCCTCATGGTCATATTTGACCTTCCAGAATTTGTCATCAGCCTGAAAAATACAAGGATGATTTCTTAAAGATTCAGATGAACGGTTATCTACAGAAGAAGATAAAATGTTCAGATCAGCGGCTTACCGCTGGGGCTGGGTTGGTCTTGCAGAAGGGGGCTAACCCGGTCCTCCCGCAGTCTGACAGGCTCTCGTTCAAGAGAGCCTTGGTCATATCCTCAGCAACGTCTTCAGGAAGATCATTGCGGCTGTGTCTCAGGGGGTCATCCTTTCGGCCCGTGTACTCGCACATTAAGCCGGGGCGGCGGCTCAATGGGATCACCCGCCAGGAGATCCAGACTCGGACCAGATCAATTCCGTTGAGACCATTGCCCAGGAGAGCCTTGATCTTGTTGATGGTGGGGAGCAGAGGTTGGCGCTCCGCCTGAGTTAACTTGTCAGACAGAGGGTGAGTTGGCTCCAGACGTGAAGGGCGAAAGCCGGGCAGCGGGCTCTCGTCAGCCGGTGACGTGTCTTGGCAATAGAACCACGTCTGGTTCCAGTCCTTTGGGTGACTCGGCGGCTCGGCGTAAGGGAAAAGGCAGTCTCTCCGTCGCTGAATGGAGATTCCGCCAAGTTCCAAACTTGGCCCGTTGGCGCACTCGTTCTGGCGGTTCAGGTAGAAGAGCTCTCTGAAGAGCAGCAGGTTGGGCTCTTCTCCAAGATAAACCTCGCAGAACACTTGGAAATTGCATATGTTGGACACCGAGTTGGGTCCTATATCTTGTGGCCGCAGGTCAAAGAAATTCAGTACATCCCTGAAGAACTTTGAGCCGGGCGGTGCGAAGCCCCGGCTCATGTGATCCGCAAAAATCACTACCTCCCCGTCCTTTTGCTGTGGTCTCTCCTCTGACGGTCAGGGGCACGGTAGGACATGACATCCTTCTTAGGCAGGTAACCTGACTTGACAAAATCCGCTAAAGTCTCGTTGGTGACATTGGACCTCATCCAATTGCAAGTGATGGAGGCTTTAGGAGCTTTGGGAGGCATGGTGAAAGTCGGCAGCCTATGATAAAAGGAAACGTCCGGTTTAATTATAAGCCGGAGGAAATTTACAGTTCAATGTTAAAGTGGCGGCTTATGGAGGGGACTAATGACATATATCTAGGTGCATCGGGTTATTTAAGCCGCCCGAGGTATTGAGAGTAATTCGATTGTCTACGGCCTTATCACAGATGAGCCGGAAAATTCTACGGCGCGTGGTTTCTTTAAACCGGAAATGTAAACCGCCATGACTCAACGAGTGCAGTTTTTTACTAAGTGTGGTGAAAACAGGTTTCACACATTGCAGTAAATAATTCGGAACAAAATGGTCGGTCAAAAGGGAAGTTTCTAGACCTAAAAACAGACGCAGGGGAAGTTCTTGGGCTCGAACGAGGCTTTTATGCAGTAAAAAGAGGTCTACTTGCATTTGAAATGAGTACTAAACAGCCGCCGCATTGGTTCTATACTATCCTAAGATCAAAAAGAGGCAGTAAAAAGGAAAACTACCAAGAACTCGTGGGCGGCGGCGAAGAACACGGAAGAACAGGACGAACCTACTGCAGATCTGTTCTACGGGGCAGTCAGAACTTACAGGTGCTGGTGAGTCGCGGAGGTCGCCGCCGTTTTTCTCTGGTCACAACAGGTTGATGCAGCGGGCGGAGTTGGTGAGGAGGAGGAGACCCACGGCGGCGACAGCAACAAAGCTTGAGCGGAGGAACAGTGGCGCGAGGAGGAAGACGAGTGGCTGAAGGCCCGTCGGGCCGGGCTATTTATAAGGGCGAGCTCATAAGTGGGCGCAAGAAACGAGGAGACCACGGCGTGGTTATCTCCTCATGAAACGCCTTGATTTTCGGGATGGCAGTAAAGATAAGATCCTTTGTGGATCTGGTGGAGTAAAAAACGGACTTAATGGAAGATAACGTCACGGCGGATTACCCGGAGTCCAGAGGATGACGTCACGCCAGGTTATGGCCTTCACACAATTGTAAGCCGGAGATTTTTTTCTGTCGAAAGGATTGAAGATTGACATGAGCCGGCTCAAATCAATCTGGGGCCTAATGTTGAGGATATAGACATTAGATTCACCCGCCAGAAGGGGCCGGATTACTCATAATGGTCACCGTCAGAAGCCCGGCACCAAGCTTGAAGACGGTGGGCCAAAGATGGGCTTAAGACCCGTGTAAGGGCATATTTATCCCTAAGTTGTTTTGGTGATTGATGACAATGCTTTTGCGGACTAATCGTGTGCATTGAGTGTTTTTCAGAGATTCATTCTTTTGGCACGAGACGATTTCCTCCCCTCGGAGCTTAAAGCGAAGACGGCGTAGTCCTTTCGGATTAGTTTGGTGGACTAGTTTCATAGGGATCACCGTACTATCAAGAGGGGGTCTGTTTTGGAAAGGCTAGGGTGGAATCATCACGTACACTTCCTTTGCCCCTCCCTCCGAGCCTTTCCGTTTCGATGATGGGCTTGGTTCTCCTTTCTTTGTGCCCTCTCTGGTCCCAGCGGTAGTACCGCGAGCCAGAGCGGTAGTACCGCTTGGGTGCTACAAGCGGTAGTACCGCTCTGGAGCGGTAGTACCGCCCAGAGCAGTAGTACCGCTAGTAGCCCCATGTGTGTGCTATCTCTGGTCCCAGCGGTAGTACCGCGGGACGGAGCGGTAGTACCGCTTGGGTGCCACAAGCGATAGTACCGCTCTGGGCGCGGTAGTACCGCTCCAGAGCAGTAGTACCGCTAGTGGCCCCAAGCCGTAGTACCGCGGTGGTCTCGTGCTAGTACCGCCTCGATTCGAGGGCTCCTTTTTCGTGTTGGGTTTTACGGTACTGGCCGTGGCTGTGGGGGGCCGTAGTACCGCTCCTGTGCGGTAGTACCGCCCTCCCTCCGCGGTAGTACCGCTGTGGGCCAAGCGGTAGTACCGCGCTTTGGGGCGGTAGTACCGCTTATAGTGGCAAGCGGTAGTACCGCTGGCACAGCGGTACTACCGCTCTCTTCGGGGCAGAAGGGGGGTAACGGTTGGTTTGTTCCCCCCACTATATAAAGGGGTCTTCTTCCCCAAAGTTGACTTACCTCTTCCCCCAAAAGCTCCATTGTTGCTCCAAGCTCCATTTTCGCCCGATCTCTCTCCCTAGCCAATCAAACTTGTTGATTTGCTCGGGATTGGTTGAGAAGGCCACGATCTACACTTCCACTAAGAGAAATTTGATTCCCCCCACTTATCCCTAGCGGATCTTGTTACTCTTGGGTGTTTGAGCACCCTAGACGGTTGAGGTCACTGCGGAGCCATAGTCCATTGTGGTGAAGCTTTGTGGTGTCGTTGGGAGCCTCCAATTAAGTTGTGGAGATTGCCCCAACCTTGTTTGTAAAGGTTTGGTCGCCGCCTTCAAGGGCATCAATAGTGGAATCACGGCATCTCGCATTGTGTGAGGGCGTGAGGAGAATACGGTGGCCCTTGTGGCTTCTTGGGGAGCATTGTGCCTCCACACCGCTCCAACGGAGATGTACTTCCCCTCAAAAGGAAGGAACTTCGGTAACACATCCTCGTCTCCACCGGCTCCACTCTTGGTTATCTCGTTCCTTTACTTTCGCTAGTTTACTTGTGTTATATCTCTTACTTGCTTGCGTGCTTGTTGTCGTTGCATCATATAGGTTGCTCACTTAGTTTCATATCTAGACAACCTATTTTGATGCAAAGTTTAATTTGGTAAAGAAAAGCTAAAAATTGTTAGTTGCCTATTCACCCCCCCTCTAGTCAACTATATCGATCCTTTCAATTGGTATCAGAGCCTCGTCTCTTTATTAAGGACTTTACCGTCCAAAGAGTATGGTTGACGTCGTAGACGGTGCGGAGGAGCACTCCGGTGAGAATCCAGTCTCGTCTACGGGAGATGGGGGAACCGCGGTCTCTCGTGAGGAATTCAATGTGGAGTTGGACACATTGAAAACCTCCATGACGACCAAGGTCGAAAGCATGTTGAATAAATTCTTAGAAGGGCTTAAACTTACCACCGCACCGTTGAAAGTGGGTGATCCCGCTAACAAGGTGACGGATGCTACCTCCGACAAGGGGGAAGCTTCGAGCGAGAAGGCTCCTTGTTCTAGTGATAAAAATGGGACCGGCATCTTTGCCCATGTGGAACCTCCACCCGTCTATGGTGGACCGCTCCCTTCCACTCATTTGAATCATGCCGGCCCGGCCCCTAAGATTGAGAAGAATGTAGATTTTGATTCTTGGGTCTATCGTTTTAAGCGTCATTTAAATCATGTGAACACTAACCTTTGGAGAATCATTGAAGAAGGCTTTTATCCGCATGACCGAAGCAACTTCACTCCTAGAGAAGTTGTGGATCATCAATTCAATGAGAATGCTCTCTTCATCATCCAAGAAGCAATCCCACCCGAAGATCTTCCTCATCTCCGACCTTACACCGTGGCCAAAGATGCTTGGCTCCAAGTTGTTTCCCTCTATCGGGGAAGCGCAAGCATTCAACGCTCCAACTATGAAGTGGTGCAAGATGAAGCCGACGAGTTTGCAATGAAAGAAGATGAAGAACCTCGTGAGCTTTTTCGGAGAGTAACCAAACTCGCGGTCTCTCTCCGAGATCATGGAAGTAAGGACACGGATGACAATTGGATCAAGCGCAAATTCCTCAAGGCAATGATGCCCTACCACAAAGCCATGTCCTCCGTAATTCGTCAAAGGCCGGACTTCCACACCTTGTCATCAAGTGAAGTGTTGGATGAGTTTGTTGCTATGAGCATCTTGGACAAGACCGCCGACAATGCGGTTCTTCGCTCTCAAAGAGTAAAGAAGGCCAACCTTGCTCTAAAGGCCAAGGTTAGTATGGAGGAAGAGGATGAAGAGGAAGAAGAGGAGGGCAACCTCGAAGATACGAAGTATGCCTATCATGAACACATGGCTCTTGCTTCAAGGCAATTTTGGAGCAAGAAGAACACGAGGCCAAACTTCAACAAAAGCAACTCAAGTGGCGCAAAGGGCAAGCAACGGATGAGGACTTGCTTCAATTGTGGCAATGTGAGCCACTTTGTTGCGGAGTGCCCTTACGAGAAGAGGGAAGACAATGGTGGCAAGCTCATTAGAAAAGACAAGGCCAAGTCGTTCCCCAACAAGAGCAACTTCACCAAGAAGACTCCTCCCAAGGCGTTGGTGGTTCAAGAAGAGTACAATGAGGATGATGACGATGATGAAGATAGTGAGTCGGTTGCCATGGCCTCCGTTGCCATTGCGAAGACTCCACGGGTGTCTCTCTTCGACTCACCCAATGAGAACATCACCGCCAAGTGCCTCATGGCTAAAGCCACCAATAAGGTAACCTCCAACATCAAAACTACCATCATTAATCATCCTTCTTCGATGGATAGCATTGATGAACATGAGGGGACAAATGTGGAGGAAAATGAGTTTGAGATCTTTATGGGTAAACTCAAGGGTAAATCCAAGAAGCACTTCGTTGCTCTCTTGGAACAACTTGGTGAAGCCAATGACATGATCGAGGCTCACGAAGATACCATCTCTAAGATGGAGGGGCATAGTCGTGACTATGCCGATGAGATTTCGGATCTTTCCAATGCTCTTGACGAAGAGCGTGGTCTTCGTTTGGCTCTTGAGGAGTCATACAACGATGATCATGCTAAGTTAAAGAAAGATCTTGATCATGCTCTTGTTGTGTCTCGTGTGCTAAACTCCGAGAAGGCAAAACTTGGGGTTGATCTTGCTAGACTCAAAGAGGAGTTTGGCATTCTCGACAAGGCTCACAAAGTCTTGAAGGGTGTTCATGCTAGCCTCAAGGAGTCTCATGATCAACTCCAAGTGAAGCTAACAAAGGAGAAAGCCACCTTTCCTCATATGGTGTTAATTGATAATGCAAATGCTACTAACCCGTGTTGTGAGCATGTGCATCTTGTTGAGGAGAATGCTAAGTTGAAGGAGCCACTACTAGAAAAAGGCTTACTAGTGGCGCACCAGTTTTGCCTACTAATGGCGCACTACTGGTGCGCCACTAGCATCATGCCACTAGTAATTTTTACTAATGGCGCACCGCTGGTGCGCCATTAGTATCTAGTACTCTAATGGCGCACCAGGCAGTGCGCCATTAGTATAGGCCCCGGTGCGCCATTAGTATGCCTCCCAGTGGGCATGTGCTTTGCCATACTAATGGCGCACTGGTGGGTGATGCGCCATTAGTATCCTTTGGCATACTAATGGTGCACGTCTGGGTGATGCGCCATTAGTATGTATATTAGGGATTTTTTTTTCTTTTCTGATATTTGCACAGATTACAAAATATATTATTGGACAGAATATAAACAGCACCACACAGCAACAGTAGATTCATCGAATACAATAGAAGATTAGTCTCCGAATACAATTCATCATATTAGTCTCCGAAATCAAAAGACCGAACAAAGATAGAACATTACAAGTCTCGAGACCGCGAGTAGCGAGTTTGTCGAAATTAATACTAATCCTAACAAGTCCTACTAATCATCATCATACAACTTCTACTCGTTATTAATAACAAGTCATACGATCATCATCCTGATAGTCATCGAACCAACCCTACTTAATTGTTCTTAGCACATGATCATCAGTATTAGGCAGGACCTAAAATACCCTATTTAAGGTAAAATAGCATAAAACAATATAGACCCTGACTCTCCATTATGGAGAATGGAGATCATCCTGTCTCCAATTCTTGCGCGGCGCTTCCTTTTGCTTCCAAGAACCTCCTTATGACTGTCCATACATTTTTTCCATTCTCTGATTAGCATGTCTCCACTTCTTCTAGAAATCCGGTATGGACAGTTGAGATTTGTAGGATGACCTGGATATAAGTTCAAAACTTGAAGGCTGCCATTCTGATACATCAAATGAGGCACACAATCCTCTGGGATTCTCTGTTGAAAAACATAGTAATAACTTCATAGTTAGCAATGATGTACTAGTTTTAGAAGTATGCAAAAGATGCACGGATGTCGTAATAGTACAAAATCTTACCAGGGTATCTCCATGGTAGTTACCGTAGTTCAACACGTGCACTAGTGGCACGTATTGACCATAATGTTGAGGAGTTTGATTGTAGATATTGTAATTCTCAAGATCAGTACAAAATCCGACCAGATGATTTTTCTCCTGATAAGTTAACTCGGAGCCATCGGTGTAGTGGGTTTTGTCTACCATTTTCCGCACATTTTTTGAACAATCAAAATAAGCTGTGAATGGAAATAAGTTGTCAACTATTTTGAAATAAACAATATAGATTAGTTAATAATTAACTATGTTTGAGAAACTCACATAGCGGTAGAACTGGAGGCGTATCAACAAGGACCCAAATGTCCATATTGTCTTGGTCGATGCCAGGATCACAAAGATCCATGGTGACAAGCATACCCTCATCAAAACCATACATCTTGCAAAATGCTTCCCAATGTTTGCAACCAAAATGGGTTACGCTCTCAGCATTATACAGATTTACTTCAAAATCCACATCATGATGTGTCCTTAGGTGAATTTTCTTCGTTTCCAAATTTTCGTGATCTTCAAAATCCATCCTCTCCAAGACATAGCGTCTTGCATGGCATGGGATAAACTATACTCGAATTGTAAAAGATGAAATTACACATTGGAATAGTTGAAGTCATGCTTAATTATGAAAAAAAAACACTTGTCGTCGTTGCGTACCATTTCAACTTCGAAGGTCTCCTCGAGCTTAATGCTGAAGCGCCGATCATCGTCCAGGTGAGGCCTGTCGCACAGACCTCGACCGTTGTGGCACCAGTTGCACTCCCCCGAGAGACTTTCGTCGTCCGATGACGACATTTCCTATGTTCATAATTCAAAACTACATCATCTCTGTTGGGTCCAATAAGATAATCCACAGTGTGGTGAAAACACGCCCATCCAAATAGAATATGTGCTATGGGCTTTTTTAGTAGGTCATCCTACCAGATTAGGGTTTATCGATGACGAGCAACTGACATTAGTAATAACTATGAGTAGATATCACACTTCTATATGAATAACACAAGAGGCAGTTGATCCTACTTAATTAAGTACTAAGATACCCCGGCCCATGCATTAGTCGAAAGTGCCCCATATGTCCTATTTTTAGCAAAGTCATGCTAAAATTCACGGAAAATTTCAGCATGACCTTTGCTGAAAATAGGACATATGGAGTACCCGAATTTGCCGGAACGGAAGTTAATCAACATTCTGGCAAACTCAAGGGCCTCTCGGGGTACCTGCAAAATCATCACGACACGATGGTCGCAGACAAAACCCAGCAAACTAGCAATTGATGGATCAACACGTAAAACATGTCCAATAAGAGCATATAATTCAACAACTCCACTGAAAATGAGAGCTGAAAGATGCAGGGAGCACAAACAGCTCAGAAAAAGGATGCAGGGAGCACAAAGAGCTACACTCTGAATCTTTTATCTATTTATACCTGTAAATTAGCACTCCGATGCTGGCCTTGACAAATGATCCCACTATGTTGTTTGCTGGAATCTGCAAAATGATCCCACTATGTTGACAAATGATCCCACTATGTTGTTATACTTGAGAACACTGTAACAAAATCAAAACCACAATAAACAGTGGTCAAATACAGAAGAAGGAACAATTTATTTGTACTGTAAAAAAGGTTAGAGAGAAAAGTTAATGAGGATGAGTCACATAAACCAATTCAGATCACTCCCTCCCCAACACTGGCAATGCTCACTAGATCTTTATAAACCTGGGTACTTGTTTGGGATAAAAATAATAGAAGGGATTTCAGGAAGGAGTTCAAAACATATAACATTGGAGGGTTAGATTCAATTTAACCTCTTGTACCTCCTGTACATGTGTGAATTAAGGAGTAGCAAGCACAGGAACAGCAAAATTCAGAGATGACAGAAAATCAAGGCACAAATTACACAGAACCATGAAGCTAAAATATAACTATTTAAATGAAGGCACTGTTAGAAAAGACAACATAGTTCAGTAAAGTCATGAACATAAATACTGCAGAATTTAGAGACCACTTAGTACTGTAAATTCAGTTAGCAACAAGACAGAGAAATTGCACTTAGATTTCAAAGAAAAATATGACTAATCCACACTGTAAATCATCAACATTGACACTGTAATAACTGTATACTCCACACTGTAAATAGACAGAACATTTTTTTGCCACAACTTGAATCTGCAGATTATCACGAGGAGTGAAGCAATTTTGATTTACAAACATAGTTACTCCTACTACTTATCTGCGGTTGCCCAGATCATAATTGCATCATGCTTGCTTATCTGAGACTAATACAAAAAGAGAAGAGCAGTTTTAAACAGAGCAGAAGAAGTACTAGTGCAGGAACGAATGTAAGGTTCAGAAAATCCATCACAGGAGCAAGAAGAAGAACAACAGTTTTACTAGCTTGCATGAACAAGTGGAGCAAATTGCTCAGAGGTGCTGCTGGAGATGTTGTCGGGGCGGCGGGCCGCTGGACAAGGAGGAAGGAGGAAGGAGGAGAGGTACCTGGGCGGGCGCGGCCGGTCGCCGGAGGGGTCGGGGTCGGGGTTGGGGTCGGGGTCGGCGGCGGCGGCGGCGTCGAAGGGATGGCTGCGCGGGGAAGGGCGCGGGGGCGGCGGCGCGGGGGAGCTGCAGTGGTGGGGGGCACGAGGGCGCGGGGGCGACGGGGGTGGAGTCCGGCGGGGGTCGGGGCGGCGGCGTCGTGGGTCAGGTGAGCGCGCGGGTGGACTGGCGAGGGAGAGGGGAGGAATTAGCTAAGGGGGGAAACTTACTAATGGCGCACCCCGAAGCGGTGCGCCATTAGAATGTTTTTTTTACATAGCAATGGCGCACCCACGACGGGTGCGCCATTAGTAAAAAAAATTTATGTAGCAATGGCGCACCAGACATAGGTGCGCCATAAGTAATTTTTTTATTATTTTTTGTTGCATCTAATAAATTTTTTAGAAAATGAATATGAATATGAAACAGTAACATTTTTTTACAAAAACAGTAATAATTTGTGACGGTGGAGCGGGCCGGGGAGGGTGCGGGGGGTCGTCGGCGGCGGTGGAGCGGGCCGGGGAGGGTGCGGGGGTCGGCGGCGGCGGTGGAGCGGGCCGGGGAGGGTGCGGTGGGTCGTCGGCGGCGGTGGAGCGGGGGAGGGTGCGGGGGGTCGTCGGCGGCGGTGGAGCGGGCCGGGGAGGGTGCGGTGGGTCGGCGGCGGCGATGGAGCAGGGGAGCTAGGGTGCGGGTGGTCGTCGGCGGCGGTGGAGCGGGCCGGGGAGGGTGCGGGCCGGGGGATCGTCGGCGGCGGTGGAGCGGGCCGGGGAGGGTGCGGGGGGCGTCGGCGGCGGTGGAGCGGGCCGGGGAGGGTGCGGTGGGTCGTCGGCGGCGGTGGAGCAGGGGAGCTAGGGTGCGGGGGGTCGTCGGCGGCGGTGGAGCGGGCCGGGGAGGGTGCGGGGGGTCGGCGGCGGCGGTGGAGCGGGCCGGGGAGGGTGCGCTGGGTCGTCGGCGGCTGTGGAGCAGGGGAGCTAGGGTGCGGTGGGTCGTCGGCGGCGGTGGAGTGGGGGAGGGTGCAGGGGGTCGTCGGCGGCGGTGGAGCGGGCCGGGGAGGGTGCGGTGGGTCGTCGGCGGCGGTGGAGCAGGGGAGCTAGGGTGCGGTGGGTCGTCGGCGGCGGTGGAGCGGGGGAGGGTGCGGGGGGTCGGCGGCGGCGCCCGGTGGAGCGGGGTAGAGGGTGCAGGGGGTGCTCGGCGGCGAGGGGGACCGGATCTGGCGAGGTGGGATAGCGATCGAGATGGAGGGGGATCGAGATCAAGTGTCCATGAAATATACACTAATGGCGCACGGGGAGCAGTGCGCCATTACTAGCTTAAACTAGTAATGGCGCACTGCACCAGGTGCGCCATTAGTAGTTTTGCAAAAAAGTAAAAAAATAAAAAAATATTTTAGTGGCGCACTATGTTGCTGGTGCGCCATTACTAGTTACAACTAGTAATGGTGCACTATGTCCTGGTGCGCCATTAGTATGTCTGGCAAAATAAAAAAATTGTTACTAATGGCGCACCGTTTGTCTGGTGCGCCATTAGTGTCTTTCACACTAATGGCGCACCAGCACATGGTGCGCCATTGCTATATAGCAATGGCGCACCACATGTCTGGTGCGCCATTAGTGGCCATTCCATCTATAGCCCTTTTCCTAGTAGTGAGCAACTTGAGAAAGGCCTTATGTCATGCATACAAGGTGAGAAGAACCTCAACGACCTCTTGAGCAATCAAAAGGAAGTTGTGGCCAAGGAGGGGATTGGGTTCGCACCCAATCCCAAGAACAAGAACAAGAATGACAAGACCAAGCGACCTCCTCCTCTCAAGCAAACTTTTGTGAAGGAGGGAGGGTGCTTCCAAGGAGAAGAAGAACAATGCGAAGGGTGGCGGTGTCAAGAAGAGCAATGCCACTCCTTCCAACAAAGCCGGCGACTTTAATCCTTCTTATGTGTTATGCCGTGCTAGTGATGGGCATGTTTATGCCAAATTCGTTGGTTCTCCTCATGAGTACATTGAATGGTCTATTTGGGTTCCTAAGACCCTTGTTGCTAACATCAAAGGACCCATTACAAAATGGGTACCTAAAACCAAGCATTGATCTCTTGTAGGTGTTTGCTTCCGGTGGGGGATCATGGTTGCTCGATAGTGGAGCTACAAATCATATGACCGGAAGCAAGGACTTGGTGGTGGACGTGCACAAGATTCCATCTATGCCCACCAATGTCGAGTGGGGTGATGCCTCGTCTTCTAAGGTATTGGGACTCGGCAAAGTTGTCATTTCTCATGATCTCACGATCGAGAAGGTCATGCTAGTTGAGTCCCTTGCATACAATTTACTTTCTGTTCGTCAACTTGCTATCATGGGCTTTGCCACCTTCTTTGATATTGATACCGTGGCCCTCTTGTGGAGCAAGACTCTTAAAGTAGCCTTTGTTGGGCATGTCGAGAACGGTCTCTATGTGATTAACTTTTCGGAGCAACCCACTAAGACCGCGACATGCCTAATGGCTAAAGTTGACGTGGGGTGACTTTGGCATCGCCGTTTAGCCCATGTCAATATGAGATCTTTGCAAAGTCTTCTCAAGGGGGACCATGTCCGTGGACTAACGAACGTTAGTTTTGCCAAAGATCGTGCTTGCAGTGCTTGTATCGAAGGAAAGCTTCATGAGAAGGCTCACCCTCCCACGACTCTTATTTACTCGAAGAGGCCGTTGGAGCTCCTTCATTTGGATCTCTTTGGGCCTCCATCCTTTGATAGTCTTGGGGGTAGAAAGTACTGCTTGGTAATTGTGGATGATTATTCTAGATACACGTGGGTGTATTTCTTCAAGAGGAAGAGTGAGACCCAACAAACAGTCATTGACTTTGCAAATGAAGCCCAACGTCAACACAATGCAAAGATCTTGACAATAAGAAGTGACAACGGCACCGAGTTCAAGAACTACACCTTGGATGAGTTTCTCAGTGATGAGGGGATCAAGCATCAATATTCCGCACCTTACACCCCTCAACAAAATGGTGTTGCGGAGAGGAAGAATCGGACGTTGATGGATGCGGCAAGGACCATGATGGCGGAGTTCAAGTCTCCATACAACTTTTGGGCCGAAGCCATCAACACCGCGTGTCATGCTTCAAATCGGCTCTATCTTCGCAAAGGCTTGAACAAGACTCCATATGAGATCCTCACCGGTAACAAGCCCAACCTCAAGTACTTTCGGGTGTTCGGGTGTAAGTGTTTCATTCTCAAGAAAGGTGTTCGTTTGTCTAAATTTGAGACTAGAGCTCATGAGGGCATATTTGTTGGTTATGCTACAAACTCCCATGCTTACCGTGTTCTCAATAAGTCCACGGGACTTATTGAGGAGACGTGTAACGTGGAGTTTGATGAAAATAACGGCTCCCAAGTGGAGCAAAGTGGTACTTGTGATGTAGGTGATGAAATTCCTCCCCAAGCCATAAGAAGAATGGGTATTGGATATATCCTACCCATTGAGGAACCCCTTGTGGCCGAAGGAGAAGGACAATGCTCCACTCAAGTGGAGCCATCACCAACCCAAGACCCACACGCTTCCGAAGAACAAAGTGAAGGCCCTCAACCTCATGAACAAGATCAAGGGCAAGATCAACCTCAAGATGGTGGTGATCCACCAAATGATGCCCAAGGTCAAGTTCTTCCCCTCGAGCTAGTTCAAGATCAAGAACAAGCTCAAGACGACGCTCAAGATGATCAAGTAACCCCTCCTCACTTCACTTCCGAGGAGGAATTGGAGCGTCGTGCCGCTAAGATCGCTTCCAAGCTCACCACCAAAGGTCATCTCATGGAGAATGTGGTTGGAAGCCTAAGAAAGGGGGTAAGCACTCGTAGACAATTAGCAAACTATTGTGAACATCATGCGTTTGTTTCTTGTGTCGAACCCCAAAAGGTTTATGAAGCGCTTGAGGACCCGGATTGGCTCAACGCCATGCATGAAGAACTCAACAACTTCGAACATAACCAAGTGTGGAAGTTAGTGCCAAGGCCAACCGGGAATCATAATGTCATTGGAACCAAGTGGATATTCAAGAACAAGCAAGACGCTCATGGAATCATTGTTCGCAACAAGGCTCGTTTGGTGGCACAAGGCTACTCCCAAGTCGAGGGTATCGACTACGGTGAAACCTTTGCCCCCGTTGCTCGCCTTGAATCTATTCGTTTGTTGATTGCTTATGCTTCTCATCATAATTTCACTTTGCAACAAATGGATGTGAAGAGTGCTTTTCTTAATGGTCCCATAAATGAGTTGGTATATGTCAAACAACCCCCCGGGTTCGAAGATCCCTATTTCCCCGATCATGTGTATCAACTCCACAAGGCACTCTATGGCCTTAAACAAGCCCCACGTGCGTGGTATGAGCATCTTACGGAGTTGTTACAAGATCGTGGATTCGAAATCGGGAAAATCGACCCCACTCTTTTTACTAAGAAGGTCAAAGGGGAGTTGTTTGTGTGCCAACTATATGTTGATGATATTATTTTTGGTTCCCCTAACAAAGCTTTCAATGAAGAATTTGCCGCTCTCATGACCTCAAAGTTCAAGATGTCTATGATGGGAGAGTTGAAGTTCTTTCTCGGATTCGAAATCAAACAAAGAAGAGAAGGAACCTTCATCAACCAAGCCAAATACACTCAAGACATGCTAAAGAGATTCAAGCTAAGTGATGTCAAGCCGGCTTCCACTCCAATGCCCACCAAGTGCCAACTTGACATTGATCCCAATGGTAAAGCGGTGGATCAAAAGGTATATCGCTCTATGATTGGATCCTTGCTTTACCTTTGTGCATCTAGACCGGATATCATGTTGAGTGTGGGAATATGTGCACGGTTTCAAGCCGCACCTAAGGAAAGCCACTTTGTGGCGGTCAAGCGAATCTTTCGATATTTGGCTCATACCCCAAACTTTGGCCTATGGTACCCAAGAGGAGCAAACTTCAAGCTTGTAGGTTATTCGGACTCCGATTGGGCGGGAGACAAAGTGGATAGGAAGTCCACTTCCGGAGGGTGCCAATTTCTTGGTTGCTCTTTGGTAAGTTGGTCTTCTAAAAAGCAAAGTTGTGTGTCTCTCTCGTCCACCGAAGCGGAGTATGTGGCGGCCGGAAGTTGTTGTGCACAACTCTTATGGATGAGGCAAACTTTAAAGGATTACGGTGTCATTTGTGACAAAGTGCCTCTTTGGTGTGACAATGAAAGTGCTATCAAGATTTCTCTCAACCCGGTGCAACACTTCAAGACAAAGCATATTGAGATTCGGTATCACTTCATCCGGGATCATATTAGGCGAGGGGAGATCGAGCTCAACTATGTCAACACTCATGATAACCTTGCAGATATTTTCACGAAGCCATTGGATGAAGCAAGATTTCGCGAGTTAAGGCATGAGCTAAATATCATTGATTCGAGCAATGTGGTTTGAACCTTTGCACACCCCTCACATTCATTGTGCTTTCTTGTCTAGGTGTAGGCATGGACGTAGGGGGAGTGTTGTTCTCTCAATGAACTTTCCCTCCCCCCACAATGCATAAACTGATCTCACTCTTTCACATTAGCCATTTTTGATGGTACTTGTGCTTCAAAGACGAGCTTTGGTCATGGGCCCAAGGATAATTCTTCGCGGTGCCATACCAAGTGACTCAAACATAGGTGGCCTCGGCCACCGCCCTCTCGTATAGAGGCGTGTGATTCTTGTTCTCTTGCTAGTGCTCTTGTTGGTCTTCTTGCCGTTGTTTCCCGTCTTTCGTTTTGCACCATGTGTGTTGAGTCTGGTTTGAGTTGCGCTGGGCGGTACTACCGTTGTGCAGGAGCGGTACTACCGCTGGAGCGGTACTACCGCTCCACAGAGCGGTACTACCGCTTATACGGCTAAGCGGTACTACCGCCCCTCACCACGGTACTACCGCTGAGGGGCGGGGCCAGGGGGTTAAGTCGTGGGCAGGGGTGGTTTCCTCCACCCCATACCCATTTGCTTCGTCCCCTGGTTCCTCTTCCTCTCTCCAGCGCCATCTCGCCGCGGGAAGGCTCCGGCGGCCCTCCATCTCCGAACCGTTCCTCTCCATTTCCTTCGGTGGAGTCGATCCCCACCTCGTCCTCTTGCCATGGATGCCGGTATTGCCCCCATTCCTCTTCTCTTATTGTCTAGTTTTCAGATCTCGCGTTTTAGGGGCAATAGTAGTTGCATCTCTAGATTTTTGGCCAAATCTAGGCTTGAGTAGGTTGGAGAAGGCAACTAGACTCTTTGGATTGATGTTTGGTAGGTTTATTTTTGAATTTGGCATCCCCGGTAGTGCCGGATCTGACCACGGCAGTAGGGATCCGCCGTGCCCCATCTCGGGCGGTACTACCGCCCATATGGCACGGTACTACCGCTGGAGCGGTACTACCGCTCCACGGAGCGGTACTACCGCTTATGTGGTTAAGCGGTACTACCGCTGAGCAGGCACGGTACTACCGCTGGATGCCCAGTTCCATTGTTTCCTACCACATGTTGATCCATCTTTGTTGTGTTTATTTGGTTTTGATCGTTCTTCTGGTTGTTTCTTGTGTCCGTGTGTTTGGTTCCAGGTGATGAACACCCTGAGCAGCAAGTCCGCCGTGTCAACCCCGGGCGTTCAACGTCGAAGCGGTACCGCTCATCTGAGACTGCAGGTGGTTCTTCCAGTGCTCCACAGCCGGCAGGGGGTGCTTCCTCAAGTGCTAATCCTCCTCGCAAGAAGAAGATTGCCAGCCGACCGAAGCCAAGTGGCAAGAAAGTGACTGAGATGTCTAGCAAGGAATTCTGGGACAGGCGTCGGCGCAACCCCTATGAGGAAGAACAAGAACCCAATCTTGTCAACCGCCCGTTCTGGAACCGGTTTCAGTATGCCACATACTTTGATGTGATCAAGGCTAAGAAGAATCTCTTTGTCAATGTTCATTCCATCAACACGGATGCTATGGAGAAGGACCTTGAGTACTTTGGTGATGCCCTACAGATGTGCTCTCAGTTGAACATTCTCAGGATCATGCAGTTCAACAAGGACTTTGATGCAGATTTGCTGGCACAGTTCTTTGCCACTGTTCACCTAGGGACTGACGCAGACAGGACTCTGACTTGGATGACAAATGGAAAGGTGCTAGCTGTCAAGTGGCAGGCCTTCATGGGGCTGCTTGAGGTGGAAGATCAAGGGCTCGAGACTCCAGTTGGTTTTCGTCCTCACCAAAATGTCACCTCCACTCACAAGCAAGCCCTCTGGCCCTACTGTACTCGGAAGGTCCACCCTGAGACCAGGAAGGAAACCTATGAGTTGTCTACCTATCTGGACATCCTTCACCGCATCTTCCGCGAGACTCTCTTCCCTCGTATTGGGAATCTGGACATGGTACACTCTTACCTTGTGGACATGCTTCTCTTCTGCCAGCGTGAGAAGGACGCAAACACCGGCGAGTCTCTGGACATCTCTCATGTCATGTGGTCTGAGCTTCTGGCGGCTGTTTCTGAGCGCAAGTGCCCAATTTATGGCCCGTTCATCATGTTGCTTATTGAGAGGGCCTGGAGACATACCTATCCTGAGGAGCAGCTGGAAACTGGAGAGTTGGTCTCTCATGAGATCAAGCGTCTGAGGAAGAAGGATAATTGGGGTAGATCTGGAGCTCCATCTTCTGCTGCTGCCATGGAGACCGAGGACGAGGCTGATGCCGGTGATGATGATGAGGAGTATGTGCCTCCTGGGACAGAGCCTTCTGCAGCAGAGCCCTCTTGGGCAAAGAAGCTCAAACGCAAGATGAAGAAGCTGTTCTGCCTAGAGTCTCATGGTCAGTACATGACTCATGTGGCTGAGAAGAAGGCAAGAGGACGTCACAAGGAGCTGATGCGTCAGATGGGTGCGACAGTCACCAGCGGCTCAGAGGGTCAGATTACTGAGGAGGAGGAGTGGATCCAGCAGCACTGTCCGTGGACCGACTCAGATGCCGAGCAGTTTCCGGGCGAGGACGGCAGTGCAGATGATCACGCAGAGTCCTGATGTTCGAGATCCTCAGCATGCTCTCACCTGGAGCCGTAGGCTAGCTCTTTGCCCCTTTTGGTGTCTCGATGCCAAAGGGGGAGAGAGTTTAGGGATTTGCGTGTTGCGAGTGTGTCTTTGCCTTTGTGCTTTCGTTATGTGCTACTTTG
Source organism: Triticum aestivum (assembly GCF_018294505.1). Classification (NCBI taxonomy): domain Eukaryota; kingdom Viridiplantae; phylum Streptophyta; class Magnoliopsida; order Poales; family Poaceae; genus Triticum; species Triticum aestivum. The sequence goes on along the minus strand of NC_057811.1, from coordinate 386,734,616 downwards.
TGCTTTGCTTGGAACTTGTGCTTTGCTTGGTTTTGTGTTCAGTAAGACTTTAGTTCGCGTCATATGGTGTGAGACATATGCTACCCTATCATTATCATATCTTTATCTTTGTCTCTAGTCATTTGATATCTCATGAGTTATATGCTTCATTATGTTATATATCCTGCTATCTTGTTTCTCGCTTAGGTTGTTGGTCTCTAAAATACAGGGGGAGTGTTGATCCTAGTATGTGTGTCGTGCAGCTCAAAGCACCTATCTTGATGGCACACATCTAGGGGGAGCCCGTCTATATTTTAGAGACTTGGGGTTTGCTTATGTCCTTTGTTTTTCCCAGTTGTGCAAATCCCGTATTGTCATCAATCCACCAAAAAGGGGGAGATTGTAAGGGCATATTTATCCCTAAGATGTTTTGGTGATTGATGACAATGCTTTTGCGGACTAATCGTGTGCGTTGAGTGTTTTTCAGAGATTCATTCTTTTGGCACGAGACGATTTCCTCCCCTCGGAGCTTAAAGCAAAGACGGTGTAGTCCTTTCGGATTAGTTTGGTGGACTAGTTTCATAGGGATCACCGTACTATCAAGAGGGGGTCCGTTTTGGAAAGGCTAGGGTGGAATCATCACGTACACTTCCTTTGCCCCTCCCTCCGAGCCTTTCCGTTTCGATGATGGGCTTGGTTCTCCTTTCTTTGTGCCCTCTCTGGTCCCAGCGGTAGTACCGCGGGCCAGAGCGGTAGTACCGTTTGGGTGCTACAAGTGGTAGTACCGCTCTGGAGCGGTAGTACCGCCCAGAGCAGTAGTACCGCTAGTAGCCCCATGTGTGTGCTATCTCTGGTCCCAGCGGTAGTACCGCGGGACGGAGCGGTAGTACCGCTCTGGGCGCGGTAGTACCGCTCCAGAGCAGTAGTACCGCTAGTGGCCCCAAGCCGTAGTACCGCGGTGATCTCGTGCTAGTACCGCCTCGATTCGAGGGCTCCTTTTTCGTGTCGGGTTTTACGGTACTGGCCACGGCTGTGGGGGGCCGTAGTACCGCTCCTGTGCGGTAGTACCGCCCTCCCTCCGCGGTAGTACCGTTGTGGGCCAAGCGGTAGTACCGCGCTTTGGGGCGGTAGTACCGCTTATAGTGGCAAGCGGTAGTACCGCTGGCACAGCGGTACTACCGCTCTCTTCGGGGCAGAAGGGGGGTAACGGTTGGTTTGTTCCCCCCACTATATAAAGGGGTCTTCTTCCCCAAAGTTGACTTACCTCTTCCCCCAAAAGCTCCATTGTTGCTCCAAGCTCCATTTTCGCCCGATCTCTCTCCCTAGCCAATCAAACTTGTTGATTTGCTCGGGATTGGTTGAGAAGGCCACGATCTACACTTCCACCAAGAGAAATTTGATTCCCCCCACTTATCCCTAGCGGATCTTGTTACTCTTGGGTGTTTGAGCACCCTAGACGGTTGAGGTCACCGCGGAGCCATAGTCCATTGTGGTGAAGCTTTGTGGTGTCGTTGGGAGCCTCCAATTAAGTTGTGGAGATTGCCCCAACCTTGTTTGTAAAGGTTCGGTCGCCGCCTTCAAGGGCACCAATAGTGGAATCACGGCATCTCGCATTGTGTGAGGGCGTGAGGAGAATACGGTGGCCCTTGTGGCTTCTTGGGGAGCATTGTGCCTCCACACCGCTCCAACGGAGACGTACTTCCCCTCAAAAGGAAGGAACTTCGGTAACACATCCTCGTCTCCACCGGCTCCACTCTTGGTTATCTCGTTCCTTTACTTTCGCTAGTTTACTTGTGTTATATCTCTTACTTGCTTGCGTGCTTGTTGTCGTTGCATCATATAGGTTGCTCACTTAGTTGCATATCTAGACAACCTATTTTGATGCAAAGTTTAATTTGGTAAAGAAAAGCTAAAAGTTGTTAGTTGCCTATTCACCCCCCTCTAGTCAACTATATCGATCCTTTCAACCCGGATATGGCTTAAGGCCCGTAGTTACAATCATTATTATGGTAGAACTTGTAGTGTAAGGCAAGAATAGTTGAGAGTCCGAGCCGGACACTCTTATGAGCCGGCCGGGACTCTGAGAGCTGCTGGGCGTCAGCCTCCCTATATAAGGGGACGACCCGGCAGCGGTTTAAGGACAAGAGAGATCTCATCGAGAGCCAGGCATAGCAGTTAAGCTTCCTGGTCATCGAAACCCTAATCAATACCACCTCAACTGGACGTAGGCTTTTACCTTCACCGTAAGGGGCCGAACCAGTATAAACCCTTGTGTTCCTTGTCCCGTTAACCCCTTCAAGCTTCCTAGCGGCGATGGCTCCACGACTAAGTCCTAGCTTGAGGACATCTGCCGTGACAATTCCACGACAGGTACCCTGCTTAGACCTGGTCGAAAGATCAAACGTGGGAGATCATGACTTACTGTGTCATCTTGCACAACATGATCATTGAGAGCGAAATGAACCATACTACAAGCAGGGTCCTCTAGCCGAAGTTGATCACCAGCTACCGGCAACCTGGACTGCCTACCTCAGTATGCGTCAGGAGATCCGAGACCCACAGGTGCATCATCAACTGAAGCAGGATCTTGTGGAGCAGCTATGAAGGATCAAGAGTGACGCCTAGCTCGACGTGCGATTTTTATGCCTCCTGGGAGGGGGGGGGGACGGCTGAAGATGCTCTTATCTATCATAGGATGAACTTTTGTGGATTTGCGATCCTATATGCAGTTTAAACTTGCTATGTTTGATGGTATGTGAATTCCGTATGCCTCCGGTTGTAAATTAAACTTGCTATGTCCGATTTATGATCTATGATGTATGCTATGTTGAATTTATCTATGTTTTACTTCGATCTTGTTGTGTGGACTTGCATGAGTTTAGAGTTCGGCTACACGGGGGACGACTGCAGACATGGCCAAATGAAGTATGATCGGACGCTGTAGCTGTACACGGACACGTGTCTGGATGCGTCGAGGACATATAGGCTGTATATATGCTCTTGATACTTCTGATGAAATAAACGCCCGAACCATCCCGACGACGCAAAAGAGTCAACAGCCCCGAAGGGGACGCGCGGGACGGGGCAGGGACGCACCGCTCGCACGGCACCCGGCTGGAAGAAAGAAGAAGAGTCCGCACGGATCCGCCCCGGCCGCGTGGGCGGGCACGCCACGATCCGACGGCTCGCGCCGACGATTGGCACGGCACCGGCAAACGCAAAGCAGGCAATCAGGCTGGCAGGAAAAAGGATCGACACACGGCCGTGGGCGACTCCGCCCGCACACCCCCGCGCCACGGACAAAACCACTACCACCGGAGAAGGGGGCAAGCGCGCGCGACGCGACGCACACGGGAGAACGAAGCCCCCGCTCCCTTCCTCTGCTCCCTCCTCCCCGCCCCGGCGTCGACGCTCCCGGCGGGATGGGCGCCGGGAATGGCCTGAGCAAGGCGGCGCCCGACGGGACCACGGTGTTCAGGGCCACGGCCTACTCGCCGCTGCGCACCACGCTGGCGCTGGCGCTCTGGCTGGGGGCCATCCACTTCAACGTCCTCCTCCTCATCGCCTCCCTCTTCCTCCTCCCCCGCCGCGTCGCCGCCATGTCCGTCCACTGATCGTCTGATCCACTCCCCCCGCCCTCCTCCTTTTGCCGGTTAATCGTAATCACCCCTCTTAGCTCCTTGCGATGGTGCAGGGTGCTCGGCACGCAGCTCTTCTTCATGCTCCTGCCCCTCAATGACAAGAGCAGGCTGGGGCGCAAGATCGCCAGGTTCGCCTCCTTCCTCCTCCCCCTTTAGGTTCCTCGTCCGTGCATTGCCGTTGCTGCCTGGATCTCACATTCGGTGGACGACTCCGCAGATTCATAAGCAAGTACGTCGTCGGGTACTTCCCCGTCACTCTACATGTGGAGGACTACAAGGCTTTCGACCCCAAAAGAGCTTACGGTGAGCTTCCTTCCATGGACGCATTCTTGGATCAGCGTATCTACCCCTTTTTTGGGCCTGCTAAAATAAAAGGGTGAAGTAAAAGTTGAGCAGGAAAGATTGGAGCCTGCCTTTTTTGTGCAGAGCCGCCCGATTTGTAATTTTACTGTTGTGTGTTTGCAGTGTTCGGTTATGAACCGCATTCTGTTCTGCCCATCGGCCTTGGGGCCCTCCTGGACCTTGTTGGATTCATGCCATTACCGAAGACCAAGGTTCTTGCAAGCACCGCGGTGAGGAACCCTCTCATTACCTTCCTAAATGTGCATTGTCGATGTCTGATTGAATTCAGTCTTTCAGTAAGCCGTTAGTAGGTGTGCTCTTAATTGGTGAATGTTTGGTTGGTGTTAGGTGTTCTACACTCCGTTCTTGAGGCAGATATGGACGTGGTTGGGATTGGTTCCAGCTTCTAGAAAGAATTTCTACTCCTACCTTCGAGCCGGTTATACCTGCATCGTAGTGCCCGGAGGTGTACAGGAGATGCTTCACATGGATCATGATTCGGAGGTTTGCGGCGTTGTTCTTCTTCTTGCATAGTCATTGATGACATGTTGTTATCAGTCAATTTATGCCGTAATGACTAACAATTCTTGCAATTTTCAGGTTGCCTTTCTGAAATCAAGGAAAGGTTTTGTTAAGATCGCTATGGAGACTGGTTCTCCTTTAGTCCCGGTTTTCTGCTTCGGACAGGTAATGCCACCTCTTCTGCCACATGATATGCAATACTTGCAGTATCCTTGATTTCCTGCATGGGTGCATAATAAATGTTATGTTGATGGAAGTGGATGGGTTGCTGACTTGAACAGGCCACCTAACTTTGAAATGAATATATTTGTGCTATTGTCTATTAGAGCCTTGTGTACAAGTGGTGGAGGCCAGGTGGCAAGTTGATTGTGAAGATTGCTAGAGCAATTAAATTTACTCCAATTATTTTCTTTGGGAAATACGGGTAATGCTCTCGAGTGCATATATCCTCTTTTTGGTATATTTCCACTGATCTGATTTGCATAAATGCCAAATAATTTGGATTCAGAATTTATATTGGCATTCATGAGTTTACATATGTAAATTTGTAATGCAGGACTCCCATCCCTTTCGCGACACCACTTCATCTGGTTGTTGGAAGACCAATCGAGGTTCAGAAAAATCCTCAGCCTACATATGATGAGGTGAGAATCATTCTTGGCGTTTTAGCATTCGGCCCAAAAATTTTTTGAGCAAATGTTAGATGTGATTTTGCTATTAAACAGAACTGGAAAACAGATAGTTAAGCACCCAAGGCCAAAATCTGGTGTTCGTTTTTGTCATTCTGGACCAAAGCCTTAGTTGCTCGATAGGGACATCATTTTATAGATCTGTTTAGAGTATGAATGTATGACTTTATCATGTCGGTTTCTTTGCAACTGTGGAAACAAGTTTTGAAACCATGTTCTTGTTTAATATCCTAACATGCCTTTTTTGTTCTTGAAACGGAGGCAAAATACTAACATGCCTTGGTGTTGACAGATAAACGAGGTACATGAACAATTTGTGGTTGCGATGCAAGAACTATTCGAAAAGTACAAGACAAAAGCTGGATATGACAAACTCGAATTGAGAGTTCTATGATGGCCGTTCCAACATCCAGATATAGGATCTTTCAAAGTTGCGTTTACAGGGTTCAGTAGCATTCAAACTGGAGTGTGTTTATGTCAAGCCTTCGCCAGGGTTCAGTAGCTCTGAATGTGTAGGAAATCCCAGCAGCCAGAATGACATGCTCACCTGGCCTTGCAAAACACATAAAATGTAAAAATTGTATACATTTGCGTGCTCATAAAGCGCTCAAGAGCTAAGACATAGGATGTACCGATTGTATATTTGTTTGCTCATAAAGCACTGAGTTTCTTCACATTCATGTAAGATATGTTGGTTCCATTCAGGCGGGGCAGAAAGTATCAAACGTGACAACATGTATACATAACCCCAGCTAGAGGGTACACATACCACATGGACATTGTTCACAAACTATTTTTCTTGAGTTAACACACAGCTCAATTGTACCAACAGTACATCTTTTCATGCCACCAAGTTCATGAAAATCCATTATGACAGGCACCCAATCACTGGACTCAGAGCAGATGGATTTATTATTATTCAAGTACAACAAGACTCCGATCTTGGAGCTACCAAGCTCAGGGCATCATGAATCTAAATTAGAACTTCTGGGACATATTACAAAACAACAGTGGTTCTTGAACCGACACCAACTGTAACACGGATCAAAATGCACCTTGATCTGATCAATAATTGTGTAATAACGCAGAGAAGCTCTAAGGGGAAATTGGTACAGACGCAGGACCATCTCCGGCCACCCTTTGGGCAAACTGAACATCCTGCTTACGGTCAAGCGGAGCATTGTAAATCCATAATGTGGCTATCAATAGGCCTAGTGCCAAACCAGAGTGATAGATCATGACACTGACTTTTGCTTGTGCAAGACTCAAACTTTGCGACACTAAAGCACACTAACTTGGCGACTCTTCAGATGGATACTCATCTCAGTGCCATCAAATCGTGACTCATCCCTGATTCTTAAGAGTGCCATCATGACTAATCCCCTTGGATTAGTCAAACTTACAGGGTGCTGGACTCCATTCCAGCATCCACCATATATCCATGACTTGTCAGATACAGAATCAATAATGCTGTATCTAGACATCGACGATCACAGTCCCCCACCAGGACAGGATTTTAACCAAGCCAAACTGATAAGAGCAGCCGTCGCTCTTGCGATACCGCCCCATCCATCGGGACAGTTCATGATCTCCAGGTACATATGTCAACCATGATAAGGACAACCTGTAGAGTTACATCCCAAAAGTTACTATCAATGAGTAAGAATCAAGTTGCAGGAGCTAAACCAGCATCAACAAAACTAGAATCTGTGTAACAGTTGTATTGATGAACAGACCAAAGTCACGCAAGCATGCTCAAATGGGCCCAGTAAGGAGACAATTATCCAAGTGCACTTACGCACTAATAGATTAATGCAAGGATGATTGCTTGATACAATACATACCTTATGAATACAAGGATGATTTTTTTCCAGGTAAGAACAAGTGCTGCAAATACAGCAGCACTGTTCTTTTAGTCCTGCTGCAAACTAAAGTTACCTGGCACGAACAAAAAAATCTAGTGTCAGTTACAGCTAGACAGTCAAAACGCAAACAAGATAACAACAATCCAGAGAAAGCAAACCTCAAGGTATAAATTGTTGGGTGCATAGTTCAGCTTGCTCTTTAGTCTGAACCACTAGCTTGTGTAAACTGAGGTGAGTGGGCTGGTACAACTAAGTGTGGATGGGAGGGAACCGGTGCTGCTACAAAAGCCAAATAAAACATACATCTTCATAAGGGCAAATAGCATGCCAGAAAAGATTCAGGAAGAAAAATGGAAAATTATATTTATGTTAGCATAATAATTCAGAGTGGAAGCATATGTTGCTTAGTGAATGCAGTTGGATCTTTAAACCATGTCTGAGTTTATTTGGAAGGCTCTTTCTTTATGATGGAAAAGAAGGCCTAACAAATAGTGGAAATGTGATCTGGAGAAAGCTTACCTACTAAAAAGGGAGCCTGAATGGTGGGACGATTTGTTGGGGATGAATTAATTAAGTTTGACCCAGTGAGATGCACAAATTGATTTCCTGGCATACTGTAACCATGCATCATCGGATAGCCGTTGCCCCCACCAGAAATGGATGGGCTCAATTGGCTAAATGGTTGGTTAGCAGTATTTGCTGCAGCTGAGACACCGTAAACTGGAACATATTGCTGACCAACATATGGGTTTAATGTACCCTGCAAAGAGACATTTTTTTAGAATATGTTAATCTTTAGTATGACTTATGTTCCACAAGAATATTTAAGTTTACATGTCACACTTTAACCTGTGGATAGATGTAGTCGGTGCCATATGCGGAGTAACTGCAAAAAAGAAGAAAATGAACTGAATGTACTTCTTATGGCTTCCAAACAGTGATATGTTGCTCCATGAACACAAACCATTTTGATGATTTGATCATTTTCGAAGGGACTGGGGAAAGAGTAGGAGTGGACGTATGATAGATGGCTAACGAGGGATAAGCATATGCAGAATCTACACAATTTGGGCAAATCAAATACATCTGATCATACTTTTGTGCCCAAGTGATACATGGTGATGGGGAATTGGGAAAAAAACTAGACAATATCTTGCAGCGTATGGTTGCATTCTAATCGTTTACATGTTTATTAAATCAAGTACCTTGGTAGTTAAAAATCAGCAAAAGAAATGCGATCTATTTAAATTTTGCAAATTCAAGGGTATAAACATGAACAAATTATATTGAAAAATGGTGAGGAATCGGCCTAAAAAGAACATGAAAGTCGTGAACAGACAATCTAGGAACAAGATGGAACTTCTAAATACGTCGTCTTATATGCCAGTTTGATAGCATCATCGATACATCGTCAACCCACTGAATTTTCTTAAAGCTTGCGTTTTAAAACAAGTTGTAATGTGTGTTTGTCAAAAAAAAAAAAAGTTGTATTGTATGTTCTGGAAATCATCTTACCTGTATTGTGGAACCGGAAATCCCTGGTACTGGTAGTACCCAAGCGGAAGGGGTCGGTGCTGACCATAACCACCTACATAAATGCCCCTTGGGACAGGAACACCAAAGTAGGAGCCAGCTGATCGTGGCCGCCCTATATAGAATGCATGTTTTCAGAACACGTGCATATACCACATAAACAACCTTTTGGTAAGCAAACCCTAGCCTTTTCCTACCCATAGTTGAATTGTTGATTTGCTTTGCAACATGATGGGGGTTATTTCTTTGTTGAAAAATGATGGGGGTTATTTGAATTTACTCATGTTATAACTTTTGCTAGGGAAGACTCATGGTAGACCTAATTGATTTAGGCTGCACGAGACAGCATCAGTAAGCAACAACTATGCTACATTAACTTGCAAACAATAGCACTTCGATAAAGTGGTCTCAAAATGAGCGTACAAGCTAGTCCAAATAGGTAGTATTAGAAGAGAATAATACCGAGGGGTGTGGAAGGCTGGGCGCGACCTAGCGACGCCAGGTTACAGTTGGCCCGCCTGCCATCGATGACCGGCGACGGTTCCTCGCAGGCCTTGGTGGCCGCCTCGGCATCGCGGAACGTCACCTGCGGAGACGACCATGAAACTCGTAAACAATCCAGCACTGCTACAGCGCTTCCAGGAAGACTAACAGGTGGAACCAGAATTCGACAGCAGCGAAACAGTGGAGGAGGAGGAGGAGGGGCGGGCACTGACGAAGCCGTATCCTTTGGAGCGGCCGGAGTGGCGGTCGGTGATGACGACGGCCTCGAGGATGTCCCCGAAGCGCTCGTAGAAGCGGCGGAGCCTCTCGCTGGTGGTCTCCCAGGCGAGGCCCCCGACGAAGAGCTTGGTGTGGGTGGTGTCCCCGAAGGGCGAGGCGGGCAGGTGCAGCCCCGAGCTGGAGCTGGACGCCGACGCCGACCCGGACGCCGACCCCGCGTGGTGCTGGTGCAGGGCCATCCGGGAGGCGCGAGCGGATCGGCGGGATTCCTTGGCGTGGGTCGGAGGGGATCTTCGGTCGCCGCGATTCCGGTGCTGCCTCCTGGCGGCGGCGAGAGGGGATTGGGGAGAATCGGGGGCGGAGTGGGAGAAAAAAAAGTGGGGACGACGAGGGGAAAGTGGGTTGTGATTGGGGCGGGGGCGGGGTTTTGGCGTCCGGTTGGCGCCTCCTCCCCTGCTACTGCTCCGGGGACCCACAGCTCACAAAGATGAGCCAACGACTCAGACTTTTTCGAATGGAAAACGCGGCTCGGCTGATCGCGAAATTCAGATGCGGTACAGTAGCATCAATTTTTTTATGAGTATATTATTCATCCTCGAACTCTTCTTTTTTGGAAAAACTTCCGATATATTCATCTTCAATTATGATAGTATAGCGAATACTAGACATAATAAAAATTACATCAAGATCCGTAGAGCACTTAGCGACGACTATAAGCACTGAAGCGAGCTGAAGGCACGCCGCTGTCATCGCCCCTCCCTCGCCGGAGCCGGACAAACGTTGTTGTAGTAGACAGTTGGGAAGTCGTCGTGCTAAGGCCCCATAGAACCAGCGCACCAGAACAGCACCCGCCACAAATGAAGGATGTAGATCAAAAGAATCCAACCTGAAGACACACGAACGAAGGCAAACGACGAACAGATCCGAGCAAATCCACCAAAGATAGATCCGCTGGAGACTGTTAAACAGATTAGGGTTTGGAACAATGCTCGATACCCTTGGTGGGTACGGCTGTCATATATTTATAAGAGGGAACCGTACAAATACAGTTATGTTACAACACGTATATCTAATATATACTTAGTCTAACACCCTCCCTCAATCTTAACTATGTCCTGAAACACTCAGAAGGTTAAGATTGCGACGACATCCTTCAAAAGAAGGCAAGGGCAAGGGTTTAGTGAAAATATCAGCAAGCTGATCCTTCGAAGAAACAAACTTAATCTGAAGGAGCTTCTGAGCAACACGTTCCCTCACAAAATGATAGTCAACTTCGATGTGCTTCGTTCGGGCATGAAATACTGGATTGGATGAAAGGTATGTTGCACCGATGTTATCACACCAAAGAACAGGCGGCTGAGTTGGGGAGACCTTCAACTCTCAAAGCAATGACTGCACCCACATGATCTCAGCTGTGGCATTAGCAACAGCTTTGTACTCAGCTTCGGTACTACTCCGAGACACCGTAGCTTGCTTGCGAGCTTGCCAGGCGATCAAGTTAGGCCCAAAGAACACAGCATGTCCCCCCGTGGATCGCCGATCATCAGGACAACCAGCCCAGTCGACATCAGAAAATGCTGAGATCAGTCCAGAACGCGCAGGCTGAAGATGGAGACCATATGAACCAGTGTGACGAACATAACGCAAGATGCGCTTAACAGCTGACCAGTGAGAATCACGTGGTGTATGAAGATACTGGCACACACGGTTAACTGCAAATGATATGTCTGGTCGAGTAATGAGCAAGTACTGCAGTCCACCCACAATGCTGCGGTACTCTGTGGCATCCTCAGGAGCAAGCAAGTCACCAGCAAGAGCTGTCAGTTTGTCTGTAGCAGACATGGGAGTCGTAGCAGACTTGCACTGCAACATACCGGCACGACGCAGGAGATCCTGAGAGTACTGCTTCTGAGTAAGAGTCAAGCCACCATCAGAATGAAGAACCTCTAGGCCCAGAAAATAATGCAATCTCCCAAGATCCTTAACAGCAAACTCAGCACCAAGAGAGGACACAAGCCGATCTGTAGCAGAAGCAGACGAACTGACAAGGATGATGTCATCAACATATACCAGAATGTACATAGTCACCTCAGGTCGCTGTAGAATAAACAGAGACGTGTCTGCTGTAGAAGGAACAAACCCATGCGCACGAAGAGCAGCGCCAAGACGGGCATGCCACGCACGCGGGGCCTGCTTCAAACCGTAGAGAGCTTTGACAAGGCGACATAAATGATGTGGCTGAGCAGGGTCAACAAAACCTGGCGGCTGACGCATATAAACCTCTTCTTCCAGAACTCCATGGAGAAAGGCATTCTGAACATCAAGTTGTCGAAGCGACCATCCGCGAGTAACAGCCAAAGAGAGAAGAACACGAATAGTAGTTGGTTTAATAACAGGACTGAATGTGTCTTCATAATCAATGCCATACCGTTGTTTGAACCCCTTGGCAACCAGGCGTGCCTTGTACCTCTCAATAGAGTCATCAGCATGTTTCTTCACCTTGAATACCCATTTAGAGTCAATGATATTAACACCAGATGGAGGTGAAACAAGACGCCAAGTGTTGTTTCTTTGAAGGGCATGAATCTCCTGCTCCATCGCAGCACGCCAATGCGGGATGCCAAGCGCCGCTTGAAAATGTTGTGGTTCAGTCGTAGGGTCAGCCTCAGCATGCGCCACACAGGCCGCAAGCCACGCGACAGTGCCGTCAGTGCGCTTCTTCGGTTGGAAGATGCCACTTTTGCTGCGAGTATGGGGACGCAGGACGACAGGCGGAGGTGGCGCTGGAGCTGCCATGCCAGAGGAGCCACTATCCATCAGCGGCGAGGAGGACGCACCGGCGGGCGAGTCAACAGGCGCATCCGGTGGCACGGTCAGGGTCGGCGAAGACAGACCAGGCGTGATCGGCGTCGACGGACCAGGCGACGAAGACTCGGTGACCTACGAGGCCTCCGGCTCAGGGGAGAGCGCCGCGGGTCCAGCCGGCCCGGCCGACAGCTCCGCAGGTTCGGCCGGCCCAGGCGACAGCGAGGCCGCTGGCCCCGGCGACTTGGTCACCCCGTCGGATCCTCGTGCATGGGGCATGCACGCGTGATCGACGTCGGGGTCAAGTGGGGTAGTGGTGGGGGCAGCCTCGTCGAGCGCCTCATCCGGCGTAGCAGCAACTGGCGTGGTTGTGGCCATATCATCATCCAGAAGCTCAAGTCGAGCGCCTCGTCCAGTCCCTGCACCATGGTTAGGCAACAACAGAGGAGAATATGCAGCATCCACAAATTGATCAGGCAAAACTGGAAAAGAGTGCAACTCAGTGACGGGAGTATCGGTGGGTGATGTGAGCGTGGAAAACGGGAAGACAGTCTCATCGAACACAACATCACGAGAAATGTAAACACGATTTGACGGGATGTGAAGACACTTGTAACCTTTGTGGAGAGGACTGTACCCAAGAAACACACATTGTTTAGATCGATACTCAAGTTTATGCTTATTGTACGGACGAAGATGCGGCCAACACGCACAGCCGAACACTTTGAGGAGGGAGTAATCTGGAGTTTCATTAAGCAACACTTCGAGTGGAGACTTCATGTGAAGGCGTCGTGTGGGAATCCTGTTTATCAAAAAACAGGCAGTAACAAAAGCATCGCTCCAGAACCGAAACGGGACAGAGGCATGTGCAAGAAGTGTCAGGCCAGTTTCAACTATGTGACGGTGTTTGCGCTCAGCTGCACCGTTCTGCTGATGTGTATGAGGACAAGACACATGGTGTGAGATGCCAAGCTTCTGAAAGAAGGTGTTAAGATTACGATACTCACCCCCCCCAGTCTGACTGAACATGGATAATTTTGTGCTTAAGCAATCGTTCAACATGTGCTTGAAATTGCATAAAGACATGAAACACATCAGATTTGCGCTTAATAAGATAAATCCAAGTAAAGCGACTGAAAGCATCGATGAAACTGACATAATAGTTGTGACCACTAACAGAAGTTTGGGCATAGCCCCACACGTCTGAAAACACAAGTTCAAGAGGAGCCGTGACAACACGACTTGATACAGAAAAAGGCAACTGATGACTCTTGCCTTGTTGACAAGCATCACACACTAGAAACTCCTTATTACTCGACTCAACAGGAAGATGATGGCGATGAAGCACATGGCGCACAATGGGAGTAGCAGGGTGGCCAAGGCGAGAGTGCCACTGCGACGACGACACCCGAACACCACTGAAAACTTGAGAGACTCGTGGCACATCAAGTGCGTATAAGCCGTCGCGAGCTCGACCACTAAGAAGAACGTCCCTCGTGTCCCGGTCCTTAACAAAAAAATGGAAAGGGTGAAACTCAACAAACACATTGTTGTCACGAGTTAATTTAGGAACCGAGAGTAAACTACGTGTGACTGAGGGAACACGAAGGACATCAAGCAGATGCAAGGTTTTAGTGGTACGTGAAAGAAGAGACGCCTGACCAACATGTGAGATGGGCATACCTGATCCATTGGCCGTGCGGACCTGATCGTGACCGGTGTAGGGCTGGCGAGTGGCCAGCTTGTCAAGCTGACTCGTCAAATGGTCCGTAGCGCCCGTATCCATGTACCAGGCAGGATCCACCGAGTATGAAGGAGTGAACCCGGGATCCGGTGTAGCGAGAGCAGCTTGCTTCTCATTGCCCTTCCCATTGTTCCCAATGCCAAGAAAATCTCGTTTAAAGCGACGATGGCAGCGAGACGCCAAGTGCCCCTCGATGCCGCAGAGTTGACACTCAACCCCACCACCACATGCCTCGCAGTGGAGCCGCTTGCGGCCAGCCGTCGGAGGTGGAGCGGGCGGACGGGGCTGGTTTCCTGAGGTCGGCGGCGCCTTCTGCTTGGCACCGCGGGCGCCCCCGCGGAGAGCAGCGTTCGCAGAAGGGCCCTCCGTGTAGACGCCAACGGAGCGGCGAGCAGCGAGCCTCTGTTCGGTGTTGAGAAGGCGTGCATAGAGATCGCGAGGCGGCATCGGTGTGTCACGTCCATTAATGTTTTCAACGAGAGAATCATAGTCCTCATCAAGCCCATTGAGAATGAACGAAGTAAACTCCTCATCACGAAGAGGCTTCCCAATAGACGACAGTGTATCAGCCAAACTTTTGACCTTGTTGAAGAAGGCCGTGACGGAGAGGTCATTTTTCTTGACCTCACCCAGCTGGTTACGAATGGCAGAGGAACGGGCCAGCGACTGCGAGGAAAAGTTGGAGTCGAGCGTGGCCCATGCATCCCTCGACGTCGTGGCAAAGACCACCATGCCGGCCACGGAGGGTGTGAGCAAGGACTGAATGGCACTCAGAACAGCTTGATCCTGAGCGATCCACCGACGATGAGCAGGGTTGGACACCATGACGGAGCCACCAGCGGCCGAGGGCACCGGAACCATGGCCGGGGGACACGGCAGCGTACCATCGACATACCCCTCAAGTTAGTGACTACGCATCAGCGGCAACACCTGAGCGCGCCACAGGAGGTAGTTGTCAGCAGAGAGCTTCACCGTCACTAGGTGAGCGAAGTGGAAAGGTCCTGGTTCAGCCACCGATGCGGAGAGCTGCGAGTCGTACGTCGGAGGAGCACTGTACGGAATCAGCGCATCGGCCGACGGAGACGGACGGTAGTGTTGGTGATGACCGTAGGGCGCCGTATGAGGTACGCCGTAGGGCTGCAGCGACGCGACGTACGGCACATGGGCAGCATAGGGCGCGCCATACGGCGCCTCGTAGGGCACCGTGGAGGACGAAGCATACGACGGCGGCGCGACGTATGGCGCTGGATACGGCCCGCCGAAGGGCACCTGGACAGAGGCACCATGGGGACCGGAAGACGGCGGCGCAGCATGCGATGGAATCCCGACGTAAGGCGGCGGCGCAGCGTGCGATGGAATCCCGCCGTAAGAAGCATCGCGCTGCGCACACGCGTCAACAACTCCATCATACGGGCGAGCGGAGGCTGGATCGTGGGGCAGTTGCATGCGACTGTAGTAGTCTGATGGATCGCGAGGCAAGCCATGTTGCATGCGATCGCGGGGCAACTCATCACGAACGAGCGGCGGCTGGGCAGCGGGCAATCGGGGCGCTGGAGGGCGCGATCCTGATGTGGCCGGACGGGCCCAGGCAAGCGGGGTTGACGCCATGAACGGCGACTCCGTTGCCAAGGTTGACGGAGGCGGCACGACGGCGGAGGCCGACGCGGCGGCAGCAGAGGAAGCGGAAGCACGGCGCGGATCGAACGCGTCGTCTGATACCATGTTAGACAGATTAGGGTTTGGAACAATGCTCGATACCCTTGGTGGGTACGGCTGTCATATATTTATAAGAGGGAACCGTACAAATACAGTTATGTTACAACACGTATATCTAATATATACTTAGTCTAACAGAGACACACCTCCACACGCCCACCGATGATGCTAGACGCATCACCGGAACGGGGCTAGGCGGGGAGACCTTTATTCCATCCTTAGGGAGCTGCCGCCGTCTCGCCTTTCTGAGAAGGACACAGACCCTAACAAAGCTCGAAAAAAATCTAAAAACGGAGCCCTCCCATCGGCAAGGGTCGAGATCCACTCCGTCTCCATGGCCCTAAGGCCACCGGAGACGGGACGAGACGGATCGGCGCCGACGCCGACAGGAGGCAGAGAACCCTAGCTTTTTGGAGGCGGCGGCTGGCTAGGAAGACCGTGGCGGGGTTGTCTTCCTCGAACTCTTTCAAGTATAGAAATAGTCTCTCAACTCCGAAACCACTAAAACTCAGTCCCTCAACTTTTTAAACCGGATACTTTTCGTCCCTCGTAACACTTACAGTGGTTTTAGTATGACGTGACCCGGTTTTGACTAAAACCGTCCACATGGCCTGGTTTTGACCGTCACGTCACTTAAGTGGCTGAGGGCCTCGTTGCCTCTCTCTCCCGCATTCACTCGATCCCCTTTATCTCACAAGCCCTAGAGCAGCGGCGGCGGTCGGAAGTGGAGCATGGCCCGGTGGAGATTCACGTGCGTCGGTTGCTGGCTGGGCAGGGCGGTGGCTGTGCGGTGGCGGCTAGCTGGGCAAGGAGGCGGCAACAATGACTTAGGCTGGTGGTTGGCTATGCAGGGCGGCGCCAGCGATCAGGCGGGGGTCCCACAGTGAGTCCCTCGGCTGGCATGCAGATGGCAACGTCGGCCAGTTCAAGTCGCTCACGCGAGTCTTCTTGTTCTTCACCATCGATCCCTCCCGGTCGCTTGTCCCCCATCCCATACCGTGAGGGGCCGTTGGATTATCAATTGGCGGTGGAGTGTGAGTGTGGCAACAAGGCAACTAGATGGATATCATGGAGCGATGCTGATCCTGGAAGAAGGGATTTGAAATGTATGCGAGACCAGGTGCACTTAGTCATCTGATCGTGAATGAGAGAAGGAGGATCGAGAGAACGCGAGGGAGGGAGAGCCGGCGGGTACACTCAGTCGCTTAAGTGACGTGGCAGTCAAACCAGGTTACGTGGACGGTTTTACTCAAAACCAGGTCCACGTCATATTAAAACCACTACAAGTGTTATGAGGGACGAAAAGTATCCAGTTTAAATAGTTGAGGGACTGGATTTTAATGATTTTGAAGTTGAGGGATGATTTCTATAGTTTGGATAGAGTTGAAGGACAAAAATATACTTATCTTTTCTTTTTGGATTCAATAACTTCTGAACGACCAATATTCTATCGTCCCGTCCCGAACGTGCTCAGCGCCATTGGATTTTTTGCACATATCGTAAAGAAACTAGGGGCTCCACGTCACGTCTTGTCCTTGTTCAGTGAAACAGGCGTCGTCCCCGAACACCCTCAACCGCACACTCCTCTTATCCCTTTCCTTTTACCCCACCGCCCGTTCTCACTTTCTCCCAGTCTCGTCCCCTTTCCCCTCCGCCGACCAGCGCAACATTCCCCGCGACGCACCCCGCCACCACTCCCCAGTGACGAGCTCCTACAAATCCACCGGCGTGCTTACCTCAACACCCTACTGGCATTGCGCGCCCCACACCACCCTCCCGGCGTAGCGTGCCCCGCGCCCCGCTGTGATGCGGCCCTCAACACTCCGGCGACACGGCTGCACAACACCCTGCGATGGCGACCTCGGACGGCGAGGCTGAGTGGCCTATGGCGGATTGGTGCTGGGCGAGGCAGAGTGGGCTATGGCAGCCGCCGCTCGCGGCGGCGGTCATGGTGGAGAAGCATTGGTGGGCGACGCGGAGCGGGCTAGGGCGACCGAGTTGTGCTGGGCAGTGCGCAGAGACGGGGAGGACGCCGTTGTGCCCCGCCGCCGTCGCGTGATCCGACGAGAGGCTCTGGGCAACTGAAGAATGCGGGAGGGCTCCGCATCGACGACGACGACCTTTGCGCATCTGCCGCTTCCTGACGCGTTGGTCACAACCGCGAGCTCCCATCTGTCTCCTGCATGGGTCCGACCTGAGCACGTCTGCAGCAGCTATTGTATGCTCATTGGGGTAGAATTAGACGACAACAGAGGAGGTCGAGGACCGGGACCTAGCTCGAGCTTGACCATTACGGTGGCTCACTGCACTGAAGGAAATATGCCCTGGAGGCAATAATAAAGTTGTTATTTATATTTCCTTATATCATGATAAATGTTTATTATTCATGCTAGAATTGTACTAACCGGAAAATTAGTACATGTGTGAATACATAGACAAACGGAGTGTCCCTAGTATGCCTCAGCTTGACTAGCTCGTTAATCAAAGATGGTTAGGTTTCCTGACCATAGACATGTGTTGTCATTTGATGAATGGGATCACATCATTAAAGAATGATGTGATGGACAAGACCCACCCGTTAGCTTAGCATAATGATCGTTTAGTTTTATTGATATTGCTTTCTTCATGACTTATACATGTTCCTCTGACTATGAGATTATGCAACTCTCGAATACCGGAGGAACACCTTGTGTGCTATCAAACATCACAACGTAACTGGGTGATTATAAAGATGCTCTACAGGTGTCTCTGATGGTGTTTGTTGATTTGGCATAGATCGAGATTAGGATTTGTCACTCCATGTATCAGAGAGGTATCTCTGGGTCCTCTTGGTAATGCACATCACTATAAGCCTTGCAAGCAATGTGACTAATGAGTTAGTTACGGGATGATGCATTACGGAACGAGTAAAGAGAATTGCCCGTAACGAGATTGAACTAGGTATGATGATACCGACGATCGAATCTCGGGCAAGTAACATACCGATGACAAAGGGAATGACGTATGTTGTTATGCGGTTTGACCGATAAAGATCTTCATAGAATATGTAGGAACCAATATGAGCATCCAGGTTCCGCTATTGGTTATTAACCGGAGATGTGTCCCGGTCATGTCTACATAGTTCTTGAACCCGTAGGGTCCGCAAGCTTAACGATCGACGACGATTTGTATTATGAGTTATGTGATTTGATGACTGTTGGGGATATAACTATTGGGTATGAACCGCCCAGGAAGGGCCGGGTTATACCACTGGCGGCTTACCGATGAAGATGGTGGATCATACGAGCCTGGTGACGGCCCAAGACCCAGAGGAGACTTACGGCCCAGGTGGATGAACTGCCATGTATGAATGACTTGTATTGTAAGGCAGACGTAGTTAGTCACTGAGCCGGACACATTGTATAAGCCAGCCGGGACTCCATAAGCCGCCGGGCGTCAACCTGTGTATATAAAGGGATGACCCGACGGTGGTTTAGGACAAGAGACAACATATCGAGAACTAGGTCAAGCGTATTCGCTCCCTGGTAATCGAAGCCCTAGCAATACAATCCCAAACTGGAGTAGGTCTTTACCTTCATCGTAAGGGGTCGAACCAGTATAAACTCTCTGTGTCCTTTGTCCCGTTTAACCCCTTTAAGCTAACCTAGTTGTGATGGCCCTGTGACTAAGTCCTTCAGCTAGGACATATGCCGTGACAATTCCACGACAGTTGGCGCCCACCGTGGGGCCAGCGCATGGTGGTTTCGAGTTCTTAAAGGACAGCTTCGAAGGGATCAAAGGATATGTTGTGGGCCGGATGACCAAGAGTCGTCGCGGCAAGCTCTACATCGACGACGCGGGCTAGGGCCCCGAGGCCGGCTCAATCGAGTACGGGTACCGGGTCTCCTTTGGCGGAATCCACATCTTATCGACAAGATCGGCGAACCGGGCCCTGAGCCGGACATCTGCACCGACGTCATCGAGACGGCTTAGCATGCACGACCCGCCCAGGTTCAACCTGCCATGAAGCGTGCCTTTGTTGGCTTCACCCATGGGACGGAATTTGAAGGAGGATCCGTATCTGGAGGTAAGACGACCATCTACTTTGATGGTGAATCATCCACCGGCGAGACTAATTCATTATATCAACTGCAAGACGGCCGGCTTGGGGGCTGTTCCGATGGTGACAGTATTCCGGACCCCTACGAGCCGTCGAATAGGGTCGCGATCTTCATGGCCGGTACATAACCGATGCTTGGTTCGACAACCGCTACAGCTATGACCTCTGGTTCAATGGCTACAGCGGCTGGTGCTGGCGGTTCTGCACGCCCGCCGGTTCAAATTCTCATAGAGTTATTGGAGGCCCTGGCGACTTTGATGGGGGTGGAGGTAACCCTGGACAACCAGGAACATCACAAGGTGGATCTGGCGAAGTTACGAGATGAGATAGCTCAAGCCAAGGGAGAGCTAGCGGCTGAAAACGCTAGGATGGCTACAGAGCGGGCTGTTTTGGATGCTCAGGCACAACGGATCCAAGCAGATTCCTTCCGGCTTACGTTAGATCAGAATGCTTCAAACGGGGTCATGAGGAGGAGGCACATGAGTCATCTACCCCTGGTTTATGAGCCGAGGAACCTCTTTAACACGCCCGGAGCAGGGACCAGTGACCTGCCGGTGGTGAACCGGGTGGTCGAAGTACCTGGGGCTGGAGCGCCGGTTCAGCCACGTGTGGTGGACCCGCCACGTTTGAATAATACTCCGCCTCAGCGTATTCTGACGCCTCCGGGTCATTATTCCAACCCATTGGACAATATGATTGCTGCGGCAACGCGATTGGCGGCTCTACCGATCGAAGGCGAGTCTCCGACGACGATAGAGACTCGAAGGGCCAGAGAACTTCTTCAGACAGCTGTGGCTCAGTAGGCAGCTTATTCTTACAGTCGCGAGCGGATTCACTCAACCCCCCGTCCAAGTCAGAGTTATAGCAGGCACATTGACTCACCAGCAGTCTCAAGCAGTGAACAATGTCGTAACCAGCCTCGCGGGCATGATCCGGCGCGTGTGATAGCAATGCTTAGGCTTTGGTGGATCAGGCCAGAGCTCGTCGGGAGGCCGAACTGGCGGCTCAGCAAGTAGCTCATTCAGTATTCGCCTGTTTATCCGTCAACTTCGGTGGAGGCAGGCGTGACTTCTAGGACCTTGGGTGTGCTCTGTTTAGTGCCGGCTCTACGTAATGAGCGTTTACCCAAGGATTTCAAGGGTCCTCGCAAAGTGCCTAATTACACAGCAGATCAACCCCCTGAAGCTTGGATTGAAAGTTATGAGATGGCCATGGAAATGATGGATGTTAGCGATGCCACATGTGCTAAGTATTTCACCATGATGTTGGACGGATCGGCTCGTACTTGGTTGAAAGGGCTGCCCGCCAACTCCATCGGGTCATGGGCGGAGCTGAAGGCCCGTTTCATCCAAAATTCAAAGACACATGCAAGCAGCTGATGTCAATCCTGGATTTAGATTCTTTTGTCCAAGGTGAGGGCGAGTCAACAACCCACTGGGTGCGCCGGATCTCGACTATTATACACTCGTCAGACAGCATCAACGTCGGTTCAGCGGTTTTGATGTTGGAGAAAAATTGTCGTTTCCTCCCTCTCAAGCAGAAGCTTGGATGGCTTAAGCGCCACTGCAGTGACATGGGGGAGCTCATGGTGGCTCTTGTCAAGTATGCCAACTCTGACAGTACCAAGGACCCCGAGTCTGATGATGAAAAGCCGGGAAACGAAAAGAAGAGCGGCAACATGAAAGGGTAGAAGTATAACCCGGCAAGCCATGGTGGTAATGCTAAGCGTAAGGCCGATGGTAATTTTGACTTTGTGGCTAACACCAGTGCGCAAAATAATAATCAGCGTCGCAAGGGAAGGCCGGCCCGGCCTGGAGGATCGAGAGTCAACCTCGAAGCGATAATGAATTAGCCTTGTCCGAGGCACGGTACACGCGAGAAGTCGGCCACTCATTTATGGAAGGATTGCTATATCATGAAGGAGTTCAAAGCTTCCGATCTTTTTCAGAACAACCATGGCCCGAATGGCAGCTCAGGATCCGGCTCTCACGGTTCGGGTTATGGTGGTGGCGGTTGGAATACCAGTTTCCAAGGCCAAGGCAATCAGGGTGGTTATAGTCAACAGTCTGGTCAGGGGAATCAGCAGCAGCAGTCTGGTTATCAGAGTAACCCGAAGCAGTTGAGTAGTGGGCAGTACCATGTTTTCACCACAAGTTTATGCAAGCGGGATAAAAGCTTCATAAAAGGGCAGTGAATGCAGTTGAACCGACGATTCCCCGTTACTTACGGTGGTGTGAGCACCCTATTCTTTGGAGCCGTGAGGATCACCCGCCCTGGGTTGATAATCCGGGTCATTTGGCTCTGGTGGTGGCGCCTCAGGTTGGAGGGTACAGATTTACTAAGGTACTCATGGACGGAGGCAGTAGCATCAATATCTTGTATCATGAAACTTTTCGTCGCATGAGCTTGACTGACAAAGATCTTAAGCCGTCGAACACTGTTTTTCATGGCGTAGTGCCTGGTAAGTCGGCATATCCGATGGGCAAAATATCTTTGGAAGTTGCTTTTGGAGATGATTGATAGCTCTCTGACTATAGCGCCAGAAAAGCTCCTGTCTGCTAGGACTACATCGGTATTTCCCCAAAGAGGAAGGGATGATGCAGCACAGCGACGGTAGGTATTTCCCTCAGTGAAGAAACCAAGGTTATCGAACCAGTAGGAGAACCAAGCAACACAATGTAAACAACACCTGCACACAAATAACAACACCTCGCAACCCGACGTGTTAAGGGGGTTGTCAATCCCTTTCGGGTAACAATGCCAGAAAATTGTAGTAGATTTAAATAATAGATCGCAAATAAAATAAAGTGCAGAAAAGTATTTTTGTATTTTTGGTTTAATAGATCTGAATAAAAATGCAAAGGAAAAGTAGGTCGCAAGCAAATATATGAGGAAGAAGACCCGGGGGCCGTAGGTTTCACTAATGGCTTTTCTCAAGAAAGATAGCAAACGGCGGGTAAACAAATTACTGTTGGGCAACTGATAGAACCTCAAATAATTATGACGATATCCAGGCAATGTTCAACGTCTGGCGGGTCGTATTGCGGCTTTGAGCCGGTTCATAAGCCGGTTGGGTGAGAAGGCCATCCCCCTATACCAGATGATGAAGAAGACAAATCACTTTGTGTGGAGCGATGCTGCTGATCAGGCGTTTGAGGCTTTGAAGAAACAATTGGCTGAGCCATCGGTTCTTGCTGCTCCTATTGATAAGGAGCCTTTGCTGTTATATGTGGCTGCCAACAGCCGGGCTGTCAGCGTGGCGATTGTGGTGGAAAGGAAGGAGTCAGGCAAGGAATATCCGGTTCAGCGGCCGGTTTACTACATCAGTGAAGTGCTCATTGAGTCCAAGCAGAGGTATCCGCATTGGCAGAAGCTTGTATATGGGGTGTTCATGGCTAGTCGAAAGCTTAAGCAATATTTCCTGGCTCATCCTATCATTGTGGTTAGTTCTGCTCCTTTAGGAGACATTATTCAAAATAGATAAGCCACAGGTCGGGTAGCCAAGGAGGCCACTGAGCTCGGACCCCATGGTCTGAAGTATATGCCTCGCCAGCCATCAAGTCTCAAGCACTTGATTTCATAAATGATTGGACAGAGTTGCAGGCGCCTGAGGAGAAGCCGGATAGCACATGTTGGACTATTCACTTCGATGGCTCTAGACAGTTGGAAGGCTTGGGGGCTGGAGTTGTTTTAACTTCCCCATGAGGTGATAAATTTTGTTATGTTTTAAGGTTGATGTTCCCTTGTACTAACAATGCAACTGAGTATGAAGCCTTGCTCCATGGTCTTCAGATGGCTAAGGAGATGAATCTAAGCCAGGTGAGATGTTTTGGTGACTCGGACTTGGTGGCTCAGCAAGTTTCAGGCACTTGGGATTCTAAGGACCCGCTCATGGTGGCTTATCGCCACGAGGTTGATGCTATTGCTGGTCACTTCAAAGGTTATCAAGTAGAACATGTTGATCGCAGGAAAAATGAGGCAGCTGATGCTTTGAGCCGGTTAGGGTCCCAGCGTAAGCCGATGCCACCTAACACTTTCCTGGATATCTTGCATAACCCTTGAGTCAAATTGCCTACAGAGGAAGATCTCGCTATTCCTGACCCGGACACAACCGGTGGTGGCTCTTCATACTATTCCGGATTGGACGGTCCCATATTTGGCTTATATGACCAGGGGAGAGTTACCTGAAGATGAAACTTTGGCCAGGCAGATAACCCGGTGGTCTAAGTCAATGACTATTGTCAATGGAGAGTTGCATCATCGCAGTGTCACAGGGGCGTTTCAATGTTGTGTTTCTCCTGAGGAAGGTTGTGAGATCTGACGAGACATTCATGAGGGAGATTGTGGTCATCATGCCGACTCTAAGTCTCTCTTAGCCAAGGCTTTCCGTCATGGTTTTTATTGGCTGACAGCTCATGCTGACGTAGAGGATTTGGTTAGTAAATGTGATGGATGTCAGAAATTCTCACGACGAGCTCATGTGCCGGCTCAAGAATTGAGGATGATTCCAATTTCTTGGCCATTTGCGGTCTGGGGGCTTGATATGGTTGGACCTTTCAAAAGGTCCAAGGATAAAAAGACCCGCCTTTTGGTGGCGGTTGACAAATTTACCAAGTGGGTTGAAGCAGAGCCGGTTAGTAAGTGTGATGCGGTGACGGCGGTTCAATTCATCAAAAAGGTGATTTTCCGTTTTGGTTTTCCCCACAGCATTATAACTGACAATGGCACTAATCTGTCCAAGGGTGCTATGAAAGAGTTTTGTCAGCGAGAGCATGTTCGACTTGATGTATCATCAATGGCTCACCCTCAGTCCAATGGTCAAGCTGAGGGCCAATCAAGAAATCTTGAAAGGCATCATGCCTCGGCTTATGGTCCCTTTGCAGAGGACGCCGGGTTGTTGGGTGGAGGAGTTACCCTCAGTGCTATGGAGCATCAATACCACCCCCAACAGAACGACGAGTTACACGCCTTTCTTCATGGTTTACGGAGCAGAGGCGGTTCTGCCTAGTGACATCCGTCACGACTCGCCCTGAGTGGCGGCTTATGTTGAAGCTGACAGTGAAAAGGCACGTCAGGATGCACTTGACCAGTTGGATGAGGAGCGTGACCTTGCAACGCCTCGTTCGGCGATTTACCAGCAAGATCTGTGCCGTTATCACAGCCGCCGGGTTAGAACCAGGACCTTTCAAGAGGGTGACTTGGTGCTCCGGCTTATCTAGGATCAAACTGATATGCACAAGCTATGCCCACCTTGGGAAGGGCCCTTTGTAGTCAGCAAGAATTTAAACAATGGGTCATACTACCTTATCGATGTTCGAGACCACAAGGACTTACGCACTTCGGAGGAGGAGACCCACCGGCCGTGGAATATTGCTCATCTTCGGCCTTACTACACCTGAGCCACCGGCTCTTGTAATGTACATATTTTGACAATGTATACACTACAAAAAATACACTTCTGTGATGATATGTGTTTGTCACAGTAGGTCGTGTTTTTTGTCATGCATGTACATCCATGACAAATTTATGACAGAATCAAGATAGTCATACCTATGCTGTCGTAGAAGTGTTCCATGACATTACCAAAATTATCATCACGGAAGTGTCCACTTCCATGACGATAAATCGCGCATCACAGAAGTGCTTTCGTCAAGGGTGACCGACACATGGCATCCACCGTAACGGAACGCCATTGAGCTATCGGGTCCGGTTTTGGATCTGATAACCCGTTAATAGCCCCGACCAATGGGGATTTTCCACGTGTAAAATCATCATTGGCTGGAGGAAACACGTGTCGGCTCACTGTTGGGACAAATGTCATCCACTCATTGGACCCAAAGCGCCTATGACCCGTCGACACGTGGCACGGCCCAACAGAGGCCCATTCCTGTGAAAAGGCTGGCCCGTTTGACTTGGTCAAAAGGTGGCAGGCCGGCCCACGGCAAGCATGTTAACGGCCTGTTCGCATATAGCCCATTTACAGCCCGCTAACCCAGGGCCCGTTTACGGCCTATCCGAATTAGGCCCAGTAGCGTCATCTGGGTCGTCCAATATAATTCCAGCCTGTTTTAACTTCCGGCCCATGTATGGCCCATGACGTCTTTTGGCCCATCTGAGGCCCTTAGTAACCCTCAACCCGTTAATGGCCCGTGGTAAAACTGGCCCGTAATGAACAGTGTATCACTTTATACCCATTAACGACCCATTATTCCGTTGGGCCGTTTCCAGCCCATGTTATCTTTCGGCCTTCTCAGGGCCCATTTATTCTTGGGCTCATTTCCAGCATTCAGTTACTTACGGCCCGTTACTGTCATTTTCTGCTTGTGGGCCAAATTCAGCCCGTGCATACAGTCGACCCGTTTGTGGCCCGTTAATACGTTGGGCCGTTTTCATAGCATCATCAAATACGGCCGATTAATGACGACCCATTATGGTCGACCCATGAACGAACGATTCCAACTCTAGCCCGTTTACGGCCATAAAGCGGTATGTTATTGGCCCATGTTTGGGCAATCGATCATACGGCTCGTAGAAGGCCCATTGATAATACGGCCCGTAGAAGGCCCATTGATGATACGGCTCGTAGAAGGCCCATTGTTTCTACGCCCCGTAGAAGGTCCATTGTTTCTACGGCCCGTAGAAGGCCCAGTGTCACTACAGTAAATATGTAGCCCATGGTTATTATGGCCTAGTTTAAAAAAAAGGTTATTGCGGCCACTAGCAAACCGCGGAAAAAGAATAGCACTGACTACAAGCAAACAAATAAACAAGACAACAAGGAAATAAATAAGCAAGCAACTTACGCTAGGCTATCACGGCTATTACACATATTACATCCACTGGGCATCAAAGTTCGCCACCAGTGCAAATATAGGGAACAAAGCAGCATATCATATACACTAGTTGTCAAAGTTGGCGACCAGTGCAAGTAAACGCCGCAGCAAAACATGTCCAGAACTGAAACCACTTCAGAAGATCTCAAGAAACAATATCCTGGGTACCCATAATGCTGGCAAGATGCTTAGCAAGCTTATTAACTTTCTCTTGTTTGGCGCTTAAATCCTCCAGCGCTTGCTGTTGCACCAGAAAGTATGCATCTGAATTCTGCAGGGACTTCCTCAGTCCTTCAGCTTCCTGTCGCAACACATCTGATCGATGTCTTTCAACTTGAAGCTGAGACTCAAGAAGACGAACTGATTCAGGCAGCGAGTTCGAAGAGCTTGGCCAGCAGTAGTGGCCAGTAACTCGAACACTACATCAAGACAGGACTTCTGGGTTGTCTCACTATCGTCAAGGTAGTTTTTATCAGCTTTCTTGAAGACCAACAGGGATGTCTCACTATCTTGAACCTTATCTGCATTACTTCCTTCACCATTGCATAACGGGGTACTGTTCTCCAATATTTTGTCCGCATTCTAAAAGAGAAACAAGCAGATACATCACAGGTTTACCATGTTGTATATGAAACTCATTTTGGTAAATCAGTTCAGTAGTAAAGTGCACAGGATAACAACATGAAACAAACATATATCTATGTACCATGGTCAGTTTATGGTCTATATCATTCTAGTTTTTGTTGCCAAATCAAGATAGAGACACAGTTCAAATAATATTTGTTCAAGACAAAGCAGAATAGACAGAATATAAGTGTGGGAAACTATAGAGACACTTGTAATGTGCATGACATGAGAACATAACTGTTTATTCAATTGAAACTAAAATCAATATAGAGCAAGTTACAACAGCAAACCAGTTAATGAAACAAGTTTAAAACATACCTGTTGCGCCATTGGAGTTTCAATTCCAACCTTCAAATTTGAAAATAATTGGTCTGAGTAAATACAGTGATGCAAGAGCAAAGGAGTATGAACCATAGCTACAGAACCTGACCTGAGAACAATTCTTCTTCTCCTTTAAGCGTTGAGTTGGGATTCGGAGTGGTGGTCCTCGTGCTTTGGGCACTGCAGTTCCCTTACTAACTGCTCGTGTTTGGGTGCTCTGTGGTGGAGACAGTGCTGTGTCAACTGGAACTGGGTTACTATCTGTTGGGGTTGGGGTTAGAAGGGGTGTAGCTGCGTTCTCTGTCCAACTGGGTAGGGGTACAATCTGTGAGAGTCTGGGTTATGTGTGGTGGGGCTGGTTCTTGGGCAAGTACAACCATGGTTCTATCTGCATCAACTGGTAGCACTATCTTTTCTGAAGACCGTGTTGTTACTCCCTTAGATACTGCCATCACCCTCTCCAATTCAAATGGCTGATAAACAAGAAAAGTAATTGAATGTACAAACATTGTATGATAGACAGGTGCAATTGATAGTGGGGAATAAGAGAGGGCATGAAATACTTCACATTTATGTTGTCTAACCAAACAGGATAGCATGACACAATTTCACATATATGATGGCTAACTAAACAGGATAGCATGATACAATTTCACATTATGATGGCTATCTAAAAAAGATTGAAAGACATAGTTCAAAATATGATGACTATGTAAACAGGATGACATGATATAACTATATAATTTGTTTATTAAATAGGTTGGCATACCATAATTCACATACATGCCGCCTATGGGAACATGATAGCATGATATAATTCCCGGATAGAATGACATAATTCAAAATATGATGACTGTAAACACTAAACAGGATGAGATGATATAACTATATGATGTCCTAATTAAATGGGTTGCCATGCCATAATTCAGATAGATGTTGTGTATGTAAACATGATGGCATGATATAATTAAAATATATGATTTATATAGTAAGCAAGTAAGCAGATGGCAATCCATATATGATGTAAAAACTAAGCAATGCAAGACAACATGCATGACATGGGTAATATAACCCTGCCAAGTTTGAGCATAGACCTCAGGGGGGAAATAGGACTGGTCATCAGTCTCTGAATCCTCCTCTGAGGAGCTCTCTGTATCCAGCAAGATGTCTGCTTCAGCAGGTAGCATTGTCTGCTCTGAATACCTTGTTTTCACTCCAGATACTTCCATCACCGCTTCAAATGGCTGATGCACAGGAAGAGTAGTTGAATATACAAACGTTGTCGACAAATGGAACACGTAATACAAAAAAATAATAGCATGATATAATTCACATACATGATAATTGGTTCAACAGCATGGCATTGCATAATTCACATATATAATTGTTGGGAATCATAGCATAATTTTAAAATTTTCCTACGCTCACCAAGATGCATCTATGGAGTCTACTAGCAACGAGGGGAAAGGAGTGCATCTACATACCCTTGTAGATCGCGAGCGGAAGCGTTCCAATGAACGTGGATGACGGAGTTGTACTCGCCGTGATCCAAATCACGGATGACCGAGTGCCGAACGGACGGCACCTCCGCATTCAACACACGTACGGTGCAGCGACGTCTCCTCCTTCTTGATCCAGCAAGG
The DNA here is from genome assembly GCF_018294505.1 of Triticum aestivum. NCBI lineage: Eukaryota > Viridiplantae > Streptophyta > Magnoliopsida > Poales > Poaceae > Triticum > Triticum aestivum. The sequence continues at coordinate 386,705,534 of NC_057811.1, read as the reverse complement.
GGGAAGGAGAGGTTGATGGAGATCCAGCAGCACGACGGCGTGGTGGTGGATGTAGCGGGATGCCGGCAGGGCTTCGCCGAGCTTCTACGAGCGAGAGAGGTGTAGCAGGGGAGGAGGGAGGCGCCCAAGGCTGAGATATTGCTGCCCTCCCTCCCCCCTTTTATATAGGCCCCCTTGGGAGGGGGGGGCGCCGGCCAAATCCATCTAGGGTGGGGGGGGGCGGCGGCCAAGGGGGGTGCCTTGCCCCCCAAGGCAAGTGGGAAGCCCCCCCCACCCTAGGGTTTGCAACCCTAGGCGCAAGGGGGGAGGCCCATGGGGGGGCGCCCAGCCCACTAGGGGCTGTTTCCCTTCCCACTTCAGCCCACGGGGCCCTCTGGGATAGGTGGCCCCACCCGGTGGACCCCCGGGACCCTTCCGGTGGTCCCGGTACAATACCGGTAACCCCCGAAACTTTCCCGGTGGCCGAAACTTGACTTCCTATATATAATTCTTCACCTCCGGACCATTCCGGAACCTCTCGTGACGTCCGGGATCTCATCCGGGACTCCGAACAACTTTCGGGTTTCCGCATACACATATCTCTACAACCCTAGCGTCACCGAACCTTAAGTGTGTAGACCCTACGGGTTCGGGAGACATGCAGACATGACCGAGACGCCTCTCCGGTCAATAACCAACAGCGGGATCTGGATACCCATGTTGGCTCCCACATGTTCCACGATGATCTCATCGGATGAACCACGGTGTCGAGGATTCAATCAATCCCGTATGCAATTCCCTTTGTCAATCGGTATGTTACTTGCCCGAGATTCGATCGTCGGTATCCCAATACCTTGTTCAATCTCGTTACCGGCAAGTCTCTTTACTCGTACCGCAATGCATGATCCCGTGACTAACGCCTTAGTCACATTGAGCTCATTACGATGATGCATTACCGAGTGGGCCCAGAGATACCTCTCCGTCACACGGAGTGACAAATCCCAGTCTCGATCCGTGCCAACCCAACAGACACTTTCGGAGATACCCGTAGTGCACCTTTATAGTCACCCAGTTACGTTGTGACGTTTGGCACACCCAAAGCACTCCTACGGTATCCGGGAGTTGCACGATCTCATGGTCTAAGGAAAAGATACTTGACATTGGAAAAGCTCTAGCAACCGAAACTACACGATCTTTTATGCTATGCTTAGGATTGGGTCTTGTCCATCACATCATTCTCCTAATGATGTGATCCCGTTATCAATGACATCCAATTCCATTGTCAGGAAACCATGACTACCTGTTGATCAACGAGCTAGTCAACTAGAGGCTTACTAGGGACACGTTGTGGTCTATGCATTCACACATGTATTACGATTTCCGGACAATACAATTATAGCATGAACAATAGACGATTATCATGAACAAAGAAATATAATAATAACCATTTATTATTGCCTCTAGGGCATATTTCCAACAGTCTCCCACTTGCACTAGAGTCAATAATCTAGTTACATTGTGATGAATCGAACACCCATTTAGTCAACGGATCTGCTACATTCAGGTCCGTATGTACTTTACAAATATCTATGTCTCCATTTTGAACACTTTCACGTATGGAGTTGAAGCGACGCTTGGTATGCCTGGTCTTCCTGTGAAACCTGGGCTCCTTCGCAAGGGCAATAGCTCCAGTGTTGTCATAGAAGAGAGTCATCGGGCCCGACGCATTGGGAATCACCCCTAGGTCGGTAATGAACTCCTTCATCCAGACTGCTTCCTGTGCTGCCTCCGAGGCTGCCATGTACTCCGCTTCACATGTAGATCCCGCCACGACGCTTTGCTTGCAACTGCACCAGCTTACTGCTCCTTCATTCAAAATATACACATATCCGGTTTGTGACTTCGAGTCATCCAGATCTGTGTCGAAGCTAGCGTCGATGTAACCCTTTACGACGAGCTCTTCGTCACCTCCATAAACGAGAAACATATCCTTAGTCCTCTTCAGGTACTTTAGGATATTCTTGACCGCTGTCCAGTGTTCCATGCCGGGATTACTTTGGTACCTTCCTACCAAACTTACGGCAAGGTTTACATCAGGTCTGGTACACAGCATGGCATACATAATAGACCCTATGGCCGAGGCATAGGGGATGACACTCATCTTTTCTCTATCTTCTGCCGTGGTCGGGCATTGAGCCGTGCTCAATTGCACACCTTGCAATACAGGCAAGAACCCCTTCTTGGACTGATCCATATTGAACTTCTTCAATATCTTGTCAAGGTATGTACTCTGTGAAAGACCAATGAGGCGTCTTGATCTATCTCTATAGATCTTGATGCCTAATATATAAGCAGCTTCTCCAAGGTCCTTCATTGAAAAACACTTATTCAAATAGGCCTTTATACTTTCCAAGAATTCTATATCATTTCCCATCAATAGTATGTCATCCACATATAATATGAGAAATGCTACAGAGCTCCCACTCACTTTCTTGTAAACACAGGCTTCTCCATAAGTCTGTGTAAACCCAAACGCTTTGATCATCTCATCAAAGCGAATGTTCCAACTCCGAGATGCTTGCACCAGCCCATAGATTGAGCGCTGGAGCTTGCATACTTTGTTAGCATTCTTAGGATCGGCAAAACCTTCCGGCTGCATCATATACAACTCTTCCTTAAGGAAGCCATTAAGGAATGCCGTTTTGACGTCCATCTGCCATATCTCATAATCATAGTATGCGGCAATTGCTAACATGATTCGGACGGACTTCAGCTTCGCTACGGGTGAGAAAGTCTCATCGTAGTCAACCCCTTGAACTTGTCGATAACCCTTAGCGACAAGTCGAGCTTTGTAGATGGTCACATTACCATCCGCGTCCGTCTTCTTCTTAAAGATCCATTTGTTTTCTATGGCTCGCCGATCATCGGGCAAGTCAGTCAAAGTCCATACTTCGTTTTCATACATGGATCCTATCTCGGATTTCATGGCTTCTAGCCATTTGTCGGAATCCGGGCCCGCCATCGCTTCTTCATAGTTCGAAGGTTCACCGTTGTCTAACAACATGATTTCCAGGACAGGGTTGCCGTACCACTCTGGTGCGGAACGTGTCCTTGTGGACCTACGAAGTTCAGTAACTTGATCCGAAGCTTCATGATCATCATCATTAACTTCCTCCCAGTCGGTGTAGGCACCACAGGAACATTTCCCGCGCTGCGCTACTTTCCGGTTCGGAAGGGGTGACTATCACCTCATCAAGTTCCACTTTCCTCCCACTCAATTCTTTCGAGAGAAACTCCTTCTCCAGAAAGGACCCGTTCTTGGCAACGAAGATCTTGCCTTCGGATCTGAGGTAGAAGGTATACCCAATAGTTTCCTTAGGGTATCCTATGAAGACGCATTTTCTCCGACTTGGGTTCGAGCTTTTCAGGTTGAAGTTTCTTGACATAAGCATCGCATCCCCAAACTTTTAGAAACGACAGCTTAGGTTTCTTCCCAAACCATAATTCATACGGTGTCGTCTCAACGGATTTCGACGGAGCCCTATTTAAAGTGAATGCGGCAGTCTCTAAAGCATAGCCCCAAAATGAGAGCGGTAAATCGGTAAGAGACATCATAGATCGCACCATATCCAATAGAGTGCGATTACGACGTTCGGACACACCATTTCTCTGAGGTGTTCCAGGCGGCGTGAGTTGTGAAACTATTCCACATTTCCTTAAGTGTGTACCAAATTCGTGACTTAAATATTCTCCACCACAATCTGATCGTAAGAATTTTATTTTCCTGTCACGTTGATTCTCAACTTCACTCTGAAATTCCTTGAACTTTTCAAAGGTTTCAGACTTGTGTTTCATTAGGTAGACATACCCATATCTACTTAAATCATCAGTGAGAGTGAGAACATAACGATATCCTCCGCGAGCCTCAACACTCATTGGACCGCACACATCGGTATGTATGATTTCCAATAAGTTGGTTGCTCGCTCCATTGTTCCGGAGAACAGAGTCTTGGTCATCTTACCCATGAGGCATGGTTCGCACGTGTCAAATGATTCGTAATCAAGAGACTCCAAAAGTCCATCTGCATGGAGCTTCTTCATGCGCTTGACACCAATGTGACCAAGGCGGCAGTGCCACAAGTATGTGGGACTATCGTTATCAACTTTACATCTTTTGGTATTCACACTATGAACATGTGTAACATCACGTTCGAGATTCATCAAAAATAAACCATTGACCAGCGGGGCATGACCATAAAACATATCTCTCAAATAAATAGAACAACCATTATTCTCGGATTTAAATGAGTAGCCATCTCGAATTAAACGAGATCCAGATACAATGTTCATGCTCAAAGCTGGCACTAAATAACAATTATTGAGGTTTAAAACTAATCCCGTAGGGTAGATGCAGAGGTAGCGTGCCGACGGCGATCACATCGACCTTGGAACCATTCCCGACGCGCATCGTCACCTCGTCCTTCGCCAGTCTCCGTTTATTCCGTAGTTCCTGTTTTGAGTTACAAATATGAGCAACCGCACCGGTATCAAATACCCAGGAGCTACTACGAGTACTGGTAAGGTACACATCAATTACATGTATATCACATATACCTTTGGTGTTGCCGGCCTTCTTCTTGTCCGCTAAGTATTTGGGGCAGTTCCGCTTCCAGTGACCACTTCCCTTGCAATAAAAGCACTCAGTCTCGGGCTTGGGTCCATTCTTTGACTTCTTCCCAGTAACTGGTTTACCGGGCGCGGCAACTCCCTTGCCGTCCTTCTTGAAGTTCTTCTTACCCTTGCCCTTCTTGAACTTAGTGGTTTTATTCACCATCAACACTTGATGTTCTTTTCTGATCTCTACCTCAGCTGATTTCAGCATTGAATATACCTCAGGAATGGTCTTTTCCATCCCCTGCATATTGAAGTTCATCACAAAGCTCTTGTAGCTTGGTGGAAGCGACTGGAGGATTCTGTCAATGACCGCGTCATCCGGGAGATTAACTCCCAGCTGAGACAAGCGGTTGTGCAACCCAGACATTCTGAGTATGTGCTCACTAACAGAACTATTCTCCTCCATTTTACAGCTGAAGAACTTGTCGGAGACATCATATCTCTCGACCCGGGCATGAGCTTGGAAAACCAATTTCAGCTCCTCGAACATCTCATATGCTCCATGTTTCTCAAAACGCTTTTGGAGACCCGGTTCTAAGCTGTAAAGCATGCCACACTGAACGAGGGAGTAATCATCAGCACGCTGCTGCCAAGCGTTCATAACGTCTTGGTTCTGTGGGATTGGTGCATCACCTAGCGGTGCTTCTAAGACATAATCTTTCTTGGCTACTATGAGGATGATCCTCAGGTTCCGGACCCAGTCCGTATAGTTGCTGCCATCATCTTTCAGCTTGGTTTTCTCTAGGAACGCGTTGAAATTGAGGACAACGTTGGCCATTTGATCTACAAGACATAGTGTAAAGATTTTAGACTAAGTTCATGATAATTAAGTTCATATAATCGAATTATTTAATGAACTCCCACTCAGATAGACATCCCTCTAGTCATCTAAGTGAAACATGATCCGAGTTTTAACTAGGTCGTGTCCGATCATCACGTGAGACGGACTAGTCAAGATCGGTGAACATCTCCATGTTGATCGTATCTTCTATACGACTCATGCTCGACCTTTCGGTCCTCCGTGTTCCGAGGCCATGTCTGTACATGCTAGGCTCGTCAAGTCAACCTAAGTGTATTGCGTGTGTTCCGAGGCCATGTCTGTACATGCTAGGCTCGTCAACACCCGTTGTATTCGAACGTTAGAATCTATCACACCCGATCATCACGTGGTGCTTCGAAACAACGAACCTTCGCAACGGTGCACAGTTAGGGTGAACACTTTCTTGAAATTATTATAAGGGATCATCTTACTTACTACCGTCGTTCTAAGCAAATAAGATGCAAAAACATGATAAACATCACATGCAATCAAATAGTGACATGATATGGCCAATATCATCATGCTCCTTTGATCTCCATCTTCGGGGCACCATGATCATCTTCGTCACCGGCATGACACCATGATCTCCATCATCATGATCTCCATCATTGTGTCTTCATGAAGTCGTCACGCCAACGATTACTTCTACTTCTATGGCTAACGCGTTTAGCAACAAAGTAAAGTAATTACATGGCGTTATTCAATGACACGCAGGTCATACAAAATAATAAAGACAACTCCTATGGCTCCTGCCGGTTGTCATACTCATCGACATGCAAGTCGTGATTCCTATTACAAGAATATGATCAATCTCATACATCACATATATCATTCATCACATCTTCTGGCCATATCACATCACATAGCACTTGCTGCAAAAACAAGTTAGACGTCCTCTAATTGTTGTTGCAAGTTTTTACGTGGTTTGTAGGTTTCTAGCAAGAACGTTTTCTTACCTACGTATGACCACAACGTGATTTGCCAATTTCTATTTACCCTTCATAAGGACCCTTTTCATCGAATCCGTTCCGACTAAAATAGGAGAGACAGACACCCGCTAGCCACCTTATGCATCTAGTGCATGTCAGTCGGTGGAACCTGTCTCACGTAAGCGTACGTGTAAGGTCGGTCCGGGCCGCTTCATCCTACAATGCCGCCGAAACAAGAAACGACTAGTAGCGGTAAGAAGAATTGGCAACATCAACGCCCACAACTTCTTTGTGTTCTACTCGTGCATAGTAACTACGCATAGGCCTGGCTCATGATGCCACTGTTGGGAATCGTAGCATAATTTTATAATTTTCCTACACTCACCAAGATGCATCTATGGAGTCTACTAGCAACGAGGGGAAAGGAGTGCATCTACATACCCTTGTAGATCGCGAGCGGAAGCGTTCCAATGAACGTGGATGACGGAGTCATACTCGCCGTGATCCAAATCACCGATGACCGAGTGCCGAACGGACGGCACCTCCGCGTTCAACACACGTACGGTGCAGCGACGTCTCCTCCTTCTTGATCCAGCAAGGGGGAAGGAGAGGTTGATGGAGATCCAGCAGCACGACGGCATGGTGGTGCATGTAGCGGGTCTCGGCAGGGCTTCGCCGAGCTTCTGCGAGACGGAGAGGTGTAGCAGGGGGAGAGGGAGGCGCCCAAGGCTGTAGTTTGCTGCCCTCCCTCCCCCCCTTTATATAGGCCCCCTGGGAGGGGGGGGGGGCGGCGGCCAAAGCCCATCTAGGGCAAGGGGCGGCGGCCAGGGGGGTGCCTTGCCCCCCAAGGCAAGTGGGAAACCCCCCCACCCTAGGGTTTGCAACCCTAGGCGCAGGGGGAAGGCCCATGGGGGGGCGCCCAGCCCACTAGGGGCTGGCTCCCTTCCCACTTCAGCCCACGGGGCCCTCCGGGATAGGTGGCCCCACCCGGTGGACCCCCGGGACCCTTCCGGTGGTCCCGGTACAATACCGGTAACCCCCGAAACTTTCCCGGTGGCCGAAACTTGACTTCCTATATATAATTCTTCACCTCCGGACCATTCCGGAACCTCTCGTGACGTCCGGGATCTCATCCGGGACTCCGAACAACTTTCGGGTTTCCGCATACACATATCTCTACAACCCTAGCGTCACCGAACCTTAAGTGTGTAGACCCTACGGGTTCGGGAGACATGCAGACATGACCGAGACGCCTCTCCGGTCAATAACCAACAGCGGGATCTGGATACCCATGTTGGCTCCCACATGTTCCACGATGATCTCATCGGATGAACCACGGTGTCGAGGATTCAATCAATCCCGTATGCAATTCCCTTTGTCAATCGGTATGTTACTTGCCCGAGATTCGATCGTCGGTATCCCAATACCTTGTTCAATCTCGTTACCGGCAAGTCTCTTTACTCGTACCGCAATGCATGATCCCGTGACTAACGCCTTAGTCACATTGAGCTCATTATGATGATGCATTACCGAGTGGGCCCAGAGATACCTCTCCGTCACACGGAGTGACAAATCCCAGTCTCGATCCGTGCCAACCCAACAGACACTTTCGGAGATACCCGTAGTGCACCTTTATAGTCACCCAGTTACGTTGTGACGTTTGGCACACCCAAAGCACTCCTACGGTATCCGGGATTTGCACGATCTCATGGTCTAAGGAAAAGATACTTGACATTGGAAAAGCTCTAGCAAACGAAACTACACGATCTTTTATGCTATGCTTAGGATTGGGTCTTGTCCATCACATCATTCTCCTAATGATGTGATCCCGTTATCAATGACATCCAATGTCCATAGTCAGGAAACCATGACTATCTGTTGATCAACGAGCTAGTCAACTAGAGGCTTACTAGGGACACGTTGTGGTCTATGCATTCACACATGTATTACGATTTCCGGACAATACAATTATAGCATGAACAATAGACGATTATCATGAACAAAGAAATATAATAATAACCATTTATTATTGCCTCTAGGGCATATTTCCAACAATAATACCTTCGCAACAAGATAGCATTGCATAATTCACATATATAATGTCTTGCAACCAGATGGCAATGCATAATTCACATATATGGTAATTAGACACTAAACAGGTGGCATTCACACAAAGCAGGTCTAAACTAATCAAATGACATCGCAATGCAAGACACCATACGCACGATATGAGCAACATAACCCTGCCAAGTTAATTAGAGCATACACCTGGGGGGGAATAGGACTGGTCATCTGTCTCTGAATCCTCCTCTGAGGAGCTATCCGTAACCAGCGAGATATGCGCTTCGTCAGATAGCATAGTCTGCTCTGAAGACCTTGTTTTCACTCCATAATTTTCCATCACCGTGTCAAATGGCTGATGCACACGAAGAGTAGTTGAATGTACTAACATTGTTGACAAATGTAATACGTAACGAAAAAAAGGATGGCATGATATAATTCACATATAAGATGACTGGCTAAGCAGGATGGCATTGCAAAATCCACATATATGATGCCTGTCTAAACAAGATGGCATTGCATAATTCACATAAACGATGAATAAACTAAACAGATGGCATTCACACAAAGCATGTCTAAACTAAGCAGTTGACATATTTGATGTATAAAGTAAGCAATGCAAGGCACCATATGCATGATATAACCAACATCAGCATGCCAAGTTAGAGCGAAGACCTCATGGGGTAAATAGGAGTGGTATTCTGCTTCTGAATCCCCCTCAGAACAGTTATCTTCCTCTTGATTACGATCCAAAATGGGTGGAGGGGGGCTGCCTTTGCGCCCACCATGGAGCGACGTCTGCATGAAATTATATTGCCATGCATGGCTCGTCTCTTTTGCTCTACATGTTCAGTTCCATTGTGTACAATAACTGACATGCATAGGAATAAAACATAGTGAGATTATGTAAGGAGTGCATGCACAAATCCAGAGTGATGGTAGCAAACTGTGGATAGACCCAAAACCGATGATAGCAGGCAGATAATAGCTTTAGTTAAAAGATACAGATAATGGCTCCTTTAATGTTTGTTTGCACCCAACATGAAACTCATAGTAGACACCCGAGATTAACCAGATAGTAGACAGATAGTACTGATTTCTGCCCCAATATGTACCCCACAACCATTTAAAAACTGAAGTTTCAGCATAAGTTTGGACCTGACTCGGAGTCTAATAGGTGAACACGATGATAAAGTAGCATGTCATCATATTAAGCGATGCATAACGTAAGCAGACACGGAAGAGTGCGACCTCTCTTGCGTGTAGTCCTCAAGGTCATCTGCTTAGTTGATGATGGTAATGCAGTTGTCGTGGCTGCCGGCGGCGGGGAATAAGATCTGAGGCGGCGAAAGATAGTTTGGAGAGCGGATCCCTGCTGTCGTTGGAGCAGCTGAGCTGGGGTGGAACACAGCACCGCAGGAGCAGGACAAACCACACAAGGTTTTCTTTGACACATATATGTAATAGAAGTAATTGTGTAAGGGCTTGTTTGAATTTGAGGATTCTAACAATGCAGGGATAGGAAATAGACATGAATAGGATAGGAATGCACGTGCAAAACAGAGAATTTAAAAACACAGGATTTCTGCCAATCTGGGTGTTTGGTTCACAAGAATTGGAAGATCACAGGATGCAAAGAAGCATGGTGAGATTAAGTCAAACCACAAGAAAATGTACGTTATAATGCTATTATGCTACTATCTCTTAGTCTTGTGCTTCATGAATAGGAATTTGAAAAGGAGGACAAGTGGAAATTAAAATTCCTACGGTTTTTCTTTCAAGGAGACACTAAAGGAACAAATCCTACAGTTTTCCTTTGCTCCATTCCCTTGCACCAAATTCATGAAAAGTAGTACCATACGAAACTTTCCAATTCCTATGTTTTTCATTCACTTTTCCTTTCAAGCACTGGCGATTCCAGTAGGCAGGCTTGAGCAAGGAAAAGCCTACACTAAAAAATGTTTTTGTGCTACTTCTATTACTTTGGACCCAGGCCACTGCCCTACTAGCTCAACTCCTAGGGCCATCGACAAATGCACAGCTCAAACGCGCAGAGATAAATAATGATGGCGTTCAAGAGAGTCCATCACGGATAGCTAAGTTGCCTGGTACCTCACTGCTTGTCATATAGTAGGATAAAATAATTGTATTTCCCGTTACTCCGTGTGCTCAGTGGACAATATATATATAACATGTAGAGTAAAAAAGATATGCAACAAGTGTACAACCTCTTTGGCGAAGCCATGTCGATCTCAGCGTGATTGGGTTGGCCGGAGAGGATGCTCCGGCTGACTTGGCTGTCGGAGGAGGGGAAGAAGATCTTAGGCGTCTGGAGGTGGAGCCCGAGGTACTGCTCCGCTGTGATGGAGGGTTTCGCCGTTGGAGTAGCTCTGGTGAGTTGTACGACGCCGTGGCTGAAGCAGGACAAGAGAGACAACGTTAACCCGAGTGGAATTCTAATAGCATCTCCAATAGATGACATAAAATACATAACCACAAAGTGCTAGATGTATACATCAGCCGCTCATCTCTGAACTTAACTGTCGAAACTGAATTTAACTGTCGAAACCGAACTTAATTGTTGAAACTGAATTTTGCTGTCGAAACTGAATTTTACTGTCGAAACTGAACGCACTAGAGGTGAGGCTACACGTCAGTCGACTGACTTTTTCATCTCTGGTCAGTCGATTTTGCAGCCGTTGGATACGAAATCAAGGGCATGTAGTTCATCTTCAACCTCCACCCCCTGAGCCGCCAGCCACCACCGGCCAAACAGCCGCCCCGCCCGCCTCGAAAACACTCCCTACCGCCGGTCCGTCGCCGCCCCGGCCATCCCTCTAGGCCCCCCCCCGTGCCGAGCTTTTTCTCCGGCGATCCCCACGCCACCGCCCGACCACCGCCGGCGACCACCGCCCCCACCCTGAACCCTAAGATAGATAGTGGGGTACTTCTCCGGTGAGCCCCCCTCCCCGCTGCGGCTGGTTCTTCCTTAATTCCGGCGAGCCCCCCCACCCCCTGAAAATTGACTGACCCAAAAGTCGATTCAGTCGACTGAAGTGTAGCTAAATCGAAGCAGCATCGCAAGTAAGAGCAAGAGTGAGAGCAAGAGCAAGAGCAGACCAGGCAGGGGACCGAGAGCAAGAGCAGAGCAGCAGCGCGAGCGAGAGCTAAAGCAGCAGCAGCTCCTACTGATGTGGACGTCGCCGCCGAGGGAGCGATGCCGTGGAGGAAGTGGCCGGCGACGCCGCGGTGGATGGAGCCGCGCCGTGTCGGCTCGGGACCGAGCGCCGGCAGCACCATGAGATCGAATCAAGAAGAAAATGCGGCGATTAGTGTACAACCTCTTTGGTGGCGCCGATTAGGCCGCAGCTTCATCCGAGTAAACGGTGATGCTGATGCTCTTCCGGTGGTGTAGGTGAAGACGGCGGTGTGGGAATGGAGGTGGCGCGAAAGACGAGGGGAACGTCGGGGCAGCTCCTTGGAGGTGGAGGACGGGGTGGCTGAACCGGCGGGACGACCAGATCGACGACGGATCCTCATCCGGTACGGTGGATGAGGGACGTCGAGGTGTTGCTGTGGACGACGTCGTCGGGGAAGAGGCTTCGGCTGGTGGCGGACGGAGGAGGGTGTGGGGCTTCACAGGTTTTCCCAGCCTCGGTGTACGAATGGGTGGGCGGATGGGATGGGAGTGGGGAACCATGGCTTAGGGACGCGCTTGTCCGAAATGTGGGGTAAGTTACGAAAGTACCCCCACCGATTTGAGGCGGTTCTTTCGGTTCAGGGGTATCACGGGCATTTCGCGTGTCGGGATTTCACAGGAGGTGGGAGTTTTCGCGCGCGTTGTAATTTTGGAATAGCAAGGCGCGGGTTGAGATGGAGGGAGTTGTCGGAGCCCAATAAGACAAAGATATATCTTAAATATTTCGGGCTAACAAGGCGCGGGTTGAAGAGGCGGGAGTTTCGCAGCACGATAGACAGAGACGCTAGCTTGAAATTTCGGCATAACAAGGCGCGGCTTGAAATTTCGGGAGAACAAGCTTAACGTGTACCCAAAAGAAAAAAAGACAATTTAGACTAGTATGATATACTACGTACAATGTGTTTAACACGCACAACACACACACAGACACCATTTAGACTAGTAAGGTACACGTGCATTGCACGCATGAGATTTGGCAACCAAATTATGAATAAATACCACATTATAGCATGTAAGCTTTGAGTCATATATGCATGATGTAGATGTTCGTTTAATTCTTATAGTTCATTTCATTCAAAATCATCTAGTTTTTATAAGAAAGCTAATCTATTTTAAGATTCATGGAATTGTGCGTTGTAAGGCATAAAGTAAAAACAAATCATGTAGAAAAACATTTGGGCAATTCTGATACGGAAGATTCTAGAACAAAGAAGAAGTGCTTGTGTTTTGAGGTTTGTGCATTATGCTTAAGTTCAACCATAGAGTCTTCTAGATTGTACATGTGGCAAAATCTGGTGGAATCTAGATGATATCCAACGGCCAGTAGTGCTCAAATTTGCCAGCTCTGCACCATCGGATTGGCCTCATCCAACGACCATCTTTCAAAGTTAAAGTTATCCGCACACTATATAAAAAATATAATATATAATATATATATAGGGGTATAGATATAGATATGTGATGCGAAAGCCACCCATCATCTCCAATTAGAATAGTTTGTCCATGCACGGATGCAATGTGGCCAAACGATGTCTGCCATCGGTATCTCAAATTCAAACCAATCTGACCTTGTTCAATGTGTATACATTGCAACATGCTCGTTTCCAAACCACACCGCGCAGATCTCTGTTATATTCATGCATGCATGGGTTTCAAACATCATGATCTCTTATTCAAATATTTGAATTCAACTTTACATTGATTATGACCTCACCTAGTCTTTTACACCCACACATTGGTCTTCTCTTTATAATTGTACCACTAACTTTCTCTCGTGCATGCATGCACACACACTACCAGTCGGCATTATCCATCGCACACATGCAATCTTTTTCTTCAGGTCGGTCTCCCATGAAGGCACACACACACATCCCCCTCTCCATCATATCGGGCATTCTTTATCTCTGACGTGCATGCGCAACGATCGATGTTCCTCTATGTGTGTGTGTGTGTATAGCTAGGTCTTTCATAGTTTTCCACATAAAGCGATCAATCTATATATCTAGTGAGGTCTCACCCTCTTTCCCACGTACACATCGATCAATCTATACCTCCCTATATAGGATTACATATATAGCTAATACACCCACATTAATTATATATCCAACGCCCCCTCTCATCATCCATGCCTTCCGCTTCGTCTCTCAGACGCGCACACAATGGCCAAGACAAGGGCAGCAAGGGCCCTGCCCCCCTATCATCACTATATATCGAGGCTAATATGAATGTGATCATTAGACAATTGCTGGTAAAAATGGTTTAAGTTGATGAATTGGTCCTCCTCGTAAAGGATTAGCAATGCTTGGCCCCCTAGCTCATGGGACATTTTTCATGGCTCCGCCACTGCGCGCAACAGCGCACGTTCTCGCCCCCTCTCTCTAAATATCGATCTCGTAGTTGTGCACTCCTTCATAGTCTCCCTCCACTCGGCCCCTCGCACCATCTTCTAGCCCCCCCACCGGATTTTTCCACATGTACAATCTAGCAGACTCCATGGTTGAACTTAAGCATAATGCACAAATCTCAAAACAAAAGTGGTTCTCCTTTGTTCTAGAATCTTCCGTATCGTAACTGCCCAAACTTTTTTTCTAGTTGAATTGCCATTCTTTGTTTGTACTTTATGCTTTACAACGCACAATTCCATGAATCATAAAATAGATTAAGGGCTTCTTTGATTCAAAGGATTCTCGAAGGAATTTTGGAGGATTCTAATCCTTAGGAATTTTTCCTATCTTGGTTGTTTGATTCGTAGGATTGTAAACCATAGGAATTTTTCCATATGATTCATTTGCACTAGATTTCATAGGAAACATCCCATCCACTCAAACCTCTTTGAAAGAATTCTGCGTTTTTTCTATGCACAATCAAACACTCGTACCATCCTGTAGGATTCAAGACGACATTCCACTCTAATCCCATGTTCTTCCTATTCCCGCGTTTTGGAAATCCTACGAATCAAAGAGGCCCTAGGTTTTTTATAAAAACTAATTGATTTTGAATGAGATGAACTATAAGAATTAAACGAAGGTCTACATCAGGCATATATGACTCAGAGCTTACATGCTACAGTGTGGTATTTATTTGTAATTTGGTTGCAAAATCTGACGCGTGCAATGCACGTGTACCTTACTAGTACTTCGAGTATGTGCAAAACACAATGGCACGCTACACAGTGTCTCTCTTACAGTTCATGAAGCCACGTGGGACGTGGCACATGTGGAGGCGTTGTCGCGACATCCTTGTGTGGATTGATCACAGTGACGTGCTGCTGGTTCCAGAAGAATGTACTCATCCTCCCTGAGCCGCACTGGCAGTACATGCACGAAGCGAAGATGTGCACGCACGCCACGCATGCACTCATTCCCTCGCACGCACACGCGGGTACACGGGCGGACGCAATTTTGTATCAAGATCCACCCCATGTGATAATTTGACGCGTGTAAAGTCCTTCACTTCATTGATGGTCAATTAATACAGCGCATGCAAATTGAGTGGACGTGAGGGCGGAAGAAAGACATTACTACTCCACTGTGCGCATGCGAGTAGTTAAATCATGGGTTGCTAGTAGTACTTCCATTGGTCTCCTTCGTATTTTGTGCCAATTTTTGACAGTAACATAATATTTACGCATCTGAGTAGTGCAGTCTACTTGAAATTTATGTTCCACTAAACTCATCGGGAGCCGTTTCGGGCCTCGAAACCAAAAACCATCAATTAATCTTTACCTTGTTCCCATCACATTTGAAACTACTAGCGCTACAATTAAGTGCAAGCCTGCTCACACCTACCAGTATTCACCAAACCTGAACGTGTTCCCATTATGTAGGTTTTAGTACTAGTGCTAGTACTTAGGCTATGAAATGGGGAACTACCTAACCGAAAATTACTCTACCTTCCTCCTCATAAGTCCAGCTTCTTCATCCATCCTTGCCATGGCCGGTGTGCAGAGCTCTAGGTCGATAACTACTCGTAACAAGGGAGCGGCAACCAAGGCTGCGAAAAAAAAAGAGGGCTCGCCGTCACGCAGAGACCTCGAAAGATCTCTCACGGGCAGGCGATGGCTCCCAGGAGCGCCCTAGACGCGGAGGCGAACATGCCGAGCTGGCGGCGCTGGCGGCGCTGGAGTCGTTATCCCTCGACGGCATGCCCGATCAGCATAATAAGCACCTCAATAAGCATTAGGAGTTCATCCACGGCTTGGTGGAGATGCTGAAGGAGAGCCTCGATGACATGCCCGCTGAGCTCAATGAGCAGGGGGAGTTGACTGCCGGCTTGGTGATGCTGCTGAAGAAGAGCATTGCCTCGGAGAAGAAGGCGACAGACGAAATCCTGCAACTT
The DNA here is from genome assembly GCF_018294505.1 of Triticum aestivum. Classification (NCBI taxonomy): domain Eukaryota; kingdom Viridiplantae; phylum Streptophyta; class Magnoliopsida; order Poales; family Poaceae; genus Triticum; species Triticum aestivum. The sequence continues at coordinate 386,689,534 of NC_057811.1, read as the reverse complement.
CAGGAGGACAACGCGAAGCTCTGCCACGAGCTCGACCTGCTGAAGGAGGATAATGCCGGCTAGAAGAAGCTGCATGAGAATAGTAGTTCCTCGATGAAGATGTTGCAGGCCCTCATCATGGAACAGAAGGAGGAGTCGGTGAAGCTCCGCATCGAGCACCCGGCTGCTGTCATGGTACGTAATGCGGCCGTGGAACAGATGATGAAGGCTCGCGTCGAGAAATCCCGCGTCATGGACACAATGATGAAGATGGCGGAGGAGACGCGCAAGGAGATGGAGGTCGTGGAGGCGATGAAGAAGCAGTTACGACTCCGCGGCCAGCAACCCTTCATGTAGTGAGAGCAGCGCCCCAGACTTGTGTGTGCGTCTTCCTTCTTTTTTTGGGGCAATAATCCTCCTTCTTCTTTTGCTCCTGTGTTTCTTATTTTGCTTCGGGTGTTTCGCCGCACGTGTCACCTTCTCTGCGAGGCATGAATAGAACAATGCTAAAAATGAGATGACTAGCAAATTAGATCATTCTTTATCGCCAATAGAACAATGCCTCTTGCTAGTAATATATAATAAGAGTAGAGAGTAGAGGATATGGCACTGGGCTGCTGTGTTTCGTGCTCCTCCGTCGTACTCCAGTGGAAAACTTGAGTATACCGCACGGTTCTTTGCTCCTCCTCAGGTCATCGGCACATTTATACGAGCAGTCAAATCACAAGGCCCCGCCTTCCAGCAGTAATGAGCCGTCAAATCACAAAGGCCCTTGCCTCTCGTGAAAAGGAGCACGCTAGACTGCCCCGCCCTCTAGCCTTTTAAAAATGTATACACTTGTACAGTAGTAGTATCGATGGATTGCGCCATGGAGCAAAACTATGCATATACTACGTATATGACAGTACCCGCTATGAAGGTACTAGTAACATAGACTAGTAACTAGTCTATGTTACTCTCCACTATGACCAACCAAAGTCGAGGCGCGGATACCAACGAGGGCCTAGTTGTGTCTATACTTGGACAACTCACCCGACTGCATGCGCACCAGGCAGACGAAGCTCGTGTCGTGTTGGTGCCGTGTGCGGCCCGCACATTAACCAAAACCTCGCGCCTCCATCTTAGCCTCCGCGTTTAAAACATCTCAATCTCAAGGCCAAGGAGCAACGTGAAACCTATGATAGAGCCAATCGGATGGTTGAGAACACTACAATTCGTAGCTACAGATGCGTGTGTGAGAGAGGACGAGTGCGTGCGTGCACCTCTTCTCAGAGTACAACTGTATGTGGGTGGCATCGGCCTAGGGAGCAGTGATGGTGCGTGCGAGAAGTCCCGAGAGATAGGTGTAATGCGTCTGGAAAAAGACTAGTCTATAGCTCGCCACGAGGCTATTCCTGTCGAACGCCAAGCGTAAGATATGTATCCACAATAGAAAAAGAACTAGTAGTACCATGGCATATGCTACACCACGGCCGAGAAAATGTGTCGACGTTACGCCATCCGGGAATAGTGCCGCACTTCAAAACTAGAACCGTCAATAAATCTTGAGCGCGTCTCGTCACATTCCAAATTACTACTACTACCATGCTATATTTAATTGCAAACCTGTTCACACCGATCACAACCTAAACGGTTTCCCACTTAGGAGCATATTAGTAGTACTCGGTTATAAATACTACTATGCTAAGATGACTGCACATTCCTCCTCAACTCCTCATCCACAAGAAACAATCAAGCCATAGCCAGCATGAGTTCTGGGTCGAGAGATTTCCACCAGGGAGAGGTGAGCATGGAAGAGGAAGCATGAGAGATGTCCCGCCTCGCTGTGAAAGCAGCCGACATGTCCAGCCGCACAGCAGTAGCAGCACAGAGGTCCCGCCGCGCCGTCGATGTAGCAGACTGGTCCGGTCACACCGCGGAAGCAGCAGAGATGTCCCGCCCCGCCGCCGAAGCAGCAGGGAGGTCCCGCCGCGCCGCGGCGGCCTGTGAAAATTTCTCGTGGGCAGGCGAGGACTCTTACAGGCGCATGCATGCGATAGTCCATAGCCAGATGGATCAGATCTCCGGTTGGGCGAGGATGCAGGACGAGGCTACCGGCGTCATCCGGCAACTCGGGGAGGGCAATGCGAAGCTCTGGGGCGAGCGCGACCTGCTGAGGGCGAAGATCGCCGGAAGGGCGAAGCAGGAGGAGGAGACCGCTGCCGTGTTGCAGAGGACGGGCGTCATCATCAAGAAACTTATGGACGAGAATGCCATGCTCCGCATCGAGCGCAACAGGCTGGTGGAGGAATCCATGGATGCTGCCAAGCAGCGTATTAAGGACATGAAACTGATGAAAGAGATCATCGCCCGCCGCGAGAACTAGTCTCCGCGACCTGCAACGCATAAAGAAAGTAGAGATCAGCGAGCCAGATCGTTGTATGCGTCTTCCTTCTTCTTTTGCCCTTGTGTATTTCGGGCATAGCCGCATGTGCCTTTTTTAATTATCTTCCTAATTATGTAAGACAATTATTATCCACTCTCGTCGTCCTTATATATATTCATCAGTCTTGCTATAAGTCGTAGTAGATGCTATATAGGTCCATCGGATCTTACATCAAGATCCGTGCAAAATTTTCTTTTCAGATTTTCTTTTTTCTCTCTTAAATCTCAGTCGAGTGAGACATTGCCACGCCATTAAATAGAGGCTCGGGCGCCATTAATGGTACCTTGGGACAGAGGTGGACGGCAGATGGAGGTCAAAGGGCTCTCCTCCCGATAAGCACGCGCAGGGGTCTGATCGCACGCCTCCCGTACCCAAATAGCTACCCTGCACGACGCCTCCTAGCTAATAAAAAAAGGGACGCATGGCGGCACGTAAATGGTAAATAGAACGCCCACTGTTTCAATAATACTTGTGTTTCCGATTGTAACGTGACAACACTTGTTCCAAATGACTTTGTTGATTGTTAATGTGTGCGCCTTCGCAAATCGGACAACAAAATTACCACAGCATGTTGGTGCCATGTCATGGCACCAAGCCAAGTTTCATGATTTTCATGCGTGTTTCGGATTTACATGAATTAAAAAACCAAGTTTCTCAATGTTTCCAGTCGAGCCATGACGCCCAGATGTTTGAATTTCATTCCCATTTTTGGCATGGGACCTAGAAATTTACCCAAGGACACACATGTGATTTTTCAACCAGCTTTGGTGCAATGGAGCATGTGCTTGTATTTAAAATTTGAATTATGCACACAAAGGTGACACGTTCCCTCTCAGAACCACGAGCCTTCTTGAGAGAAGCTCCGGTTTGCAAGAAACTTATACCAAAACTTGTTCCTATTCTGCAATTTTTTTTACCACAGCATGGTAGTTGTGACGCCCCAAGACCAACGCTTCAGACGCCTTCCATGTTTTTCGTTGTCGCCGTGTGTTTTATTTTGTTTGTTGCATTTCATCATGTCATCATGAGCATTGCATTTGCATGTTTTCTTAAAGTTTGCATCCGTTCATAGTTGCCGCGTCCCTCCTCGCCTCCGTTGACCTTTTCTTAGACCCACCATTCTTTTGTTGCCCGACCGTTTGACCCTCTCTGCACAATGCACAAAACCCCTTCTCGCGCGCGTCCGAAACCTGTCCCGAACCCGACCCGCTCAGTCATCACTGTTGGGTCCGGATCATCCCCAAACATCTATAAAACATCTCCGTTTTCTTTATTGGACTCCACAACCTATTTTTCTCGACCGTTCAATTTTGATCGGAGTGTCCGTTTTGCCTTAAGCTAGTCCACCTAGCTATTTAAACAGTCCAAACCCTATTTTCTAGGGATCCATTCCATCCATCCCATCCGCCGCCACTAGCTCCACCTGGTCTTCCCCTTTCCTCGGGATCTTGCCCGATCCACCCAATCGATCCTGCCTTCTCCTCATTTTCCCCATCCCACCAACCAGCAAACCCCACCTCTCCTTCTCAGATCGACTCAGCGCTCGATCCCGAACGGATCAAGGCGCTGCCTTCGCTCCCGTGCCCGAGTGCCTGCTGGAGCTCAACCTCACACGGGCCTTGAACCTCTTCGTCGTCCCGAGCAGAAACGCTCGACCTCGTCTCCTCTCGACCCCGAGCTCGTTGCCTCCTCGTGCCTTCCTCACCTGCCCTGAGGCCACAGTCGTCGACCTCGTCAGTCAAGTCGCCGCCGGCGATCTCATCCACCAGGGTGTCGCCCTCATCCACCAGGAGCTCCCCGCCGCCGGATCGGGTCGCCTCCGCCCGGTTCCTCTCGCGCCGTCGCCTCGCGACGCCCTGCCCACGCCAAGTCCCAGCGCCGCTCCATCTGCATCGCGCCCAAGTTCCCCGCCGCCGTTGTTGACCCGTGCGCTGCGCCCCTGCTTCATGTGCATCGAGCAGCAGGTCAAGCGCTGCGCTCGCTCGCGTGCATCTGGTGCAAGTGGCCCGCCTGCTTCCTCTGCAGTCCGGCCGCCTCCTCCTCTGCTTCTTCTTCGAGCAGGAGGTCGACTCCCCCGCCTCGAGCCACGACCGCGCGTCGCTTGCGTGCGTTGACCGCGCCCAAGCCTAGTGCCTCGCCTCTGCTGCCTGTGCCTCGCCTCCCACCGACCTGGGCCATAGCCCATGGTGAGAAACCCCCCTTCGCTCATGTTCTATTTCGGCCCAGTGCATGGATTCGGCCCGATGCGTGTTTTTCCCCTCTATTGCGATTTAGCTTTATCCATAGAATTACTGTTTTACAGAAAACCCCTTTTCTTCATGCATTTAATAACTCAACAACCGTGCATCGGATTAAAATGATTTAAACATGTAAAGTGCTTAGAATTTCATCTAGTTTCATAATATCCAACTTTCATTCATGTTTAAAATGTTTAAATTGTTGTTTGCTTTAATTTGCTCAAATAGCATGTTAAAATGATTTATTCCATAACTAAATAACCGTAGCTCCATTTTAAATAAACTTTATATGTAAATGGGGTAGAAAAATGCCTAGTTTAACATGGTGCACTTCATTTTGCTGTTAACAACATTAAAATTGTGTTTAGGGCAGAACAGTACCAAATCTAAAATATGCACATGAGGATTTTCCGGAATTGTTGTTTGTTGTTCCGGCCTCATCTAAACTTGCCTAAATAGATAGTTTATTTATGCTTCACCCCTTGCCATGTTTAACAACATTTAATATTGTTGGGTACATAAACGAGAGAGAACTAAATAATTGATGTGGTGTTTCTTCAATATGCAACTTGTTGCATATTGAGCTTCACTTAATTTGTAGTATTGTTTGTGCACTTTGCCATGCCATGCCTCATTAAATCGGACATGCATCATACTTGATTGTGCATCATGTCATGTTTATGTGATGGTTGTTTACTATGTTGTTTGTTTCCGGGTTGCTTCTCTCGTTAGCTTCAGTTTCGTTCCGGAGTTGTGAGGATTCGTTCGGCTACGTCCGTTTGTCTTCTTCATGGACTCGTTCTTCTTCCTAGCGGGATTTCAGGCAAGATGACCATACCCTCGAAATCACTTCTATCTTTGCTTTGCTAGTTGTTTGTTCTATTGCTATGCTGCGCTACCTACCACTTGCTATATCATGCCTCCCATATTGCCATGTCAAGCCTCTAACCATCCTTTCCCAGCAAACCGTTGTTTGGCTAAGTTACCGCTTTTGCTCAGCCCTTCTTATAGCGTTGCTAGTTGCAGGTGAAGTTGAAGTTGGTTCCATGTCAGAACATGGATATTTTGGGATATCACAATATCTCTTATTTAATTAATGCATCTATATATTTGGTAAAGGGTGGAAGGCTCGGCCTTATGCCTGGTGTTTTGTTCCACTCTTGCCGCCCTAGTTTCCGTCATACCGGTGTTACGTTCCTTGATTTTTGCGTTCCTTATGCGGTTGGGTGATTTATGGGACGCCCTTGACAGTTCGCTTTGAATAAAACTCCTCCAGCAAGGTCCAACCTTGGTTTTACCATTTGCCTACCTAAGCCTTTTTCCCTTGGGTTCTGCAGACTCAAGGGTCATCTTTATTTACCCCCCCGGGCCAGTGCTCCTTCGAGTGCTGGTCCAAACCGAGCGATGTTTGGCGCCCCCTGGGCAACCAAGGTCTATGCCAACCCGATGTCTTGCTCATCTGGTGTGCCCTGAGAACGAGATACGTGCGACTCCTGTCACATCCCTAGCCATACCTTGCACTAGGCCAGCACATGTGTGTTGCAGCATGTTTAAATTTTATTTAAAACTGAAATGGGGATTGATCAAACCCTAGCACCAGAAAGAACTCAAATAGGTTCAAATAAAATCTTTTCCAAAGAACCCAAAATGCCTTTGAAAATGTTCATGATTTCTGATAAAGGTGAAAACCTGTGCCAAAAATGATGAGCATATTTCTTGGCCATTTATGGATTTTTAGTTAAATCATATTGTATTTGAATTGAAGCATTTAATGCCTATAAATATTTTAAATGCTTCAATACTTATGAAAGCAATTGGGGGCAGTTGGAAATAATTCTAATAGTGCCCACAATTATTTTCAGGAGTTTCCAAAATGAGTTAGTATTTCTACTGATTCAAAACAGATCAAATAAATAGAAAACAGAAACAGAAAGCAGAGAGAGAGATACCTTGGCCCGTTACAATAGCAGCCCAGCCCACTGGAGATGCCAGTCATCCCCTACCTCACGCCAGTAGGCAGGGGCGCGTGGCCTCCGCACGCCAGCACGCGCGCGGCCACCTCCTGCTTGCCGCCGCTGCTGCTGGAGGGCGCCAAGAGCGCCACGACACCCCCTGCATCCCCCCTCTCTGGTTCCTCCCTCTCCCCCCCAGCGCTCACGCCGCAGCCACCCGAGCGAGCCCGTCGCCGCCGATCACCACCACCGCGGCCACCGCCTTCCCCTCGCCTCACCAACGCGCCCAGAAGCTCCGCCACGACGTCGTCGTCCTCTCCCTCGAGTCACACGGCGCCAGAAGCTCTGCTGCATCTCCAACGCCGCCGATTTCGACCTCGGGTGCCGGTGATCCCCACCGTCGTTTCGCCGGACCCCGTGCCTCCCCTGCCCCGCCAGCAGCACCAGAAGAACCGCGGTGAGCCGTTGCACCGTTTCCCCATGCCTCGTTGCCTGATTTGCCCCCTAGCCGCATCAACCACCGGAGCCGAGTGCTCCCCGCCGCCGGCCATGTCGCCGCCGCGGTTGCAACACCCGCACGTCGCACCAGAGCACGTAGGCGTGCTCAGCGCTTCCTCAGGAAGCTGCAGGCCCCACCCGTTCGCCTCGAAACGCGCTGTAGCGCCTAAACTGTCAGTGCCCGTACTCCGGCCGCCGCGGAAGTGCTCGGCGCCGTCAACTCCGGCCCTCCCAGCCGCTGCTGCGTGCACCACTCGACGCGGACGAGCCTCCCCGTCGCGTATATGCCTCCGCCGGCCATTTGGTCGCCGTAGGAGGAATCCCGAGCCCCTCCGCCGTCTCTGGCCCTGCCGGCGACGAGCCCCGGGTCAACTCCGGCGAGTTTGACCCGGGTTGACCCTGTTTGACTTCCCCCTGAGTCACTAACATGTGGGGCCAACCCCTAACTAATTTCTAGTTTAGGATTAAATTAGTGTTAATTAACCCTGTCAATTAGCTGACCAAATGACATGCGGGCCCCACTGTCAGTTTGACCTGGACCGCCCCGTTGACCAGCTGACGTCACAGTGACGTAGTGCTGACGCAGTAATCCAATTACTGGAATTATTCTTATACAGGAAATTCCAGAAAATAGTGCAAACTTCTAAAATTCATAGAAATTCAACCGTAGCTCCAAATCAAATAATATATATATGAAAAATTATCAAAAAAATCCAATCTATCCATTTATGCTACTTTCATGCATGAAAAACCAACTTATACCTGCTGTATAAGTGAAAACATTCAAATGGCATTTTAAATGCTCAAACTAGAGTTTGCATTTGAACCTTTGGTTCAAATGGACTCCCTTGCACTTGTTGCTAGCTGCATTAGCTCAATTCACAGCATATTGCCATGTCACATTCATGCATCATATTGTTGCATTGCATTGATTGGTTTTCCTCTCTGTTGTCGGTGTTTGTCCCCCCTCAGTAGACGATGTTCCGACGTTGTGATCGTTGACACTAATGAAGACTCAATGCTATCCTCAGAAGTGCCAGGCAAGCAAAACCCCCTTGCTCATTCCGATACAATCCCACTCTCTCGCTCCTGCTCTCTTTTACTACATTAGGACAACAACGATTCATCTGTTACTTGCTGCGGTAGCTGAACCCCTTTATCCTCTGCATGACCTGTCATTGCCACAGTAAATAGATGAAACCCACTAGCATGAGTAGGAGTTGTTTGAGCCCTGATGTGCCTACTCATTCATGCTTGTTGTCATGCCTGCTATTGCTTAGAGTTGTGTCAGGTCTGATTCATCGGGAATGAATTGGAAAGTGGTGAACATGTCCTACTGTGTGAGAGCTAAGTGTGTGAACACGATTTGGTAAAGGTAGCGGTGAGAGGCCATGTAGGAGTACATGGTGGGTTGTCTCATTGAAACCGTCCTCAGGAACTGAGTTCTGTGTTTGTGATCCATGAACAGTTACTACCACACATTGGGTTCCGGTAACTCGACCCCTCTCGACTTATTAACCGCCTCGATCTCTGTCCAGGAGTTGCAACTAGTTTCTGGTGTTTGTAGGTAGTGTTAGTAGTCTACCAAGTGGTACCCGGTACAGGTGGGCTTGGGACAGACTAGGCACCGTGGCACGGTGTACCAAGCGTAGATCCATCCGTCGAGGTGGGCTTGGGAACCCTGTTCACATCGTTTGGGGCCGTGAGCGACACCCCGGCCGGATCTCCTTGCGGATGGAACCCGAATAGGCGATAAACCTGGACTAGAGACTTGTGTGGTTAGTCAGGTCGTGGCCGACTCCCTCGCCAGGCTTCCGCTTGAAGGTTGCCGAGGTACACGACGTGTACATGGTGGTAAGTGGCGAGAGCGTGTGTGACGAAGTACACCCCTGCAGGGTTAATATGATCTATTCGAATAGCCGTGTCCGCGGTAAAGGACTTCTGGGTTGCCTATACAGTTCATAGACAAGTGAAAGTGGATACTCTAAAATGCGCAAGATAAGCGTGAGTGCTATGGATGGCGTTCTCGTAGGGAGACGGGAGCGGATCCATAGTGGTGTATTGATATGGTGAATATGTGGACTCGTGTGCGCCACCTCAAAAGAGTTACTTGCAGTCGTAGTTCAGGATAGCCACCGAGTCAAAGCTGGCTTGCTGCAGTTAAACTCCACCACCCCCTTTGTTGATACCGATGCATATGTAGATAGTTCTGATGTAAGTCTTGCTGGGTACATTTGTACTCACGTTTGCTTATTTTATGTTTTGCAGAGAGACGTCAGTCTCGCTAGTAGTTCCGTGTGGACTTCGACGTTTAGCTTGATACCTCAGCTACGATCTTGTGCCCTCGGCAGGATCTGGTAGATAGTCAGGCTTCTCAGCCTTTTTCATTTGTAGATGTCTGTACTCAGACATGTTAAGCTTCCGCATGTGCTTTGACTTGTATGCTCTGAATGTTGGGTCATGAGACCCATGTTTGTAATATCTGGCTCTTCGGAGCCTAATGAATAAATACTCTGAGTCGTAGAGTCTTGTTGTGATGCCATGTTGTATTTGCACATATCGAGCATATTGTGTGTATGATTGAAATGCTTGGTATGTGTGGGATCCGACAATCTAGTTGTCTATCCTTAGCAGCCTCTCTTATGGGGAAATGTAGTCTAGTGCCTCCTTGAGCCATAGTAGTCCGCTACAGCCCGGTTCACCGGAGTCCTGCTAGCCCAGCACTACTGCTCTGGACACTTGACTGGCCGGCATGTGTTTCATATCGTTCCTGTGTCTGTCCCTTCGGGGAAATGTCACGCGGTGACATCCGGAGTCCTGCCTAGCCTGCTACAGCCCGGGTTCCCGGAGTCCTGTTAGCCCAGTGCTACAGCCCGGATTCGCACGCTGCTGACCGACACGTTCGATGTTGATTCATGTATGCCTGTCCCCATACGTTAGTGCCGCTTTGGGTTCACGACTAGCCATGTCGGCCCGGGTTCTCTGTCATATGGATGCTAGCGACATTGTCATATACGTGAGCCAAAAGGCGCAAACGGTCCCGGGCCATGGTAAGGCGACACCCGTGGGAGTACCGTGCGTGAGGCCGCAAAGTGATATGAGGTGTTACATGCTAGATCGGTGTGACTTGAAATCGGGGTCCCGGCAGCTTTGGTATCAGAGCCTGACTGCCTGTAGGATTACCAAGCCAAACTGGTCGAAGTTGAGTCTAGAAATGCTTTAGTTATATAAGGGAATTGATTGTGGAAGGGAACGTAAGGCTCTTTTTACTCCTTTACCTTATGCCCTCTAATCTGAGTCATTCTCTTCTCATTCTACGGGGATTAAGAACTAGGCTTCTCATGTTTCTATCAGGATCACGTGTTACTAATCCGTAGACTCATAGGATTGATGGATTTAAGCCTCAGTTCAGTTTCTACTACTTCCGTGTGTTGATAGCTGATCTCCGAACACTGATAATTTGATGTTAAGTGGTTATGCCACCAATTTGCAGGATGTCTCAAATCCTTTGAGCAATTACAGCCGTTATGCTGTCCGAGTCACCCCAAGTTTCTAAATAGTCTGATGCATTTGCAAATCCTTTCCGTCCGTTCTCGATGTTCCTTGGGGCCAGATTAACCACACTAATCGGTCTGTTGAGGTACTCCATTGCCTCGACATATATGTTGGAGCTATTATTATGACCCTAGGTGTCTTAGAGGATCACCTAGTAATCTAGCCATGTTTTGTGTTTCCAGTGTGATGATTCTGGCCATCATTCCTGAAAGCATCCCGTGATGCCACTTAGTTAGTAGGCATTCTATTTCTGGGTTCTTGAGCCCGAGATTCACTCCACTTACCTCGTGTTGATAGTGTTGCTCGTACCTTTAGGATATTAGTAACCTTTGTGATAGTCTTCGAGGTCCGTGGTATATCGTTCTTCCAAATACCATGAACCATTCTTGGCAGGAGTTCTTTTGAACCAAAAGATCACAACCAGAGTGCTCTTGACGAGTTCTCCATTCACATTGTGAATCTGCCAGTCCTTCTCCTTCTGCATGGGTTATCCGAAAGAAATACGTTGAAATTGTTCGACATACTAATCCATGCATCTACAACTCAGAAAAACATATGTCCCCTTGAGTTGTCCCTCTTCATTGGTATTCCGACCATCGTCTGTCAATTGATAGTCAGGAGTAATTATGCATCCGTGTTATCGATGCGTACTATCCTTGTGGTCTGTCAAGCCGTTCTATTTCAAAATGACTAGGAGAAACAAACTCCAGAACCTCGTCCATATCTTGGATTGGGTCAAAGCAATTGCATTCCGCAGACCAAAATGCCAATCCAGCTTTTGCTCTGCTCTACCTTGGAGCGTTACCATCTTTATGTCAAGAGTGTCATGAGAATTGCACCACCTCTTATGAATTCTTGAGGCAGTGATACTCCTCGCCATCATCACTCATTTCTTGGTCCCGTGTTGTTGCAACCGGAATGCCGACAAGTGAACCGTGATGTGTGAAATCAATACTCCTAGCAACCGTGTTGCTTGGTAGTTAATGGACAACACTCTCATTCTTAGTGTGCTGGTTATTAAATCATCATCCTAAGATTGATCGTGCTACCTAGTCCTTATTTCTGGTGCACTCTTCGATCAATGAGTTAGGATTTTGTCAAACCCTTACTCTCTTGATCACATCGTCTTGCCCTGAAAAGCAAGATTGATCTCGAGCTTAGCAACGTACCGGTGGTTCGTGATTTTCCGAATATCTTCTCGGAAGTATCACCAGGTTGTCACCTGACCGCTATGTTGAGTTCGTGATCATGTTGGTATTCTTGTAAACCACCCTTTCTCCAAGAATCTGTGTTGGATACCCCTGAGCTAGTTGGTTAAGCCAAACAACAACTTGGAGAGTTGGAAGATAAAAGCTTGTCCGACCACGCTCATCCCTAAGGGATATATTTTTGTGTGTGTGTGTGTGTGTGTGTGTTGAAGAAAGATGATATCTCCATCGATTGGTCCTCGTGTCCAGTTGTTGGATCTATTATCTTACCAATCTTTGATTTGAGTATGGGCTATCGTCCAATCAAATCAGAACCAATGGTGTTCATAATGTTGTCTTACTCGTGGTTGATCCCTCGAGCATACACCATTATATCTTTTGGGTCTGACCAATGCTATCACCATGTTCATTTAATTGTGGAATTTCATCTATATGGAAGCTGGATGAATTGTTGTTGAGCCCATCAGCAACACTGCTACCTTCTCCATGATTCGTGTTGAACATCCAGCTAGTATTGGAAACTTTGTAAGCATTGCCCTCATGTTCCGCTCATGAGGTATACATTTTGATGGAAGAAGTGACTTCCTCTGGTTTATGTGCAATCGATGCAAGTTGCCGCCGTGAACTCGAGAAAGCTTGTTTTTGCTTCTTTTGGAATCATCCCAAGTCAGTCATGCATATGTGCGAAGTATTCTATGGTCTGGAGACTTGCAACCTTCATTCTATATGTGTTCCTAGCACACCAAGCCACTGATTGATTTGTTCAAGGGAAAGGAGTTGTTGTGCTAATTCTAGATCATGCACAAGACTCCAATATCCGTGATGATGGTTCCCAACCAGAACTCGGTAGTGTTTTATTATAAGACTACCATGTGGTCGTGCTTGTCTAGGACAGTGTGTTCACAGGTGTGTAGCAGAACCAGCTCATGTTTTGGAGCTTGCTATCGTAGTTCATCTCCCGGGAATCTCGCAACGCCATCTCGTCGATTCGTGTTGCAAACCTTCGTTTTCTTCTAGACTCGATGTGTCTGGAATATCCTGTTACCAACTAGATCCGAATCTCAGGCAGATATGACGGTTGGAACTTTTCCAAGATTATGATGTAGGTCCCGACAAGGTTGATGTTCTGGCCGACACACCTAGCCGGAAGATCTATTATTGTAGTATCTTGATTAAGCCGTTTGGCCACCTCCCCATAAGGTTTTCGTAGGATTTAATCTAGAAGTTGTTCTTTATGGATCCTTTGTATTCCGAAGTTCGACCACTACTTGATGGCTATGTTGATGCTTTAAGCATGACCGTAATAACCAGTACATCAAGGACAACATTAGAAGTGGAGTGTTAAATGTCTCTCGGTCGATCATCCAGATTTGCTTCTTTGGCATTGCTAAGGAAAAATCTGAGAAAGTGTTATCTTCCTTTGCATCTGCATCCTCCATCACCGTTCATCATGGTAGTATGATGTGTTGCCAGGATCCTCGGCACGGATGCTGGTAAAACCTTGATGAATATGGAAATGCTCAAGTTCTTGAAAGCACGCTCAGTCACTAGGTTATATCCTTGGTATCAACTGGAATGTGCCTTCCATTTGCCGAGTTGTTCTATAACCATAGTTTCCTTTCCAAATTGAGTGTGCCATTCTTTTGAATTCTTTCAAACGATCATTTGTAATTGCCTTACGCTGGTATAAAGAGTTTCAATGATCTTTGTATCAAAAGTAATTCTTTTTGCCACTTAAGGGAAGAATTCTACGAGTCACCTTTCCTAAGGTGCCCCGTTATGGAGTCATGGCAATTAACTCCTCGCTGCTTTGGAACCCATGCACCATATTATCTAAGCGTGGGATTGTTGCCCACCAAATCAAACCTCATCGTTTGTTCTTCCATCCCTCTCGATGTGTTTTGTGTCTCAACTCGAGATGTTTCAACATCTCATTCCGCAAGTTGATCTTGTATAGCTCGATCTTCGAGAAGATCAATCCTGTAGAGTTTCCCTCTTTTCCGTCATCATAGTTGGATGAAGCTCTCGAAAGAAATGATGTCAAGATCAAAATGATGCAATGAATCAACATCTTCGAGAAGAACAATTGGATCGTGAAGATTATGTTAGTTTGCGTTCCCCTTTCACCTTACCCTACGCTTGAATCTCGGGACGAGATTCTTGTTTTAGTGGGGGTGAGTTGTCACATCCCTAGCCCTACCTTGCACTAGGCCAGCACATGTGTGTTGCAGCATGTTTAAATTTTATTTAAAACTGAAATGGGGATTGATCAAACCCTAGCACCAGAAAGAACTCAAATAGGTTCAAATAAAATCTTTTCCAAAGAACCCAAAATGCCTTTGAAAATGTTCATGATTTCTGATAAAGGTGAAAACCTGTGCCAAAAATGATGAGCATATTTCTTGGCCATTTATGGATTTTTAGTTAAATCATATTGTATTTGAATTGAAGCATTTAATGCCTATAAATATTTTAAATGCTTCAATACTTATGTAAGCAATTGGGGGCAGTTGGAAATAATTCTAATAGTGCCCACAATTATTTTCAGGAGTTTCCAAAATGAGTTAGTATTTCTACTGATTCAAAACAGATCAAATAAATAGAAAACAGAAACAGAAAGCAGAGAGAGAGATACCTTGGCCCGTTACTGTAGCAGCCCAGCCCACTGGAGATGCCAGTCATCCCCTACCTCACGCCAGTAGGCAGGGGCGCGTGGCCTCCGCACGCCAGCACGCGCGCAGCCACCTCCTGCTTGCCGCCGCTGCTGCTGGAGGGCGCTAAGAGCGCCACGACACCCCCTGCATCTCCCCCCTCTCTGGTTCCTCCCTCTCCCCCCAGCGCTCGCGCCGCAGCCACCCGAGCGAGCCCGTCGCCGCCGATCGCCACCACCGCGGCCACCGCCTTCCCCTCGCCTCACCAACGCGCCCAGAAGCTCCGCCACGACGTCGTCGTCCTCTCCCTCGAGTCACACGGCGCCAGAAGTTCTACTGCATCTCCAACGCCGCCGATTTCGACCTCGGGTGCCGGTGATCCCCACCGTCGTTTCGCCGGACCCCGTGCCTCCCCTGCCCCGCCAGCAGCACCAGAAGAACCGCGGTGAGCCGTTGCATCGTTTCCCCCATGCCCCGTTGCCTGATTTGCCCCCTAGCTGCATCAACCACCAGAGCCGAGTGCTCCCCGCCGCCGGCCATGTCGCCGCCGCGGTTGCAACACCCGCACGTCACACCAGAGCACGTAGGCGTGCTCAGCGCTTCCTCAGGAAGCCGCAGGCCCCACCCGTTCGCCTCGAAACGCGCTGTAGCGCCTAAACTGTCAGTGCCCGTACTCCGGCCGCCGCGGAAGTGCTCGCCGCCATCAACTCCGGCCCTCCCAGCCGCTGCTGCGTGCACCACTCGACGCGGACGAGCCTCCCCATCGCGTATATGCCTCCGCCGGCCATTTGGTCGCCGTAGGAGGAATCCCGAGCCCCTCCGCCGTCTCTGGCCCTGCCGGCGACGAGCCCCGGGTCAACTCCGGCGAGTTTGACCTGGGTTGACCCTGTTTGACTTCCCCCTGAGTCACTAACATGTGGGGCCAACCCCTAACTAATTTCTAGTTTAGGATTAAATTAGTGTTAATTAACCCTGTCAATTAGCTGACCAGATGACATGCGGGCCCCATTGTCAGTTTGACCTGGACCGCCCCGTTGACCAGCTGACATCACAGTGACGTAGTGCTGACGCAGTAATCCAATTACTGGAATTATTCTTATACAGGAAATTCCAGAAAATAGTGCAAACTTCTAAAATTCATAGAAATTCAACCGTAGCTCCAAATCAAATAATTTATATATGAAAAATTATCAAAAAAATCCAATCTATCCATTTGTGCTACTTTCATGCATGAAAAACCAACTTATACCTGCTGTATAAGTGAAAACATTCAAATGGCATTTTAAATGCTCAAACTAGAGTTTGCATTTGAACCTTTGGTTCAAATGGACTCCCTTGCACTTGTTGCTAGCTGCATTAGCTCAATTCACAGCATATTGCCATGTCACATTCATGCATCATATTGTTGCATTGCATTGATTGGTTTTCCTCTCTGTTGCCGGTGTTTGTCCCCCCTCAGTAGACGATGTTCCGACGTTGTGATCGTGACACTAATGAAGACTCAATGCTATCCTCAGAAGTGCCAGGCAAGCAAAACCCCCTTGCTCATTCTAATACAATCCCACTCTCTCGCTCCTGCTCTCTTTTACTGCATTAGGACAACAACGATTCATCTGTTACTTGCTGCGGTAGCTGAACCCCTTTATCCTCTGCATGACCTGTCATTGCCACAGTAAATAGATGAAACCCACTAGCATGAGTAGGAGTTGTTTGAGCCCTGATGTGCCTACTCATTCATGCTTGTTGTCATGCCTGCTATTGCTTAGAGTTGTGTCAGGTCTGATTCATCGGGAATGAATTGGAAAGTGGTGAACATGTCCTACTGTGTGAGAGCTAAGGGTGTGAACACGATTTGGTAAAGGTAGCGGTGAGAGGCCATGTAGGAGTACATGGTGGGTTGTCTCATTGAAACCGTCCTCAGGAACTGAGTTCTGTGTTTGTGATCCATGAACAGTTACTACCACACATTGGGTTCCGGTAACTCGACCCCTCTCGACTTATTAACCGCCTCGATCTCTGTCCAGGAGTTGCAACTAGTTTCTGGTGTTTGTAGGTTGTGTTAGTAGTCTACCAAGTGGTACCCGGTACAGGTGGGCTTGGGACAGACTAGGCACCATGGCACGGTGTACCAAGCGTAGATCCATCCGTCGAGGTGGGCTTGGGAACCCTGTTCACATCGTTTGAGGCCGTGAGCGACACCCCGGCCGGATCTCCTTGCGGATGGAACCCGAATAGGCGATAAACCTGGACGAGAGACTTGTGTGGTTAGTCAGGTCGTGGCCGACTCCCTCGCCAGGCTTCCGCTTGAAGGTTGCCGAGGTACACGACGTGTACATGGTGGTAAGTGGCGAGAGCGTGTGTGACGAAGTACACCCCTGCAGGGTTAATATGATCTATTCGAATAGCCGTGTCCGCGGTAAAGGACTTCTGGGTTGCTTGTACAGTTCATAGACAAGTGAAAGTGGATACTCTAAAATGCGCAAGATAAGCGTGAGTGCTATGGATAGCGTTCTCGTAGGGAGACGGGAGCGGATCCATAGTGGTGTATTGATATGGTGAATATGTGGACTCGTGTGCGCCACCTCAAGAGAGTTACTTGCAGTCGTAGTTCAGGTTAGCCACTGAGTCAAAGCTGGCTTGCTGCAGTTAAACTCCACCACCCCTTTTGTTGATACCGATGCATATGTAGATAGTTCTGATGTAAGTCTTGCTGGGTACATTTGTACTCACGTTTGCTTATTTTATGTTTTGCAGAGAGACGTCAGTCTCGCTAGTAGTCTCGTGTGGACTTCGACGTTTAGCTTGATACCTCAGCTACGATCTTGTGCCCTCGGCAGGATCTAGTAAATAGTCAGGCTTCTCAGCCTTTTTCATTTGTAGATGTCTGTACTCAGACATGTTAAGCTTCCGCATGTGCTTTGACTTGTATGCTCTGAATGTTGGGTCATGAGACCCATGTTTGTAATATCTGGCTCTTCGGAGCCTAATGAATAAATACTCTGAGTCGTAGAGTCTTGTTGTGATGCCATGTTGTATTTGCACATATCGAGCATATTGTGTGTATGATAGAAATGCTTGGTATGTGTGGGATCCGACAATCTAGTTGTCTATCCTTAGCAGCCTCTCTTATGGGGAAATGTAGCCTAGTGCCTCCTTGAGCCATAGTAGTCTGCTACAGCCCGGTTCACCGGAGTCCTGCTAGCCCAGCACTACTGCTCTGGACACTTGACTGGCCGGCATGTGTTTCATATCATTCCTGTGTTTGTCCCTTTGGGGAAATGTCACGCCGTGACATCCGGAGTCCTGCCTAGCCTGCTACAGCCCGGGTTCCCGGAGTCCTGTTAGCCCAGTGCTACAACCCGGATTCGCACGCTGCTGACCGACACGTTCGATGTTGATTCATGTATGCCTGTCCCCATACGTTAGTGCCGCTTTGGGTTCACGACTAGCCATGTCGGCCCGGGTTCTCTGTCATATGGATGCTAGCGACATTGTCATATACGTGAGCCAAAAGGCGCAAACGGTCCCGGGCCATGGTAAGGCGACACCCGTGGGAGTACCGTGCATGAGGCCGCAAAGTGATATGAGGTGTTACAGGCTAGATCGGTGTGACTTGGAATCGGGGTCCCGAAAACTCCTATCGGGATTTGTCGGCACATCGGGAAGCTTTGCTAGTCTTGTTTTACCATTGTCGAAATGTCTTGTAAACCGGGATTCCGAGACTGACCGGGTCTTCCCGGGAGAAGGTTTATCCTTCGTTGACCATGAGAGCTTATAATGGGCTAAGTTGGGACACCCCTGCAGGGTATAAACTTTCGAGAGCCGTGCCCGCGGTTATGTGGCAGATGGGAATTTGTTAATATCCGGTTGTAGAGAACTTGACGCTCGACTTAATTAAAACGCATCAACCGAGTGTGTAGCCGTGATGGTCTCTTTTCGGCGGTGTCCGGGAAGTGAACACGGCTTTTGGGTTATGTTTGACGTAAGTAGGAGTCCAGGATCACTTCTTGATCATTACTAGTTGACGACCATTCCGTTGCTTCTCTTCTCGCTCTTATTTGCATATGTTAGCCACCATATATGCTTAGTGCTTGCTGCAGCTCCACCTCACCACCTTACCCTTTCCTACCCTTAAGCTGAAATAGTCTTGATCTCGCGAGTGTGAGATTGCTGAGTCCTTGTGACTCACAGATACTTCCAAAACAGTTGCAGGTGCCGAGGATACCAGTGCAGGTGACGCAACCGAGCTCAAGTGGGAGCTCGATGAAGCTCTTGTTTGTTGTGTTGTTTCGTTTCCTGTTGATCAGTAGTGGAGCCCAGTTGGGACGATCGGGGATCTAGCATTTGGGGTTGTCTTCTTTTATTTTGGTTCCGTAGTCGGACCTATGTGTGTACTCTGATTGATGTATGATTTTATTTATGTATTGTGTGAAGTGGCGATTGTAAGCCAACTCTTTATCCCATTCTTGTTCATTACATGGGATTGTGTGAAGATGACCCTTCTTGCGACAAAACACAATGCGGTTATGCCTCTAAGTCGTGCCTCGACACGTGGGAGATATAGCCGCATCGTGGGCGTTATAGTAGTACCATGACATGACACCATGCCAAGTTTCATGATTTTCAGGCGTGTTTTGGATTTACAAGAATTTTAAAACCAAGCTTCTCAATGTTCTCGGCCTAACCACGATGCCCAGATGTTTGAATTTCATTCCCATTTCTTGCATGGGACCTAGAAATTCACCCGAGGACACACATGTGATTTTTCAGTCAACTTTGGTGCACGGGAGCATGTGCTTGTAGTTCAAATTTGAATTATGCACATTAAATGACCAGAAACTCAATTAATGTATAAAAAAGGCCAAACAAACCCAGAATAATTCCAAAATTTAACAGGGCACTCATATAGTTCTATGTTGCCTCTGGAAAGAAATTCTGGCGGTAGGCAGCGTATATTGTTTCGCACACAAAGGTATAAAGAAATAAAGAAATAAAGAAATTAGCCCTATTTAATTCTTGGGTTCTTATTATTTATGCCACTAGTTGTGTATCACTACTCAGTTTTGCCATCAGAAGTTACAACTACTCAAAAAATGCCATCGATCCGTGAGATGCCTGCTCAAAAATGCAATTAGATATCTAAAAATGCCATCGTTAAGTTAGATGTTTGCTGAGAAATGCCATTAAACATTGTTATTTTCACGTCAAAACCCGTTGACCATGTTACATGACAAAAATAAGCCGATTCTCACAATGATAAGTTAACGGTGTCCAGCACAACACACCCCTCAAATAAAACTAAGCACCCTGGAATTCTTTGACAAAACTAAGCACCCAGAAATTCTTTGACAACTAAACTGCTGGCTATATGACGTTGGCCATATATATTGTACGTATATAATGTCAAGAAACGAGTGGTAGTAGTATACCAACTAAAAGATGAAATGTACGAAATATAATGAGAAGAAACATAACATAGTTCTGCTGGGGGCTCAGCACAACACACCCCTCAAATAAAACTAAGCACACCAGAAATTAAACTAAGCAACTAATCCGGTAGACACTGCATTAGAACCACCATGAGCAACGACACTGCCACCTTACTTGGAGTCCTCGTCCACGTCCTCGACTTCGTCCTTGTCCCTCCTCCTCTTGGGCGATACTTCTTTGCTTGAACCGCACACTTGGCTCTTGCTCTTCATCCAACCCTTGTAGATATTGAAACAAAGG
Organism: Triticum aestivum; assembly: GCF_018294505.1. NCBI lineage: Eukaryota > Viridiplantae > Streptophyta > Magnoliopsida > Poales > Poaceae > Triticum > Triticum aestivum. The sequence continues at coordinate 386,669,299 of NC_057811.1, read as the reverse complement.
TAGCCATCCATTGCAGCGTAGTGGATGTGGTCCATATCTAGTACATTCCACTGCCATGCATGACGATGAAATGTGTACGGAGGTTTCTCTAGTTTACCGTACGAAGGATGAACCATGGCTCCTGCCAGGGTCAGCATTGAAGGCTGATCAAGGGAGGGCACCAACCCTTCCTTCTGGAGGTCGAAGGGGTCGCCTACAACGAGGCCTACCCGACCCAGGATTTGCTTGTCGTTCCTAAAGTCTATAGTAACGAATTTGACTCGGCCGCCCTTGAGGAACTTCTTAAATTCCTCGCACTCAACGTCGGCATGGCATATGTGGTAGACCAAGCATAAGTCATGCACGCAAACCTGGATCACGGCGGGCTTCTTCTTCTCTGCCTCCTTTAGTTTCTTCTCGCTTCCCAGGACTGTGGTGTACTCAACATCTAGCCCAGCGACCCACTCATCATTTGAGTTTTCGAACATGCGTTTGAAGCGAGCAAGGCATTCTTTCACCGTTGCAGAAGAACGGGTGTAGATGACGTCGAACTCATCGCCGGTGATGGTTCTAACCTTGTACTCACCGCCGATCATGGAGATTTGGGACACCATGGATTTGGGAGGAGGGTTAGTATTAGTGGAACTGCCGTAATGTGAAAGGACGGGACAACTAGGAGTGGTTTATCGATTGTAAAAATGTCGAGTGGGGGGGCGTGCGAATGGCAGGGTAGTGGCTTTCCTGGTGGATAAATGGATTCATGCACAGTACTATGGGGGCCCAATTAGATGTCATGTCTACTCGACGCCCAATTAAATGGCTTTCGATGTCATGTCAAGCGTCGGGAAAATTACAGGTGATATGAAGCTTTTCATTCTCCCATGATACGGGCTTCTGAGAGCCCTTGGATCTGAGATCGAACGGTTGCATGGTGTGATTCTAGACCTATGGGTGAATATCCTATCCCGGAGGGTTATTCTACAAATTTTCAGCAACTTAGCATGCGACCGTTCGATCTCAGATCCAAGGGCTGCCAGCAGCCCGTATCATGGTCGCGCCTACCACGACCGTCGCCTCGCTCGCGCGGTCGCGCCCTTGGAGATTTAACACGGTGCGTTAGGCTATCTAATGTTGGCATGTCATACATAGTCATCACTTAGTCACTCATACAACAAGGTTAGCTATAAGTTTGGCTATAAGAGTATTTTTTGTTTACTTCCCTCTATCTCTTTCTTCGTAGTATTTATTGCATTTGCCAAGGAGTGACCTCTTCCAATGAAATGGTGCTTAGATGAGGTGCTATGGGCATTAAATGGCTTAGCAACTCAAGTCCCCAATGCATAGGTGCTTAGTTTTTTATGGCTAAGTTTGCTTCATCTAGGTACACGCGCTTAGCACCGTTTCTTCCTGGGGTCACCAAACTAGTCTCTCTCTTCTTAATTAACTTGCCACATCAGACTTTATGCCTATGTGGCAGGCTTAGCACATGTAGGATCAAGTACAATAGTGGGCTATAAGCCCACTTTACATGGCATTTTTGCATATGTGGGGGAAAGAGGCAAGGAAAAAGTGGAGGAGTGGGCTCTCAAGCAAGAGCCAGCCTCTACATGGTGGAGCATTGGGAGAGGCACCTGTATGGAGGTGGTCAGGAATCGGGAGACTCAAGCCGGTCGTAGCGCCGCAGTTAAAATGATAATGGCAAGTCAAATCACCGGGCCCCACCTATCCAGCAGTAACTCACTGTCAAATCACACAGCCCTACGTTTGCAGCAGCCTACTCCCTCATCTTCTCGCGTCTGTCGAACCGACTAGGCGGAACTGCCCCGCCTACCACGCGGGAAAAGCCCCGCCCTCGACTTTTAAATAGTACAGTATACTAATTTTGTATCCATGGATTGCGCCATGGAGCAAAGCCTCAAGAAAACGGTGGTACACATGTACGGAGTATACAACACGCCCGTCGCGTTCGCGTCGCACCACAGACGGTCGGTCGGTCTGGCACGCCGCTCTATGGATGGAACGCGCGTCATATTGCGTTTGCACACACATGTGGGACCACAATTGAGAACCGACCATAGGAACACTCCCCGGCCCCGCAAGTCGGCTGAGTTAATAGAAGCACATACTCCACCTTGGTACCTGGACGATCCCTGCAAGACACGGAAGATCAGTTCATCCATGCATGTGACCAGACTCCAGCAGACACACCTGGATTGGCTATCGTCTACATATCATGCAGGCTGTGTTGTACAGGGCAGTAGTTCTGGTGAGAAATCTAAAAAAAGGTTTCTTGTCATCTTGCAAAATTAGGTGTCATGTGCTTCAGATCACTGCGAGGGTTAAACAGCGACAATTGAGTTGGGCTAGTCATTGGGGGCACATGCACGAAGACTACTATTGACGGACCCCTTTTCTACGAGTTTATCTTTAATTTGAGCTTTGATCCTCGTCTAGTTTGTCCGTCGGGATTCATCTTGTCTCCTTTGGGCAGTGAGGTTATGATTTCTTGTCATGTGGCATTTTTTCGTGTTATATGTTATAATCCGGTGCTTCAGATCAAAATGACAACAACTGCGCCTCCGGGGCACGTGCATGAAGACTTCTCGACAGTCATTGTCGAGGTCAAGCCGGCTCCGGCCGGTAGACAAAAGAAAACTAGTACTCCAATATATAGGCAGGAGCCTCCGCGCTTGCTTGCTAGTGCTGCTCTCTTCAGACTGTCTCGTCCTCTCCAGATCTAAACATGACAGCGGTGGCCACACTCTCTCTCTCTACTCATCGCTAGTCACAAATCCAGCCGGATCCTCTCCAGCGGGGAAGGTGAGAAGGTGCAATGTTCACGCGGTCGTCCTCGATGAAGGCTCTTACCCACTACCGGCGCGTCCCGATCAGTGTGCCTTGCCGTTCGCTCCCAAGCATCGCTGGCGAGGGAGGGCCTCCCACCCCTTCTTCCTCACTGCCGTAGTGTGGGCAGATCCGGCCTCCCGCCGCTCACCTAGCGACATCCCGGCGACCCTCAGGTATAACTTCCTTCGAAACCGGCCTTGCTCTACTTCCCGAGCTCCTGACGTCGCTGCATTTGTATCTTTTACTATTTCTCAGGCCCCCTCGTGTAGATAGGATCGATCGGCTGTTCGAAAACCACCTAATTTTTTACTGTTAAGAGGTAAAACTAGTTCATGCACTCGAATCTAGTAGTACTTGGTTCAAACAAGGAAGAAAGGAGGTGGGGGTGGGGGAAGATTTGTTACCTGAATCTAGGACTTCGTCGAAAGAGGAAATAATGGGGGCGAAAAGTAGCAGAGACTGGCTATCCAACTGGTCTCTAGGTCTAATAGGGAAATAAAGGGAACGCAGTACAAACTCAATATAAACCCGATCTATTGGTTGAAAAAGGAAAGAAAGTGGGGACTGGGGGACAAGTCAACAGAGTAAGTCCAGCACTAGATTTGCTAGCCTCACACAGTATAAGGTGGCTATATACCGAACAAAAATGGGACCAACCCAGATATCCTCTTCTGATGTTTGTTGCCCCGAGCCTCTCTTATGTAATGCCACTGGTAAAATGCAGCAGTCGCACTGCTAAAAGTAAGGACACGTTAAACCAATGCTGTTTTCAATGTAATGCCTCCAGTAATATGAATCAATGGCACTTTTTTTCATGTCCTACTAAATTTCCCATTAAGATGTTGCTTCTTTTCGTTAGAGATGCAACTGTCCTGGTCCGCCTACTCTCCAGGAGCTTCACGACCAACCTTGATGTTGCTTAATTTTATTGCAAATAATGAAGAAGCTCTGTGGATTTCGTTTTCTGATGGAAATGGAACTGGGGCTGGAGCCCTTTTCTTAAAAAAGAAGAAGAAGAAGCTGCTAGCTCATGGGACATTGCTTCATTTTAGGTGAACTGCACCAAAAGGTCCCATGAATTGAATCATCCATGTTGGTGACTGGTGTCATCCCTTCTACGATGGCGTTGACTGCAGATATGGTTCCCATCATGAGGTATGTTCCTTTTTGGTCGGACCGTTTGCCAAAGATCCTGCATGTTGATCCTGCTCTTGTGCTACTGTTTTGGCACTGCCATGATAAAGCAGTAATGTTATTATTTTGCACCTTAATCTAGTGGCACTATTAATTTGAGGCAATGTTTTGGCACCGCTAGTGCCACTGTTTTTGTATATATCAAAAGAGGGGGTTCCCTCCGATTTCATTAAAGAAACCCAACCATAGAGAACCATTATCCGACAACATCTCAGTGTAAACGGGCAGTTATGCAACTACTACTAGAACGGACTGAGTACTAGCAGGAGACAAGTTCGCCACATAAGCTAGGCAGGTAGGGGACGCAGCACCAGCTCAACCAAGTTTGGATTACAACCCAAATGCTACCACAGAAACATCAGGGGGAGGATAGGGACTAAAAGAGCCAGCTTCAGCATCCCAGTCTAAGCACCCCCGGCCTTCATCCTTGCGCCGCACGGTACACCTCGTTTGCCACCTGCTCGACCCTAGTGTCACTGATAAAATGAAGTAATAATGCAGTTAAAATAGAGCGAGTGTCCTCTCTATCATTTCATTTCCAATGTAGATAAAGAAAGTGCTTCTCTTTGTTAACGTATGTTTCATCAACTAGTCCCATTGTTAATGTTTAAGCATTTCTGCAAACTGGGGTGCTTAATTTTAGTTGATCTGCACAAAAATAGAGATTTGAATGTCTCAAGGCCCCTCCTTGTACTACCGCTGTACACTGATGTTCATCACCGGCAAAAGGTGTATCGGGGAGACTTGGGTCGATTTCCAGTATGATGTAATATTTTCTTCTGTTTATTAGTGTATGTTTCATCAACTAGTGCCACTATAATGTAATCACGCCTTTTCATTATCTATGCAAACAGGGTTATTTAGCTGCATTTTGGTGGAACTGCACAAATGTACGGATGGAACCGGCATATATGCAGAGTGCTAGGTGCCAAGTAAAAATTACCGACACCAACCCTGCTCCATCTAAGCATTGGCATCCACCACCATCAGTGGGATGTGTGGCGCTCACTGTGGACAGATCTTTCTCGGCAGCAAATCCTCTAACCAAATACTAGTAGCTTAGACTTAAAAAAATACTAGTAGCTTATATTGGCAGTTTTCTAGGGGTGTACTCTTTTCTGAAAGAAGCACCAATCTATTTTTCTTTATTTGTACACAGTATCACAACTTTGACCCAAAGGTCCAGAGCTATTTTAGGGTGATTGGCATAGTACTCGGAGACTGATTGTAAGCATGATTTTTGTTAGTTGTCACACTGATTGTAAGCATGAGCAGATGGAAGATTAGGTTAGTGCGAAGCTTACCTTAAACCCTACCGACGCCGTTGAAACGAGGCGAGCGTCGAGGGAACCGTGGAGAACGGCGGGGAAGCGACGTCGCGCCATCCGGCCTCCTCTTGCGGTGGGAGAACGAATACTCCTGTGGCTCCGGCTGGGTCTGCACCCTCACGAACGGCACCCCGTACTCGATCGATTTGTTATCCTCTGGGTGCTTGACCTTCGACCTGTACGCCCACCACCTCCGCCTAACTTTCGCCTCGGGCGAATCTGTCTGCTCCATCGCCCATACGAGATACTCGATGAACTCGAAGGACTGCGGCGTGACTGCCGCCGAGGAGTACATCGCCGCCCTCATCACCGTGGTCTCGCTCTTTCGCATACATTGCCACATGGCCCTCACCATCCTTGAAATCCCCCACTCATTGTCAAACCAAGTAAGGATCTCCTTCAACCTGGCTAACTTTGCCTGGTCGCCGCTGGCGATCTGCCAGATTCACTGCTGCATCCCCTCCATAGATGTCCTTCTGAGTGGTCCGGTGCTAGCTTTGGAAGATGGGAGGAGAGACGGTGGTCTTGCAATAGAGAAGAGGGAGAGGCGAGACGGTGGTTTTGGAATGGAGATGATGGAGAGGAGAGGTTCCCCTGCCTTTCGGTCGCTGACAGGTGGGCCCCGCGCTTGGTGGTACCCATGTGTCAGTGTCTCAATGGCAGGATGGGCTACGTCAGGGGATCCTCGTCCGAGGAGAGAGGAGGTGGTTTTGCAATGGAGAAGAGGGAGAGGCGAGACGGTGGTTTTGGAATGGAGATGATGGAGAGGAGAGGAGGTGGTTTTGCAATGGAGAAGAGGGAGAGGAGCGTGCGGCAGCGATTTAGGATTGGATGAGAGGGCTGGCGCGCTGTGACTGGATCAAAATCAAAATCAATTTACCCTTCAATTAAGAAAGCGACCCCACATTAACTAGTCTCCCTTTTATTTTGGGTCATAATTGACCATGATTTTCGCAAATAAAATATATGTTATACGTTGCAAAAATAATATAATTTGAAAGTACATTTAGATACGAACCAAACGATACAATTTTTGGTGACATGCATTCACATTTTGCTTGTCAAATACAGTACGTGGTCAAACTTTGACCCAAAATACGCAAAACAAAAAATACTTCCAAGACCAGCGCCGCTCTTCCGCTCTTCTCCTCTTAAACCACCACCGCTCCTCTCCTGTTCCAATCTAAATCCAGTGCCGCTCCTCTCCTCTTCCATTTCAAAACCACCGCCCCTCCTCTCCTGTTCCAATCGAAAACCAGCGTCGCTCCTCTCCCGTTCTAAACCAAAACCAGCGCTGCTCCTCTCCTCTTCCATTCAAAAACCACTGCCGGCGAGTGAAGGTGCTGTGGAGAAGTAGGTCAATGGAGGAGTACAACCAATACGTGAGGATCGCAGACGGCGACCCTGTGAAGCTAGCTAGGATGTTGGAGATACAGTCTTGGTTTGACAACAAGGACCAACTAGCGGCGACGGCGACATCCATGGCCAAATATCTGGAATAGAGCGAAAAGGCGGCGATACTCCCGGAGGGAGTCGCGCGGGAGTACATAGAGCTGCTCCTCTGGGCCATGGAGCAAACAGATTCACTGAATCCGATCGTGAGGGAGCGGTGGTGGGAGTATCGATCCCAGATGGAGCATCCACCAGAGATTGAAGGATCGAGCATCTACAGGGTGCCGTTTGTGAGGGTGACGTGCCAGAGCGAGCCGGTGGAGTCTTCGTCGACCGAACCCAACTGCAAGAGGAGAAAAACAGTTGGCCCAACGACGCTTCCCCGCCATCCTCTCCCTCGCCGTTCACATCGTCTCACGGGGCGGCTGTCTGCCGCTGAGGAATAGGAGGGATTTGCCCCCCAGACCAATAGTCAGGCAGGTTGTGAATTGTCAGGAGGAGCTTAGGGTTGTTAGTATTTGCAGGTTGTGAATTGTGTTTTGTGTTGTGTATTTTGAGAGTACTTTCAGATATGAATGTCTTTTGAATTTCAGATTTGCAGTATTGAGCATATGAAGTATTTTATGAATTCTAGAGATCTAATTTTAGCACTTAAAAAATGTAGTTTCATAGGAGTATAAAAGTGCAGACAATGTGATTCTTAGAGAAGAATCTGCAAGTTTCAGTTTCAGATAAGAAAACCCAAGTTCAGTTTCAGATAAGAAACTGCAACTTTCAGAGGCAGAGCATTTATATTAACACGGCCTTTTCAAACAGTGTTAACATCATGCTGGAAGTTTTATTCATGGTCGAAACTGGAACTACCAGCCAGTTAACATCATGCTGATCAACATTCATGCATAGCAAATCTTCATATGATGCGCAGTCAAAAAGATATGCTATTTTCAAAATGCCCACACAATGTCGAGTGTGCGAACAACAGAGAAAACGAGGGACGAAGTTTTGATAAGTGTAGGACGTGGTGTGCGTAGATGACAATTGGGACCCACATGTCAATAAAGGCAGAGGCAATATTTTTGGAGATATTTTCTCTGCACAGGTGGAATCGAACCCGGGCGGAACAGCTGCCCCGTCTAGGCTTTCTTTTTTAACATGCGCAGCCCACGACCTCGGATGGGAGGTCCATAAGGCTGTTTGTATTTTCTTGAGGGCCGTCATGTATCGACTGGCCTATGGACCTCCCATCTGAGGTTTTATTTTTCCTGAAACGCCGGCAACCCAATTTATGTATTTTTTTTTGAAGAAAACGCGGAGGTCTGTTCTATTTTTCTATATAAGAATAGGAACGCGTGGTCCAACTTATGTTTCCCTTCTAACTATATTATATATATTTAAATTATTTTATATGTTATTATATATTATTGTTATTGTCATCGTATATTTAACACATACTTACATATGTAAGAAAACAATATCCCACATCTTGTTAACTTATAAAAACTAGTATGTATACACGTGCAAGGCACGTCTTAGTTGAAGAGAGTGATTTTGGTAAAAGAGAATAAGCCAGAGATTTGCTGATAGATAAAAGGCAAAAAGAAAATATAGAAATGTGCGAATGTAGATATTAATTAATTATGATTGATAAGTATTATAAAGGTAGGGATTATTATTCATACAAGAAACTGTATGTGCACATCTAAAAAGACTGCACCTTACTTTTTGCTCCCTGTTTTACTCCCAAACAATCTCGTTTGGGCTCGAACTGCCATGTACTCAAGCGGCAATACGGCCCATGAGGCAGGGAACATGGGCTTCTTTTGTTCTTGAAAGGTCACGTGATTGTTCCAGAACACAGTAGAGGCAGTATCAGTCTACTGTTCATGGCGAATCCTGATGATCTCAGCCATTGGATTTAGGTGACCAACGGCTATGATTGATGCTCTAGGTCTAGTTCGAAACTGATACACTATATAGTAGTATAGATAATTTCTTAAAAATAAAATCCTGGAATTTTTTTGGCAACGAAAATCCTGGTGATTGTGTACAAAAGCTTGGTAAGATTTAAGGACCAATGTAATAATAAATCACTTAATATATATATATATATATATAACAAAACGCTCAACCCCTGTTTATTTTTTGATAACATTGCTGCGCCCACCCCAACATTATAATTAGAATCAGCCCAGCAAAATCGTGTATTTCGAGAAAGTGCAAATGGCCTGTATTTTTTTAGGAAAAACATAAATGGGCCGCTTGGACGCTACATTATTTGTTCACCCAGCCCAGCTAATGGACTGTAATTAAAAAAAGAAAGATCAAATGGACTGTAAATTGTACCCCACAAAAGAAAGACTATAAATTCTGAAAAATGGGTTGAATACGTGCCACATTTTTGGAGGCTGAAATGTGGGCCAATAGGCCGAAGCTAATGCAAGTCATTGTCAACTTAGTCAACAAATGATTCTGACATTGTTAGCCGTTGGATTTACATCCAACGACCGGCATCCATCTTCAATCTCTCGTCTTCTTCCTCCAGCGCCACCGGGACCACCTTCTCCCGCCTCCTGCTGCTAGCAGCTCTGCTTAGCACGCTTCGCTGTGAAGCGCTACTCCACCGTTGGTCAGGCCATCCCTCCACCCCTCCACACCTCATGTTCTTCTCCACCGAGTGCCGAACCACACCGCACCAGAACCAGTTAACCCTCGTACACCTCTCTGTCCGCGATTCTACTCCCGCGTCTTCCCATCTCCGGCTCGTTGCTGTCCGAGGCCTCGCCGTCGTCCACCACCTTGGATGCGCTCGGCGCGGAGTGGTCAACGTGGTCAACGAACGACACCATCAGAAGTAGACTGTGCGTGGAGAGGCTGACAGCTGGGTCCACGGCCGCACGCAAGAAAATGCCTCCTTATTACGCGCAAAATAATGATTCCTCCACCTGACAGCTGGGACCTACCGGAAGGGCCTCTGTATTTCATGAAAAAAACGTTCCCACCGCTGACAGGTCGGACCCACCAGCTATATCTTCGCACGCAAGGAAGTGCCTCCTTATTACGCACAAAAAAATGAACACTCCCCTGCTAGTTGGGACCCACCTTGGTGGGAGGCTAACTTGTGGGCCTACTAAGTTGACGGGGACGGAGTGCTTTGTCAACTTAGTCAATATGAACGATTCTAGCTCCAGTGACCGTACGATGTCCATCCAACGGCCGTAGTGCTTCTTCAACCTCTGGTCTTGTTGCTCCAGCCGCCCAAAGCAGCGCCGGTCGTGCCACATGCTCTTGCCTCCCGTGGCCGGCTGTGCTGCCGTGGAGGCCTCACCGCCCCCTACTATTCCCACCGCTGGCCAGGCCATCCCTCTACTCACCCACACCCCCTGTTATTCTGCGGCGACGGCAGCCTCACACCGCAGCGTACCAGTGAACCCTCGTACTCCTCTACGCGTGGGCATCCACTACCGCGTCTTCCCCGGCTCCACGTCGTCCCCTTCCTAGGCCTTGCCGTCATCCACCGCCCTGGTGCTCTCGGCGCGGCGTGGTCAACGTGGTCAAAGAATGGCTTCCATCGGACGTGGACTGTACGTGGAGAGGCTGACAGCTGGGTCCACGGCCGCAGCAAGGAAGTGCCTCCTTATTACAAGCAAAATAATTATTCCTCCACCTGACAACAGGGACCCACCGGACGGGCCACCGTATTTCGCAAAAAAAAAACGTTTCCCCCTGACTGCTGGGACCCACCAGCTACATCTTCACACGCAAGGAAGTGCGTCTGAAAAAAAAACGATTCGCCCCCCTGACTGCTGGGACCCACCAGCTACATCTTCGCAGGCAAGGAAGTGCCTGACAGTCGGGACCCACCTGGTCGAAGCGTATGTAGCGTTGTCATTCTGGTCGCGAACGTGTACGTACATACTGGTCGATGTAGAGGCGCGCACGTGTCGTAGTAGAGGCGCACACGTAGCATGTACACGTACGTACAGCAGCCAGTGTGCAAGAAAGAAAATACGGCCACGTACGTACATACGGGCAGGGTCTTGAATGCCTACTCGCACATACGTACGACCAGGGCTCGTGTACATGGCTGGGTCGGAACGGAGAAACAACGTCGTCGTCATGTTCATGAGGAGCCAACCGGCTGGGTCGGAACGAAATGCGTCGTCGTGTTCATCGGGAGGGCTTGGACGGAACAGCCGATGGAAACGAGGCCTGGCGTACGGCAGAACGGAGGAAATGGCCTTGTGTTCGACCGGCCACGTTCGAAACGGGATCCTGTTCATCGGGAGGGGTCTGGCGTACCACAAAACGGAGGAAACGCACCTCCTACGGTCGAAACGGGGGTCCTGTTGATCGGGAGGGGTGTGGCGTACCACAAAACGGAGGAAACGGACTTGGGTTGGAGCGCTACAGTCGAAACGGGGGTCCTGTTCATCGGGAGGGGTGTGGCGTACCGCAAAACGGGACTCCACGGGATACTGTTCATCTCCACCGTCGACCCCCTCCAGCCTCCATAGGCTACTGTTCATCCACCGTCGACCTCCTCCAGCCTCCACCTGCGACTGTTCATCTACGGGCTCCTGTTCATCCAGCCTCCACCGCGCGCTACTCCATCGGCTACTGTTCAACCAGCCCTCTCCACGGGCTCCTGTTCAACCACCCCTCCACGGGCTACTGTTCATCCTGCCCTCCACCGTCTACTGTGTTGGGGAACGTAGCAGAAATTTAAAATTTTCTATGTATCATCAAGATCAATCTATGGAGTCATCTAGCAACGAGAGAGAGGGGAGTGCATCTACATACCCTTGTAGATCGCGCGCGGAAGCGTTCAAGAGAACGGGGTTGATGGAGTCGTACTCGTCGTGATCCAAATCACCGATGATCCTAGCGCCGAACGGACGGCACCTCCGCGTTCAACACACGTAAGGAGCGGGGACGTCTCCTCCTTGTTGATCCAGCAAGGGGGAGGAGAAGTTGATGGAGATCCAGTAGCAAGACGGCGTGGTGGTGGAAGTAGCGGGATCCCGGCAGGGCTTCGCCAAGCGCAAGCGGGGAGGAAGAGGTGTCACGGGAGGGAGGGAGGCGCCAGGGCTTGGGGTGCTGCTCCCATGAGCCTCCCCACTATATATAGGGGTGGAGGGGGCTGGTTTCTTGCCCTCCAAGTCCATTGGGGCGTTGGCAAAGGTGGGGAAAAGAAATCCCATCATTTCCCTTCCCCACCGATTGTTATCCCCCTTTTTTAGGGATCTTGATCTTATCCCTTCGGGATATGATATTATTCCTTCTAAGGTGGGATCTTGGTGCGCCTTGACCAGGGGTGTGGGGCCTTGCCCCCACTACCCACGTTCATGTGGGTCCCCCCATGCAGGTGGGCCCCACTTCGGAACCTTCTAGAACCTTCCCGGTACAATACCGAGAAATCCCGAACATTTTCCGGTGGCCAAAATAGGACTTCCCATATATAAATCTTTACCTCCGGACCATTCCGGAACTCCTCGTGACGTCCGGGATCTCATCCGGGACTCCGAACAACTTTCGGTTAACCGCATACTAATACCTCTACAACTCTAGCGTCACCGAACCTTAAGTGTGTAGACCCTACGGGTTCGGGAGACATGCAGACATGACCGAGATGACTCTCCGGTCAATAACCAATAGCGGGATCTGGATACCCATGTTGGCTCCCACATGTTCCATGATGATCTCATCGGATGAACCACGATGTCGAGGATTCAATCAATCCTGTATACAATTCCCTTTGTCAATCGGTACGTTACTTGCTCGAGATTCGATCGTCGGTATCCCAATACCTTGTTCAATCTCGTTACCGGCAAGTCACTTTACTCGTACCGTAATGCATGATCCCGTGACCAAACACTTGGTCACATTGAGCTCATTATGATGATGCATTACCGAGTGGGCCCAGAGATACCTCTCCGTCATACGGAGTGACAAATCGCAGTCTCGATTCGTGCCAACCCAACAGACACTTTCGGAGATACCCGTAGTGCACCTTTATAGCCACCCAGTTACGTTGTGATGTTTGGCACACCCAAAGCACTCCTATGGTATCCGGGAGTTGCACAATCTCATGGTCTAAGGAAATGATACTTGACATTTGGAAAAGCTCTAGCAGACGAACTACACGATCTTGTGCTATGCTTAGGATTGGGTCTTGTCCATCACATCATTCTCCTAATGATGTGATCCCGTTATCAATGACATCCAATATCCATGGTCAGGAAACCATAACCATCTATTGATCAACGAGCTAGTCAACTAGAGGCTTACTAGGGACATGTTGTGGTCTATGTATTCACACATGTATTACGGTTTCCAGTTAATACAATTATAGCATGAACAACAGACAATTATCATGAACAAGAAAATACAATAATAACCATTTTATTATTGCCTCTAAGGCATATTTCCAACATACTGTTCATCCTGCCCTCCACGGGGTGGTCCTGTTCATCCTGCCCTCCACAGGGTCCTGTTCATCCAGCCCCAACCGGCTCGATCGATCGGGGTCCTATTAATCCAGAGGCAACGCCACGGGGTCCTGTTCATCCACCCCCATCGGGAACTGTTCATCCACCCCCCCGCAACGCACACTGTTCATCTAGATGCAACATCGATCGGCTTCAGTTAGCAGCAGTAGCGAAGGAATCGCTCAATCGGGTTCAGTTAACAGCCATCGATCGATCCCTCGGGTTCAGTAACGCGTAGCCTGCAGTGCAATCGCTCGGGTTCAGTTAGAGCCCAACGGCTCGCACCCACGCGCGTACGTATGAGAGAAACACGCATCGCTCGGCCCCGACCACCCACCGTAACCGGGGACTCCCCGATATTTTCCGCGCCCTCGCTTCTACCACGGTTTTTTTCCTTCATGGACGGCCCAAAGAATGTCATGCAGCTGCGTGTCCGGCCCGCCCAGGACAAAAAGCCCATTTTCTGTCATGATTTTTTGTCATAGAAGTAGGACCCCACCACATCTATGATGATACCGGGTTTTGTCACAATTATCGTCATAGAAGTGTCATAAGTATGACAGAAAAGATTTTCGTTCGGCCCAAAATGTCACGGATGTGTCTTTTTTTTGTAGTGATATATTATGATGAATATAATAAAGCCGACATCCCTTGTAATTTAGGGCCTCTGTCGTTTCCTTTATAAGAATATGAGTCTTTTATATAACTTCATAAGAGCATAGCTCTGATTACTTCGGTAATCCGGCTATCAAGCCCATATTATAAGAGCATAGCTCTGATTACTTCGGTAATCCGGCTATCAAGCCCACATTATAAGAGCATAGCTCTGATTACTTCGGTAATCCGGCTATCAAGCCCATATTATAAGAGCATAGCTCTGATTACTTCGGTAATCTGGCTATCAAGCCCATATTAATTATAAGAGCATAGCTCTGATTACTTCGGTAATCCGGCTATCAAGTCAATATTAAATGAGCACAGCTCTGATTACTTTGGTAATCCGGCTATCAAGCCAATATTAAATGAGCATAGTTCTGATTACTTTGGTAATCCGGCTACCAAGCTAATATTAAATGAGCACAGCTCTGATTACTTTGGTAATCCGGCTACCAAGCCAATATTAAATGAGCACATCTCTGATTACTTTGGTAATCCGGCTACCAAGCCAATATTATATGAGCATAGCTCTGATTACTTTAGTAATCTGGCTATCAAGCCAAAATTCTAAATGAGCATAGCTCTGACCTACTTGGAGGTTTAATGCCCGGGTTACAGGGACCAAACAGAGTCTGTTGCAAAGCACATCTCAAACATAGGTACCCGGCCTTGACAGTTGAAAATACATCTCTTGGGGGCTTTTTGATTCACAGAACATAGTTTTGATAACCTTTGCTTGGCTTCAAATGCCAGGAATATGATGAACCGGCGGTATGACCAAAAATATCATAGGTATGATATTTTGTTATATAAGGTTATGATTAAGTCGACCCTGGTTATGGACAGAGTAAGTCCCCAGTGTTTTTTATATGAGGTGTCATGACCCACCCTGGGGTGAACCGCCAGGGCACTTGTGATCTGTTTGTGTGCAGGTAAATCTGATCTACATATTTTATGAGGTCATGAGCATAAGTGGCAGATCTTCAATTACCGGCTCAGCAGTGCTATGCAGACAAAATGTGCACGATGGCACGGCAGATCAAACGTTTAACTAGCCTATTACAAGTCACACAATGGCCCAAAGAGGATAAGTGTTTTTAAGACGCAAATATCAAAATCTTATGGTTCATAAGCCGGTTCATGACTCCTGACGGGTTGAAGCCTCTGGGTCATCTTGCGCTTCTTCTTCTTCTTCTTCAGCTCCTTGATTATCCATCAGCTTGAAGTCAGGCATAGTCCAGTTGACATCGGTCAACGCTCTAAACACAGCTTCATCATCAATAAGGTTGGATGGATTAATGTCAGGAGCGAAGGTGTGCTTACGAGTCGGCGGGATGAGATCTGTCTCCTGATGAATTGGCGCCTTCACCTTTTTATTATCAGCATCATAAGCCGCCTGATATTGCGATAAATTGGTTTCTTCAGCCAGCCGGGTTGCTAACGGACGCATTGATCTTACTATATCTGCAAAGTCATCTGCACTGAAGGGTGACCCATCTTCCTTTACACTTGGGCAACCATTGGCCAGGTCCTCCGGATCAAGATCTACTTGCCATGCCTTGGCCTGGCTTAAAGCAGTTAAAGCACCGGCTCTAGCAGAGGCTTGCTTCAGCTCTTCAATCCTCTTGGGCACCACTGACAACCTTTCCAATGTATCCTTGATAAGAGTGGGCGACTGTTTCTTGTGCAGAGCGGCAACAATGGTCCATTGAGCGCGAGTATATAATTGTTCTACAAGAGTGTAAACGGCCTTCAACCGGATGAGCATGTCTGAGCCCAACTTGATGCTCCGAGAGCCTGTGCCAGTTCATGTATTGATAAGCCGACAGATGTTTATAATATGTTCATTGGGATGAATGGAGTCGTGATTAATACTTACCGAAGATAGCCAATGACATGTTATTGATTTTCTTCTTTAAGCCGAACAGTTCATCAATCACCGGCTTGAGCGTGGCTTCAGATTCTTCAGCTCTTTTCAATAGAGCCATTTTTCGGTCTCCCAGCCATCCTTATCAGTATTGAAGTTTTGTTTCAGCTACTCAATATTCTCCAAAGCAGTTTTCAGCTCTAACTTGGCCTTGGACGTTTCAGTTTGCTGCGTTTTGATGTTGGCCTTTAGATCAGTGAGCTGTGATTCCTTCTCAGTTAATTCAGCCTGGGACATGAGCACACATGGAAAGTGTTACGACCATGATTATTTTTGAAGTCCCAAGCACAATACAAGTATTATCCTTGGCACTCTGGGGCTAATGCATATTGCTCTTTTTTTAAAAAAAATTTTGAAGTCCCATGCACAATACAAGTATTATCCTTGACACTTGGGGGCTAATGCCTATTACTCTTTTGAAAGATGAATTTATCTGATGGCTTGGGTAAAATGATCTGGTTTATCAAGATTATTGAAGTGTTGATATATCAATATTGTTAAGTCCCGTTTTAACTTGACAAGTTAAAACCGGCCCTTGGGGGCTACATATGCAAAATTGAATCCTGATATTTAAAGTCCCGGCTTAACATGATGTTTAAAGCCAGCCCTTGGGGGCTACTGGTGGCGAAGATCTACTTTGTGGCTATTTGGAAGTCTACAATATTCAATCCTATCATACTCTATAGACTTGGCGGCTAATAGAGATATAATGGTGAAGAGAGTTGTGATGGGTTACCTCATAGCGTTCCTTCATCAAGTTGACTAAGCCGGCTTCAAAGTCGCGGCTTGTGTGTAGACGGTTTAGATAACCAGAATGGATCTCTTGAGAGCTAAATTGTGAGTAGCTTTCCAAGTCTATTTCCCACTTACCTTTATCAGCAGTGGAAAACTCTTCTTTGGCGCTGTGCTTGGATAAATCAGTGGGGTTACCCGGCGCGGTATACCAAAACCCAGTGACAACAACATCATCAGTCTTTGCTTCTGAAGGCTTGATGGGACTCGGAGGATTAGGAATGACCGACTCAACATCCATTTGATCCATGGTAACTTCATGCTCCTCTCGTGGCGGATCATCAATAATATCTTTAGCAATTGGATGAGAGAGTTCTGGTTGTTGTTGTTCCGGCTTAGACGGGTTGGCGTCGTCGACCGGTTTATTCACTTTTACTTTTTTGCTGGGTTTGGCCTGGCCCCTGAAAATAAGAAGTACATAGATGTCAGTATATGAGTAAAATATGAGGTCTGATGGATTAAATACACCCTTACCCAGGCACAATCTTGAAGGCTGGGATGTGGGTTCCTGTTGAGTCACCGGAGGAGGAAAGAGACGTTCCCTGATAATTTGAATCAGATGGATTAAGAGGTAGACGGAAATGACCTGCTTTGGGATAATCTAAGTCAGAAGTGTTTGGAACCTCCGGTCGACGTTTGCGAGGTGCTGGGGTGTTGGGTAAGCCGGAGGATAACACTCCGCTGCCACTGTTCCGGTTTGTGCGGCGAACCTCATGTTGCTACTTCTTCAAAAGAAAGTTGGGATCCAAGTGAGCTAAAGGGTGAGAAAATCTTACTTTCCGGCTTGCTTGTCGAGTTTTCTGTGTTGGCAGAGGTTCTGAGCTGGAGGAGGAAGGAATAATTACCTCTACATCACCTGCGTAGCTGGCTTCCGCTTCATTCTAATAACAGTCATTGTCAATAAGGTGTACAAAAAATGAACCAAGGGAATTGAGTTCTACCTCCGACTCATCTTTATCGTCCAAATTGAGCAGTTCGGCAGTGTTGGATTTCTTCTTGACATGCTTTTTGTTGGCCTTAGTCTTTGTCCGGGTCTTCTTTGGTTTTTCGGGCAATTTTTGGTCCCAGAAAGGTGAGTTGGCATGTAAACAAATCAATAAGTATGAGCTAGCAGCAGAAATGAAGGTATGAATTAAGTAAAGGCTTGAAACTTACAGCTGGCGGCTTATTCAGAATACAGAAAGGACTCAGTCCGAATTGACTGCAATCTTCCAAACTCTCATTCAATAGAGTCTTGGTCATATTGTTGATATCTTCTTCAGTTATCTCGATTGAACAATGGCGCTGATAATCTGTTAGCTTGCCAGTATACTCACACATTAAGCCGGGCCGGATGATTAGAGGCAATATTCTCCAGGCGACCCAGCAGCGAACTAGATCAATTCCGGTCAAGCCGTTGGCCATCAGAGCTCGGATTTTTTCAAAGTTTGGAACACATTTTTTCCGTTCTGCTGTGCTAATATGATCCGGAAGAGGGTGTCTGCTACTAAGCCGGCTGGCGCGGTAACCCGGCAGGGGATTTTCCCCTTCTGGCGAGGTATCTTGGCAGTCAAACCAAGTCTGGTTCCAGTCCTTGGGGTGACTAGGCGGGTTAGCAGCGGGGAAGATGGCTTCTTTTCGGCATTGTATGGATATACCACCTGGTTCAAGGCTAGGTCCATCCGTGAACTCATTCTGCCGGTTCAAATAGTAGAACTCCCTGAACAGTTCCACGGTGGGCTCCTGTTGAAGGTACACCTCGCTGAACACTTGAAAATTGCAGATATTTGAAACGGAGTTTGGTCCGATATCTTGTGGATGGAGTTTGAAGAAATGCAGCACATCACGGAAGAATCTTGAGCCGGGAGGGCTAAAGCTCCGGACCATATGATCCATAAAGACCACTACTTCACCATCTTTGGGCTTAGGGCGAGTTTCATTACCCGAAACCCTCCAGTGGATAGTTTCTTTCTTGGCTAAAACGCCAGTCTGAACGTATGTCTTCAAGTCTTCTTCCGTAACCCGGGAAACAACCCAGTTGCAGGCGGTGACGGTCTTGACCATCTTCGAAAACAAGGTGCTTAATGAAGAAAAAATCACCGGTTTAAGGTCATGCTATTAAACTGGATCATTGATTCAAAGATAAAGTGCTATGAACAATGGAGAGATTAAGTCGGGCGATAAACATTGAAGTATTGGCGGCTTAAAAGGGGACTAATGGTACCTACCGGATTAAGGATTTTGTTGTTAAGCTGGACAGAGTTTAACAATCAAGATATACGTTGCAGAATTAAGATCATGAGCAAGCATGGTAAACCGAAGTTATACTGCCAGGTCAGGCAAAGTTCTAGGTGGCGGTTTAACAAGATTTAGTGCCTTAAGGTGGTTCATGGTTTGCGGTATAAGCCGCCGTAGCAGTTATGGTATTTCAGATTTGACTAAGTGTTGGACAAACAGATTTTACAAGATGGAGCAATAATTTTGGATCTACCGCGGTTCTGAAAAGGCAGTAAAATTCTAAACCTAAGGTGGTGACAGTGGAAAGCGTGGACGTTTCAATGAGATCATTCAAGGGGGGATGTTCTTCTAAAGAAAAAAAAAGAATTCTATAACTAGTTCCGCGCAAGGTTTGTAGTCTATCCAGATTACAAACCACTAAAGTTAAAGGGAACGGCGAAGAATAGCAAGGACGCCGACGAACAAGCCCGAACCCTAAAATAGATCCGAAGTGGAGGGAGAGAAGTGCTTACAGTTGTCGATGGACTGCGGTGGCTCGCCGGAGTTCTCTGGTCCGATCAGGTTGATGCAGCGGCCTTTGCTATGGCAATGGCGAAGGTCGACGACGGCGGCGGAGCTCGGGCACAGCGGCGTCGTGAGGAAGAAGATGGAGACGAGAAGGCAAGGGGGGAAAGTGAAAAGGGACCCCTGGCCCTATTTATAAGGATGGAAAGATAAGCGGCATGCGCGGGAATCGAGGAGGCTAAAAAATGGACATGTGACAGCATAGACGCCTCAATTTTTGGAAGCTCATTAAAAGAGAGGGTATATTAAGATTTGGGCCTTGCATAATATTAATGACAGGTAATGTCACGACGGGTTACCGCAATCCTAGGAGATGACGTCATGGCGGGTTATAAGATCTCGCAAGAGCCAATGAGGAAGGATTTTTTCTAAGTATTGAAGATTGATCTGAACAAGTTCACATCAACCTGGGGCCTAATGTTGGGGATATAACAATTGGGTGTGAACCGCCCAGGAAGGAACGGGTTATACCACTAGGGGCTTACCAATGAAGATGTCGGATCATACGAGCCTAGTGACGGCCCAAGACCCAGAGGAGACTTACGGCCCAGGTGGATGAACCGCCATGTATGAATGACTTGTATTATAAGGTAGACGTAGTTAGTCACCGAGCCGGACACGTTGTATAAGCCGGCCGGGACTCTGTAAGCTGCCGGGTGTCAACCTGTGTATATAAAGGGACGACCCAGCGGCGGTTTAGGACAAGAGACAACAGACCGAGAACTAGGTCAAGCGTATTCGCTCCCTGGTAATCGAAGCCCTAGCAATACAATCCCAAACTGGAGTAGGTCTTTACCTTCATCGTAAGGGGCCGAACCAGTATAAACTCTTTGTGTCCTTTGTCCCATTAAACCCCTTTAAGCTAACCTAGTTGTGATGGCCCTGCGACTAAGTCCTTCAGCTAGGACATCTGTCGTGACAATTCCACGACAATGACCGAAGTTTGTTCGGAGTCCCAGATGAGATCACGGACATGACGAGGAGTCTCGAAATGATTGAGAGGTAAAGATTCATATATTGGAAGGTTGCATTTGGACATCAGAATGGTTCCGATACATTCGGGCATTTTTCCGGAGTACCGAGAGGTTACCGGAACCCCCCGGGGAAGTTAATGGGCCTTAGTGGGCTTTAGTTGAGAGAGGGAAGAAGGGCCACAAGGTGGCGCGCGCCTCCCCGTGCCCAAACCAAATTGGACTAGGGGTGGGGGCGCAGCCCCCTCCTTCCTTTTCTTTCTCCCCTCCTTCCTTTCCCTCCGGTGGAAGAAAGGAAAAAGGGGGGGCCGAATCCTACTTGGACTAGGAGTCCAAGTAGGATTCCCCCTGGCACGCCCAACCTGGCCGGCCTCCTCTCTCCCACCCTCCTTTATATATGTGGCCAGGGGGCACCCCAATAGCACAAAAGACAATCTCTTAGCCGTGTGCAGTGCCCCCTTCCATAGTTCAACACATCGGTCATATCGTCGTAGTGCTTAGGTGAAGCCCTGCGCCGGTAACATCATCATCACCATCGCCACGCTGTCATGCTGACGGAACTCTCCCTCGTCCTCAACTGGATCAAGAGCTCGAGGGACGTCATCGTGCTGAACACGGAGGTGCCGTACGTTCGGTACTTGGATCGGTTGGATCGTGAAGACGTTTGACTACATCAACCGCGTTACTAAATGCTTCCGCTTTCAGTCTACGAGGGTACATGGACACACTCTCCCCGTCTCGTTGCTATGCATCTCCTAGATAGATCTTGCGTGTTCGTAGGATTTTTTTTGAAATACTGCGTTCCCCAACAATGGTATTAGAGCCAGGTCTATGCGTAGATGTTAAATGCACGAGTAGAACACAAAGAGTTGTGGGCGATAATAGTCATACTGCTTACCACCAACGTCTTACTTTGATTCGGCGGTATTGTTTGATGAAGCGGCCCGGACCGGCATTACATGACCGTGTTCATGAGACTGGTTCTACCAACGTGCTTCGCACACAGGTGGCTGGCAGGTGTCTGTTTCTCCAACTTTAGTTGAATCGAGTTTGACTGTGACCGGTCCTTGTTGAAGGTTAAAACAACACATTTGACAAAAAATCGTTGTGGTTTTGATGTCTAGGTAAGAACGGTACTTGCTAGAAGCCCGTAGCAGCCACGTAAAACTTGCAACAACAAAGTAGAGGACGTCTAACTTGTTTTTGCAGGGCATGTTGTGATGTGATATGGTCAAGACGTGATGATATATAAATTGTTGTATGAGATGATCATGTTTTGTAAAAGTTATCGGCAACTGGCAGGAGCCTTATTGTTGTCGCTTTATTGTATGAAATGCAATCGCCATGTAATTGCTTTACTTTATCACTAAGAGGTAGCGATAGTCGCAGAAGCAATAGTTGGCGAGATGACAACGATGCTACGATGGAGATCAAGGTGTCAAGCTGGTAACGATGGAGATCATGACGGTGCTTTGGAGATGGAGATCAAAGGCACAAGATGATGATGGCCATATCATGTCACATATTTTGATTGCATGTGATGTTTATCCTTTATGCATCTTATTTTGCTTAGTATGGCGGTAGCATTACAAGAGGATCCCTCACTAAATTTCAAGATACAGGTGTTCTCCCTGAGTATGCACCGTTGCTACAGTTCGTCGTGCCGAGACACCACGTGATGATCGGGTGTGATAAGCTCTACGTTCACGTACAACGGGCGCAAGCCAGTTTTGCACGTGCAGAATACTCGAGTTAAACTTGACGAGCCTAGCATATGCAGATATGGCCTCGGAACACTGAGACCGAAAGGTCGAACATGAATCATATAGTAGATATGATCAACATGATGTTCACCATTGAAAACTACTGCATCTCACGTGATGATCGGACATGGTTTAGTTGATATGGATCACGTGATCATTTAGATGACTAGAGGGATGTCTATCTAAGTGGGAGTTCTTTAGTAATATGATTCATTGAACTTTAATTTATCATGAACTTAGTACCTGATAGGATTTGCATGTCTATGTTGTTGTAGATCAATGGCCCGTGCTACCGTTCCCTTGAATTTTAATGCGTTCCTAGAGAAAGCTAAGTTGAAAGATGATCGTAGCAACTGATCGCTCTCTGACTATAGCGCCAGAAAAGCTCATGTCTGCTAGGACTACGTCGGTATTTCCCCAAAGAGGAAGGGATGATGCAGCACAGCGATGGTAGGTATTTCCCTCAGTGAAGAAACCAAGGTTATCGCACCAGTAGGAGAACCAAGCAACACAACATAAACATCACCTGCACACAAATAACAACACCTCGCAACCCGACGTGTTAAAGGGGTTGTCAATCCCTTTCGGGTAACGATGCCAGAAAATTGTAGTAGATTGAAATAATAGATCGCAAATAAAATAAAGTGCAGCAAAGTATTTTTGTATTTTTGGTTTAATAGATCTGAATAAAAATGCAAAGGAAAAGTAGATCGCAAGCAAATATATGAGGAAGAAGACCTGGGGGCCGTAGGTTTCACTAGTGGCTTCTCTCGAGAAAGATAGCAAACGGCGGGTAAACAAATTACTGTTGGGCAATTGATAGAACCTCAAATAATTATGACGATATCCAGGCAATGATCATTACATAGGCATCACGTCCAAGATTAGTAGACCGATTCCTGCCTGCATCTACTACTATTACTCCACACATCGACCGCTATCCAGTATGCATCTAGTGTATTAAGTTCATGGAAAAACGGAGTAATGCAATAGGAACGATGACATGATGTAGACAAGATATGCTTATCTATTGCGTAGATATAGATCCCATATTTTTATCCTTAGTAGCAACGATACATACGTGTCGGTTCCCTTTTCTGTCACTGGGATCAAGCACCGTAAGATCGAACCCACTACCGGGCACCTCTTCCCATTGCAAGATAAATAGATCAAGCTGGCCAAACAAAACCCAAATATCGGAGAAGAAATACGAGGCTATAAGAGATCAAAGAAACTCAAATAACTTTCATGGTTATAAAAAGATATGACTGAACATAAACTCAAAGTTCATCAGATCCCAACAAACACACCGCAAAAAGAGTTACATCATATGGATCTCCAAGAGACCATTGTATTGAAAATCAGGAGAGAGAGAGATGAAGCCATCTAGCTACTAACTACGGCCCCGAAGGTCTACAAAGAACTACTCACGCATCATCGGAGAGGCACCAATGGAGGTGGTTAACCCCATCCGAGATGGTGTCTAGATTGCATCTGGTGGTTCTGGACTCTACGGCGGCTGGATGAATATTTCGTTGACCCCCTAGGGTTTTGGGAATATTTGGGTATTTATAGAGCAAAGAGGCGGTCTGGGGGCACCCGAGGTGGGCACAACCCACCAGGGCGCGCCTGGGCCTCCTGGCGCGCCCTGGTGGGTTGTCCCCTTCTCGGGACTCCACCCAGGTGCAACCAGGGCCCAACTTGTTCCTTCTGGTCCATAAAAAATCTCTGTAAATTTTCGTGGCATTTGGACTCCGTTTGATATTGATTTTCCGGGATGTAAAAAACACGGAAAAAACAGGAACTGGCACTTGGCACTATGTCAATAGGTTAGTACCAAAAAATGATATAAAATGACTATAAAATGATTATAAAACATCCAAGATTGATAATATAACATCATGGAACAATAAAAAATTATAGATACGTTGGAGACGTATCAACAACCCCAAGCTTAACTCCTACTCGTCCTCGAGTAGGTATGTGATAAAAACAGAATTTTTGATGTGGAGTGCTATTTAACATGTCATATCATATTCTTTTCTTTATAGCATGGACAATTGGACTTTTTATGTGATTCAAAGCAATAGTCTAGTGTTGACATAATAATTTAGATACTCAAGCATATCAACAAGCAACCATGTCTTTCAAAATATCAATGCTAAAATAAGTTATCCCTACAAAATCATATAGTCTTGTCATGCTCTGTCTTCTTAACACAAAGTATTTATCATGCACAACCCCAATGACAAGCCGAGCAATTGGTTCGTACTTTTTAACGCGCTTCAGCTTTTTCAATTCTTACGCAATACATGAGTGTAAGCCATGGATATAGCACTATGGGTGGAATAGAGTATGATGATAGGGGTAAATATAGAGAAGACAAAAAAGTAAGAAAGTCTCACATCGATGCGGCTAACCAATGGGCTATGGAGATGCCCATCAATCGATATCAACCTGAGGAGTAGGGATTACCATGCAACGAATGCACTAAGAGCTATAAGTGTATGAAAGATCAATATGAAAACTAAGTGGGTGTGCATCTAATCCTATAATGAAAAATTCCCACCAGTATATGAAAGTGACAACATAGGAGACTCTCCATATGAAAAACATGGTGCTACTTTGAAGCACAAGTGTGGTAAAGGATACTAGCAATGCCCCTTCTCTCTTTGTTTATTTTTTCTTTTTTTCTTTCTTTTTTTTCTTTTTTTCTTTTCTCTCATTGTCCAGAGTCTCATCCTGACTTGTGGGGGAATCATAGTCTCCATCATCCTTTCCTCACTGGGGCACTGTTCTAAAAATGATGATCATCACACTTCTATTCACTTATAACTCAAAAGAAACAAAAATTACAACTCAATACCTATGACAAGTATGACTCTATATGAATGCCTCTAACAATGATCTAGCGTAACATGTATGAAAAATGATGAACGGTGGCTGAGCCACAAACACTATGTCAGCTATATGATCATGCAAAGCAATATGACAATAAATGCTCAAGTCATCAAACGGAAACGGTGGAAGTTGCATGGCAATATATCTCAGAATGGCCATGGAAAAGCCATAGTAGGTAGGTATGGTGGCTGTTTTGAGGAAGATATAATGAGGCTTATGTGTGATAGAGCGTATCATATCACGGGGTTTGGATGCACCTGCGAAGTTTGCACCACGTCTCAATGTGAGAAAGGGGAATGCACAGTACCGTAGAGGCTAGCAAATTGTGAAAAGGTAAGAGTGCGTATAATCCATGGACTCACATTAGTCATAAATAACTCATATACTTATTGCAAAAGTTTATTAGCCCTCGAAGCAAAGTACTACTACGCATGCCCCTAGGGGGATAGATTGGTAGGAAAAGACCATCGCTCGTCCCCGACTGCAACTCATAAGGAAGACAAATAAAAATAAATCATGCTCCAACATCATGGCATAATGAGAGACTATACGTGCATGCTTCGGGAATCACAAACCTTAAGACCAATATTCCTACTAGAGCATAATTACTCATCAACATAACTCACATATCACATCATCATATCTCAAAAGTATTGCTAAGAATCGAGTTTATTTTGTCCAATGATCTTCATGTAATTTTTCTTGTCTTTATCCTTCTTGGATATCTATCACTTTGGGACTAATTTTCATGTGTTGCTTTTCATAAGCTCAAACAAATATAAGTGAAGATCATGAGCATAAAAAAATTTCTTTCTCCCAAAATAATTTAAGTGAAGCAAGAGAGAATTTCTTCAAAATTTTACTAACTCTCAAATAAATCTAAGTGAAGCAAGAGAGCATTCTTCAAAAATACTAAGCACACCGTCCTAAAAAAGATATAAGTGAAGCACTAGAGCAAGTCCTAGCTCATAAAAGATTTAAGTGAAGCATATAGAGCAATTCTAACAAGTCATGACATATTTTTGGCTCTCTCAAATAGGTGTGTACAGCAAGGATTGATGACTTAAAACACAAAATAAAACAAGCAAAGACACATATAATACAAGACGCTCCAAGCAAAACACATATCATGTGACGAATAAAAATATAGTCTCGAGTAAAATACCGATAGTTGTTGGAAGAAAGCGGGGATGCCACTCGGGGGCATCCCCAAGCTTAGTTGGTTGCTCATTTTTGGATAATAGCTTGGGATGCTGGGGCATCCCCAAGCTTAGGCTCTTCCATCCTTACTTCATCCATCGTAAGATAACCCAAAACTTGAAAACTTCAATCACACAAAACTCAACAAAACCTTCGTGAGATCCGTTAGTTTAAGAATAATAAACCACTACTATAAGTGATGTATCAAACCAATTCATATTTTCTTTTTGTATTATATCTACTGTATTCCAACTTTTTTATGGCAAAAAAACTCATCAAAGAAAACCATAGAGCCATCAAAATAAGCACAGAACACAAAGAAAACAGAATCTGTCAAAACAGAATAGTCTGTAGCAATCTGACTATTTCGAATACTTTTGTAACTCCAAAAATTCTGAAAAATTAGGACGACCTGAGAAACTTGTATATTGATATACTGTAGGTAGAATGGGTATTTTATCGCTCTCTGGTAAAAAATGAAAATTAATTTCATGAGCGTAAAAGTTTCTTTTTTTAGCAAGATCAAACAACTATCACCCAAGAAGATCCTAAAGGCTTTACTTGGCACAAACACTAATTAAAACATAAAAAACACAATCATAATAGTAGCATAATTGTGCTAACACGCAAGAACATGAAGCAAAAAGCAAAAATAAATTTTATTCATCGGGTTGCCTCCCAACAAGCGCTATAGTTTTACGCCTTAGCTAGGCATAAAGCAAGGATCTAAGTTTTGTCATCTTTGGTTCGAGATCCATAAGATGCCCTCACGATTGATTCATAGGGTGGCTTAATTCTAGTTCTAGGGAAGTGTTCCATACCCTTCCTCAAAGGAAATTGGAACTTAATATTGCCTTCTTTCATATCAATCACGACACCGATAGTGCGTAAAAGCTGTCTACCAAGAATAATTGGACAAGACGGATTGCAATCAATATCAAGAACAATAAAATCTATGGTTACATAATTTCTATTTGCAAAAATAAGAACATCATTAATTCTTCCCATAGGCTTTTTAATAGTAGAATCCGCCAAGTGCAAATTTAAAGAGCATGATTCAAGATCGGTAAGACCAAGCACATCACATAAAGATTTCGGAATTGTAGAAACACTAACACCCAAGTCACACAAAGCAAAACACTCATAATTTTTAATCTTGACTTTGATAGTAGGTTCCCATTCATCATGCAATTTTCTAGGAATTGAAACTTCTAATTCCAATTTTTCTTCAACACCTTTCATCTTAGCATCAACAATATGTTTAGTAAAAGCTTTATTTTGTTCATAAGCATGGGGTGAATTTATCATGGATTTCAACAAAGAAATACAATAAATCAAGGAGCAACTATCATAATTAAAGTCTTTGTAATCCAAAAGAGTGGGCACATCACTAGCTAAAGTTTTGACCTCTTCAAACCCAGTTTCATCAATTTTTTCAACAAGATTTTCACCCTCTGAAATATTGGGACGCCTTCTACTTAAAGTTGACTCTTCTCCAGTCCCATTTTCATCAATATTAACTTTACTAAACAAGGAATCAATAGAAGAAACACCAATCATTTTAAGTTCTTCATCACTTATGAGAAAGAAATCAGTAGAAAACGCCTTTTCTAAAAATTCTCTTTTAGCTCTAAGCATAGCGGTTCTTTTCTTACTTTCATCCATAGAAACATAAAGAGATTTAATTGATTCATCAACCATAGGCACAAAAATTTTCATCTTGAGATTTTCCACATCATGAGCAATTCTATCAACACTTCTAGACAAATCATCAATCTTATTCAACTTTTCTTCTATGGAAGTGTTGAAAACTTTCTGCGTGTTGATAAATTCTTTAATATTATTCTCAAGATCAGAGGTGTTCCTATTATTATTACAAGATTGATTTCCATAGGAATTACCATAATTATTAGAGGAATTACTAGGAAAAGGCCTAGGTTTAAAATTACCTCTATAAGCATTGTTGTTGAAATTATTTTGAGAGATAAAATTCACATCAATGACATCACTATTTTGCTCAATCAAAGTAGACAAAGGCGTATCATTAAGATCAATAGGATCACTTCTACTAGCAACCAATTTCACAAGAGCATCAACTTTTTCACTCAAAGAAGAAATTTCTTCAACCGAATTAACTTTTTTACTAGTAGGAGCCCTTTCGGTATGCCATTGCGAATAATTTTCCATGATATTATCAAGCAATTTGGTGGCTTCACCCAAAGTAATTAACATAAAAGTACCACCCATGGCGGAATCTAA
Source organism: Triticum aestivum (assembly GCF_018294505.1). Lineage (NCBI taxonomy): Eukaryota > Viridiplantae > Streptophyta > Magnoliopsida > Poales > Poaceae > Triticum > Triticum aestivum. The sequence goes on along the minus strand of NC_057811.1, from coordinate 386,640,820 downwards.
AAGATTACGAGAAACGAAATTCAACCCCGCATAAATTTTTTGTATGATTATCCAAAGATTTAACCCATGAGTTGGGCAATTCCTTAGAATCATTTTCATCCTTTACCAAGATTGTGCAACATGCTCATGTTCAAGTTGCTTGAAATTCATGATCTGGATTCTAAGGGAAATAATTTTTGCGGGGGGGAAAATACTTAGTGATAAAAGCATCTTTGCACTTATTCCAAGAATTGATACTATTGCGAGGCAAAGAAGAGAACCAATTTTTTGCAGAATCACGCAAAGAAAACGGATATAATTTCATCTTGACCACATCATTGTCCACATTTTTTTTCTTTTGCATATCGCATAATTCCACAAAGGTATTAAGATGGGATGCGACATCCTCATTAGGAGTACCGGAAAATTGGTCTTTCATAACAAGATTTGGCAAAGCAGTATTAATATCACAAGTCTCCGCACTAGTGGCGGGAGGAGCAAGCGGAGTGCCAATAAAATCATTGTTGTTGTTATTTGAGAAATCAAATAACTTGGTTTTATCTTGAGTCATGATGACCACACAACAAGATTGCACTCAAAAACAAATCCAGCAAGAAAACGGCGAACGGAAAAGAGGGGCGAATTAAACGGCAAATTTTTGTGAAGTGGGGAAGAGGAAAATGAGAGGCGAATGACAAATAATGTAAATTGCGAGGAGATGAGATTTGTGATTAGGAACCTGGTTATGAAGAAGATCCTCCCTGGCAACGGCGCCAGAAATTCCTTTTGACCGCTCTCTAACTATAGCACCAGAAAAGCTCCTGTCTGCTAGGACTACGTCGGTATGTCCCCAAAGAGGAAGGGATGATGCAGCACAGCGACGGTAGGTATTTCCCTCGGTGAAGAAACCAAGGTTATCGAACCATTAGGAGAACCAACCAACACAACGCAAACAGCACCTGCACACAAATAACAACACCTCGCAACCCGACGTGTTAAAGGGTTGTCAATCCCTTTCGGGTAACGATGCCAGAAAATTGTAGTAGATTGAAATAATAGATCGCAAATAAAATAAAGTGCAGCAAAGTATTTTTGTATTTTTGGTTTAATAGATCTGAATAAAAATGCAAAGGAAAAGTAGATCGCAAGCAAATATATGAGGAAGAAGACCCGGGGGCCGTAGGTTTCACTAGTGGCTTCTCTCGAGAAACATAGCAAATGGCGGGTAAACAAATTACTGTTGGGCAATTGATAGAACCTCAAATAATTATGACGATATCTAGGTAATGATCATTACATAGGCATCACGTCCAAGATTAGTAGACCGACTCCTGCCTGCATCTACTACTATTACTCCACACATCGACCGCTATCCAGCATGCATCTAGTGTATTAAGTTCATGGAAAAATGGAGCAATGCAATGAGAACGATGACATGATGTAGGCAAGATCCGTTTATCTATTGTGTAGATATAGATCCCATCTTTTTATCCTAAGTATCAACGATACATACGTGTCGGTTCCCTTTTCTGTCACTGGGATCAAGAACCGTAAGATCGAACCCACTACCGGGCACCTCTTCCCATTGCAAGATAAATAGACCAAGTTGGCCAAACAAAACCCAAATATCGGAGAAGAAATACGAGGCTATAAGAGATCATGCATATAAGAGATAAAAGAAACACAAATAACTTTCATGGATATAAAAGATATGACTGATCATAAACTCAAAGTTCATCAGATCCCAGCAAACACACCACAAAAAGAGTTACACCACATAGATCTCCAAGAGACCATTGTATTGAGAATCAAGAAAGAGAGATGAAGCCGTCTAGCTACTAACTACGGACCCGAAGGTCTACAAAGAACTACTCATGCATCATCGGAGAGGCAGCAATGGAGGTGGTGAACCCCAACCGAGATGGTGTCTAGATTGGATCTGGTGGTTCTGGACTCTGCGGCGGCTGGATGAATATTTTGTCGACTCCCATAGGGTTTTGGGAATATTTGGGTATTTATAGAGCAAAGAGGCGGTCCGGGGGGCATCCGAGGTGGGCACATCCCACCAGGGCGCGCCTGGGCCTCCTGGCGCACCCTGGTGGGTTGTCCCCTCCTCGGGACTCCCCCCAGGTGCAACCAGGGCCAACTTGTTCCTTCTGGTCCATAAAAAATCTCCGTAAAGTTCCATGGCATTTGGACTCCGTTTGATATTGATTTTACGCATTGTAAAAAACACGAAAAAAACAGGAACTGGCACTTGGCACTATGTCAATAGGTTAGTACCAAAAAATGATATAAAATGATTATAAAACATCCAAGATTGATAATATAACAACATGGAACAATCAAAAATTATACATACGTTGGAGACGTATCAGCAACTACACTGACTGTGTCCGTAACTTGAGGATTATCCTCATTGCTGCATAGAAGAATTATGTCGTGGAAGCACTGCTAGGTGCGAGGCCCGCTGCAGGAGCAACTCCGGACGTTATGAACGTCTGGCAGAGCAAAGCTGATGAGTACTCGATAGTTCAGTGTGCCATGCTTTACGGCTTAGAATCGGGACTTCAAAGACGTTTTGAACGTCATGGAGCATATGAGATGTTCCAGGGATTGAAGTTAATATTTCAAGCAAATGCCCGCATTGAGAGATATGAAGTCTCCAACAAGTTCTATAGCTGCAAAATGGAGGAGAATAGTTCTGTCAGTGAACACATACTCAGAATGTCTGGGTACCACAACCACTTGACTCAACTGGGAGTTAATCTTCCTGATGATAGTGTCATGGACAGAGTTCTTCAATCACTGCCACCAAGCTATAAAGGCTTCGTGATGAACTATAATATGCAAGGGATGGAAAATACAATTCCCGAGCTCTTCGCAATGCTATTGGCTGCGGAGGTAGAAATCAAGAAGGTGCATCAAGTGTTGATGGTTAACAAGACCACTAGTTTCAAGAAAAAGGGCAAAGGGAAGAAGGGGAACTTCAAGAAGAACAGCAAGCCAGTTGCTGCTCAAGGGAAGAAGCCCAAGTCTGGACCTAATCCTGAGACTGAGTGCTTCTACTGCAAAGGGACTGGTCACTGGAAGCGGAATTCCCCCAAGTATTTGGCGGATAAGAAGGATGGCAAAGTGAAAGGTATACTTGATATACATGTTATTGATGTGTACCTTACTAATGCTCGTAGTAGCGCCTGGGTATTTTATACTGGTTCTGTTGCTCATATTTGCAACTCGAAACAGGGGCTACGGATTAAACGAAGATTGGCTAAGGACGAGGTGATGATGCGTGTGGGAAATGGTTTCAAAGTCGATGTGATCGTCGTTGGCATGCTACCTCTACATCTACCGCCGAGATTAGTTTTAGACCTAAATAATTGTTATTTGGTGCCAGCGTTGAGCATGAACATTATATCTGGATCTTGTTTGATGCGAGATGGTTATTCATTTAAATCAGAGAATAATGGTTGTTCTATTTATATGAATAATATCTTTTATGGTCATGCACCCTTGATGAGTGGTCTATTCTTATTGAATCTCGATTGTAGTGATGCACATATTCATAATATTGAAGACAAAAGATGCAAAGTTAATAATGATAGTGCAACTTATCTGTGGCACTGCTGTTTAGGTCATATTGGTGTAAAGCACATGAAGAAACTCCATGCTGATGGGCTTTTGGAATCACTTGATTAAGAATCACTTGATGCTTGCGAACCATGCCTCATGGTTAAGATGACTAAGACTCCGTTCTCCGGAACAATGGAGCAAGCCACTGACTTATTGGAAATAACACATACTGATGTATGCGGTACGATGAGTGTTGAGGCTCGCGACGGGTATCGTTATTTTCTAACCTTCACAGATGATTTGAGCAAGTATGGGTATATTGTTGGGGAACGTAGCATGCAATTTCAAACAATTTCCTACGATCACGCAAGATCTATCTAGGAGATTCATAACAACGAGAGGGGGAGAGTGTGTCCACGTACCCTCGTAGACCAAAAGCGGAAGCGTTAGGTTAACATGGTTGATGTAGTCGAACGTCTTCACGATCCAACCGATCTAGTACCGAACGTACGACACCTCTGAGTTCAGCACACATTCAGCTCGATGACGTCCCTCAAACTCTTGATCTAGCAGAGGGTCGAGGGAGAGTTACGTCAGCACGACGGCGTGGTGACGGTGATGGTGATGTGATCCGCGCAGGGCTTCGCCTAAGCACTACGACGCTATGACCGGAGGAGTAAACTGTGGAGGGGGCACCGCATATGGCTAAGAGAACAACTGTTGTGCTATGGGGTGCCCCCTGCCCCCGTATATAAAGGAGGGGAGGAGGAGGCCAGCCACCAGGAGGCGCACCAAGAGGGGGGAGTCCTACTAGGACTCCAATCCTAGTAGGATTCGTCCCCCTTTTTTCCTTCTCATGGAGGGGGAAAGAGGGAAGGGAGGGGAAGAGGAGAAGGAAAGGGGGCGCGCCCCCTCCCCTAGTCCAATTCGGACTCCCTATGGGAGGGGGCGCAACCACCCCTTGTGGGCTGCCTCCCCACTCCCCTATGGCCCATGTAGGCCCAATACTTCCCCGGGGGGTTCCGGTAACCCTTCGGTACTCCGAAACATACCCGAACCATTCCGGTGTCCGAATATCATCGTCCAATATATCAATCTTTACCTCTCGAGCATTTCGAGACTCCTCGTCATGTCTGTGATCTCATGCGGGACTCCGAACAATCTTTGGTCACCAAAACACATAACTCATAATACAAATCGTCATCGGACGTTAAGTGCGGACCCTACGGGTTCGAGAACTATGTAGACATGACCGAGACACATCTCCGATCAATAACCAACAACGGAACCTAGATGCTCATATTGGTTCCTACATATTCTACGAAGATCTTTATCGGTCAAACCGCAATAACAACATACATTATTCCCTTTGTCGTCGGTATGTTACTTGCCCGAGATTCGATCGTCGGTATCTCCATACCTAGTTCAATCTCGTTACCGGCAAGTCTCTTTACTCGTTCCGTAATGCATCATCCTACAACTAACTCATTATTCACATTGCTTGCAAGGCCTATTATGATGTGCATTCACTACAAAAAAAGACACATCCATGACATTTTGGGCCGAACGAAATTTTTTCTGTCATACTTATGACACTTCTATGACGATAGTTGTGACAAAACCTGGTATCATCATAGATGTGGTGGGCTCCTACTTCTATGACAAAAAATCATGACAGAAAATGGGCTTTTCGTCCTGGGCGGGCCGGAGACGCAACTGCATGACATTCTTTGGGCCGTCCATGACGGAAAAAACCGTGGTAGAAGCGAGGGCGAGGAAAATTTCGGCGAGTTCCCAGTTACGGTGGGTGGTCGGGGGCCGAGCGATGCGCGTTTCTCTCATACACATACGCGCGTGTGTGTGAGGCATTGGGCTCTAACTGAACCCGAGCGAGGCGTTGGGCTCTAACTGAACCCGAGCGATTGCACTGCAGGCTACGCGTTACTAAACCCGAGCGATCGATCGATGGCTGTTAACTGAACCCGATCGAGCGATTCCTTCGCTACTGCTGCTAACTGAAGC